>NW_024100903.1:0-320560 GCF_016161935.1 Mauremys reevesii
TGACAAGTGGATGCCTAAAGAGAATTTGCCTGTCCTCTCCGGATGTGTTTATATATTGTAATATAAATGTAGAGGAGAAATACAGAAATATGTAACTCTTATGCAGTTTTGTGGAATCTTTACAGGCTATGTACCTGTTCTCTGGACCTTGGAAAAACCCGATCTTCTAATGTAAGCATGTTTTCTTCTTCCACACAGATATAAACTGCCCATTTGTAGTGTGAAGTCTGCAAGAAAGTTTCAAAGAAAGTAGTTTGGAAATGCATTTTAGGACACATTCAGGTAAAACTTTGTCCATCATCTGTGTAACTGCCAACTTGGAGTGACTGGGATGATGATAGAATTATCACAACACTGACAGAATTCTTCTAACTCTTTTCAGACTTTATGATACATGGGGCACATTAGCATGAACTGGGCTCCCTACTGTATTATGTGCCTTGCTGAATGTGCATACTTCCCTCTGAATGCATAGTAGCCAGTTCTTTTTAGACTTCCTAGTGAGAGTGCTTCCTGGTTTTGTATGTATTCTACTAATGCTTTCGTTGTATATTCTTACCAAATTTATATGCCTTCTATGATCTGGAGATCATGGGAATGCAGTTTAGTTGTTGAAATTAGAGTTGGAGACAACTACCGGGAAAGGTTAGTGTCTTGTTTGCTCCAATATTCATCCTCTACTTCCTCTGTAAGTAATTGTTCACTAGAAGAATATACAAGAAAGTGCAAAATAGAGTTTTTAGCAGCCTACAGTAATGCAAATGTTATTTCATTAGATTTATTGACTGGTCCCCTTCATGTGCACTTGGCAGAAATCTGAGAACTAGTTGGATTTGACAATAGAATCACTATACAGATATCACTTTCAAAATAACTTTTCTGTTTTACTTAGTGACTTGTATTCTCAGATGCCAAACATTTTTTCCAAGTACAGCTACTTGAGAACCATGTTTTATTATATACATATGACAGGGGTAGGCAGCCTATAGCACCTGCGATGTGCTGAAAGCTAGCACATGAGCTGATTTTCAGTGGCATTCCACACTGCCCAGATGTCCTGTGCCATCCAGTGAGGCCCTCATTTTAATGTAATTTAAATGGAGCTTCTTAAGCTGTTATTTTATGCTGTTTTACTCTACATACAACAATAGTTTAGTTATATATTATAGACTTATAGAAAGAGACCTTCTAAAAACATTAAAATGTATTACCAGCATGCAAAATCTTAAATAAGAGTGAATAAATGAAGACTCAGCACACCACTTCTGAAATGTTGCTAACCCCTGGTATATCTCCCCATCTAACCATATGATTTCTATAAGTGATATTGACTCACATTTTATCTATTAATGCTGACTCACTTTCTTCTACAGGTGAGAAACCATACAAATGTCAAATTTGTAGCCAGTCTTTTAAATTAAGAAGGCATTAACAAAACACATGGTTATTCATTCAGATGCTCGACCTTTTAACTGCCAGCATTGCAATGCAACATTAACGAAAAGACAAGTTGAAATACCATATTGACCATGTACATGGAACAAAGGCTGCAGAAGAAACAGCAACCACTTCTGAAGAAAAAGTAATTTCACTTGCCAGTACAGTACACTGATGACAAAGTTTTCCAGATTGAGTCTAAACCATACATGGATCAGCCCGAAGTTTCTGAAACAGAAGTCAAACCTATGCTACAGAATGTACCCAGCAGAAGTATGTGTGCCAGTAACACTGGTACCAGTTCAGATCTCGGGAACCTCAAGCTGATCTAGTACAACATACCACTACACTCTCACCCCAGTCTCATGGCATTCTTCCCCCACAGGCAGAGCAGCCAGATTATCAACGAACAACAGATTTGGCATTTCTGGAAAAATATACTCTCACTCCCCAGCCTGCAAATATAGTTCATCCTGTCAGACCTGAGCAATTGTTGGATCCTAGAGACCAGTCTTACCTTGGAACTGCTGGGGCTTGTACAGCTCCAGCTGTACAGAATATGTCAAATAATGAACATTCATGGAAGGATTGGACCCATAACATTCCACCAAACTTACTAAGCCATTAGCCACCAGAAGACTAATATGGCTACTGAGGTATTTTTGTAGTATATTTGGACTTCTAATATTCTGAACAGTTTTGTTGAGTGCAAGGAAAAAATAGATTTGTTTGCATATATGAACATTAAGACACATTTTGATGTATATTTATAGTTTCTTGTGGTTTTAAAGGCTTTTAAAAAATCTTATAGAAGGTCTTTTGAAAACAGGTTCTCATATCTTTTAGGATACTAGCTGCAGCAAACTTTAATCCCAGACCTGGCCATTAATAAAAATAATTGTTCACTTGTCTGCATCTCACTTTCCAAATAAACCTTTCATGGATAATGGAAAATATACTAGAAGGGTTATAGCCAATTCATTAGGTCATGATTGAAAAGAACATGAAACTAAACCTCTTAATGATCCCTCACCTTAAACTAAAATTTAACTATCCCAGACAAACCGGTTACATTTTTTACTGTAATTCATATCTGAATAGTGGAATTATGAATCTGAGACTATAAACAATACTTGTGCTCTCTTAACCTTGGTTCAGTCTTCTAGAGCGTTTCCAACATTTGGGCCTTGAAAGATTTAGAGATTTGGTGGTAATACACTGGAAACCCTCGGGCAGTAATAAAAGATTGGAATAGTTCATCCTTGTTCATGAAGCACAGAATCGAACCAAGCTGAAGCTCTCACTGAGTGTGCCCATTTCTATATTACTGCTGTGTAAAGTAATTTGAAAAGTAATTTGCTTAAGTTTATTAAAAGATTAATGAAATCAGCAATTATAAATCTTTGGTTGGCTTCTGGAAAGAAAGTGAAAGGAAGTCCATTTGTTTTCACCTTACATGATATACATCATATATAGGTGACAAATAATTAGGAAGAGGAAGGAAGATTAGAACATGTAAGAGGCTTTAACTATTCTTTTACTGTTTTCTTACTGTTTTTCTAGGTAGAACCATATCAAATCCACTATCTAGAACAATTTAAATGATTAAATCCCTGAAATTCTCTTCTGAGTGGAGCACTGCAAATCCATGGATATCTGCAGATCATTTTTGTGGATTGTGGAGTCGGATGGCATACAAACTTTGTATCCGTGCAGGGCTCTACTTCTAACCTCATTACCTAAATAATAGTTTCCTTGTTTTAGACTCAGTCAATCTTGTGCCAAAGGAAATGCATAGAATCATACTTGTCTCTCAATTATGTCTCATTAGGGATTACGTTTTAGACTAAACATTCTCTACTTTCCATAAAAATCTGGTTTTCTCACTTTTATTATTGTAAATTATTTATATCCAATTTCCAAATTATGAAACTGGAAGTTCATTTGCTATGGTGAGTTATTAAACTTCTGCATTTGGTAGGAGCATAAATAGTTTCTGAAAAAATGTCAGTATCCTACTTCTACAAACTCTTAATGGCCCTATCTTGTAAAATGCTAATCACTTTCTGTGAGGTGTTTGAGTGCTTATCAGGATTGGGGCCAGAGCTGGGTGTTTGGTCATGTGTAGAGGCTTTTCAACCTCACTAATTCTCATCTAAGTGCACCAAAGATTTCTATTAGCAGTTGAATAGTACTAGCATGCATAGAACTTAAATGTATCATTATTTATTTAAATAAGGACTTGTCCAAAGAAGCACAATAGAAGTCCTAGACTTACAGATCTTTAAAATTCAGTTCCTATAGTAGGACTAAGTGTATGTTTAACTGTTTTGTGTTTATATGTACAAAGCAAGATGAGATAAATACTCTGGGAACGTTCAGACTGAGATGCTGTATATATGTCAGGTAAAAAGATGAGTACTAACATAAAACAAGATTCAGCCCACTGAATGCCATCTTCTAAAAGGACACTGTCAAGTACTGTGCTTCCTGCTTGTTCTCTGCACAAAAAAAAAAAATCACCATACTTGCATTCCAATGCACAAAAATACTATTTAGTGTGTACCTTTCAAGTTGACAAGCACGGGAGTTTTTACCCCTCTGCACGCCCATACGGTTTGTGAAACACAAACCAATGTGGTTTCCAAAGGTTATGCTCATACCATCAAAGATAAACTGACAACAGTGCTGTCAGCACAGTTCTGAGACTGACATTCTAACTTTGCATTCTTTACTGACTTTCTTCCTCTGAAATGAGTGTGGAGAGATTACAGTTAAACAGTGGCATAAAAGTATTGGTAAGGTTGTTTTTTTTGTTTTATTTTTAAATCCAATCAGGCTGGAATACTTCACATTATTTAAATGTTGAGATTCAATTTGGGGCATATATTACTTAATGTTCTGTTTAGGTCTTTCATGATTGTGCCTATTTATGCATTGACTGGTCACTCTAGTTGATTGATTATTAAAGCCAGTATTTTCAAAAGTGCCTAGTGACTTTGGATGCTCAACTGGAGACACTTTAAAGGTGTTTACGTTGGGTACCCCAAACCACTACGCTCTCTTAAAAATGTTGGCCTAATAGTTCATCAGTGCAGCTTTACAGTTAACCAACCTGCTGGTCAGGCTCAATCCTTGCTTGAAGGGAAAAAATAGTTCATGTAGGAAAATTTACATAGAAGAAAAAACTATTTTAATAATTTAGTGTGTGCTGGGATTCTCATGGCCTTATGGGTATAGTGAATTTGCATGTGAGTCAAGTAAATCACGATGGACTGGTACACCTCTACCTCAATATAACGCTGTCCTTGGGAGCCAAAAAATCTTACCGCGTTATAGGTGAAACTGTTATATTGAACTTGCTTTGATCCACCTGAGTGCGCAGCTCAGCTCACCTCCACCCCCGGGAGCACTGCTTTACAACGTTATATCCAAATTCGTGTTATATTGGGTGGCGTTATATCGAGGTAGCAATGCACTTCATTCTATAAGCATGAACAGATCTTCAACCTGAGAGAGACCTATTTCTGAATAAAATGGTTTGGAATGGGAGAAAAATATGAACGATCTTGACTGCACAGGTCAGAGCTTCTTGGCCATGGTACTTTCATATCAATAAACACATGTATTTGTACCTACATAACTAGAGCATATTCTATAAGCATTGAGAGAGAGGGCGCTTTTTTACAATAAAGGCTGCTTTAATCTTGTAGCATTGACTCAGCTCACCACTTAGACTCGTTTCCTCATTCAACTTTCTCTTTAAAATGTCACTTTCTGATCAGTGCCAAGTATTTAAAAGTTGTGGTTTTTTTCCTCCCACAAAAACAGCTTAGGAGGAAAAGTGGAATCTTCATTTGTGCTCTTCTATCTAAAAGGGTCTTTATGAAATTTTCTTTAATCTTAAAAAGAACAGGAGTACTTGTGGCACCTTAGACTAACAAATTTATTTCAGCATAAGCTTTCGTGGGCTACATCTCACTTCTTCAGATGCTCCTATGTAGTTCTGCAAAAAAATACTGCATTTATGTTCTGTTTACATATTGCACATACATTTAAAAAAAACTTTAATTTTTTTTCCCCTTGTATTTACCGGGTTACTGGTTATTCCAGGATATCATTTCTTTGAATGGGTTATATTTTTTTTAAACAAATTCTTCCTGAGCATTGCTACTTTTTCTACAGTAGTATCGTTTTCCAAGGCTGTCCTTATTCTGAACAACAGTGGTAGTAGTAGTGATAGTGGTATAGGTTGGCTTATATTGTGGTATACGTTGAAGATAAAATATTATTTTACATTTAATTTGCATATTTTTAAAGATGAATCATGTCTCAAATGCCCCTCAGAAATGAAAGTCTTAACATGTAAAGAAAACATACACAGTAGTGAACAATCCTGGTCAGAAACATACTGGGAACAGAATTTTCTGGGAACTGGTCACTTGTTCCAATATCCAAAAACATAATGCTTCAGAGCAAGTCAATAACCTCTTCATAATGTGCTTGACCAGGTGTAAAATGCATTATTATGTAGACAGGGAATGAATTACCCTTTTTTCCTCTTCTTTTTTGTGTGTGGGTTTGTTTTTTTTTAAGATGTAGCTTTCACGTAAAGCAGACATAAACTGTAAGAATATAGTTGCAGATTAGAGCTTTTTTCCTTCTTGGGCTAGGGATGGGGAATCCATTCATGGATATCTGCATAAAAGTAACAAAAGCAATTCAAGATCAATTTCCATAAATTGATCTCACATGAATAATAACTTCAGGCTTCTGGAATGGATATGGTGCTTGTGCGCAGGAAGTGTATGTGTGTATATATATGTGTGTGTGTATCCTTATGATTGCTGTCATCTTTGACCTTGCTTATAAGATCAGGAGTATTTAGGTCATGTCATCAGGGGCCTTTTCTTTAACAAGCTAACATTCATAAGTATTGATTGAATGTTACTGCTGAAAAAAGGGGCAGACACTTTGATAAAACCCATAACTGCCCTTTCTCTATTTTATGATGACTATTCTGGTGCATTAAAGGTAACATTATTTTCAAATTGTTTGAAGTCTCCCATAACAAAGCATTTTGTTCATTTTAAAATGTTAACCTTTTTATATAAAAAAGCAAAATAAAAAAATAATAATTTGGTAATATTTTGCCACTGTTATATGAAATACTGTGCTTTTTAATGTGGTCTGTAATAGGTTGATATTTTAGGTGGAAGTCTTTAAGTACAATTGTCTTTTTTAAGGGAAAAATCACTCTGCTATAAGGCATTGTAAATGTAGAATAACTCAGTCCTCTGTGTAATTGTTGGATATTAAAAAGTTTAAAGTTCCTTTGTCCTAACGTTGCTTGCATTTCAACACTTCTTGCAGGAGTGGTTGTGTAGGGGCAGGATTTTATAACTGTACTATAAGAATTAAAGTATGATTTGATTATATCCTGTCAGCCACCCTTTTTGAATAGCAGAAAGGAGTGAACAGACCAGAACAATCCTTATGACTGATTATGGTCACCCTTTTGTTTTAGGATAAGTTATGTCTACTATGGTTTCCCATATGCATTACGAATTGGGCCCTCTTTAGTTCTTTGTTTTAAGGTTTAGATAGTAAGAGACACAATACAGAATTCTATATGTTAAGTAGATTAGGGGAACACTGAAGGCCTGGGTCTCAATGTAAATTGTCTTGGTTATTGGTTATAAAACTTAGCAAGGTTTAATTTGCAATGCCTTTTTGCTCAATATAGACTAACACTGTATTCTCAAAGCTCTATTTGTGTGAATGAGGAATGTATGCATCAGAAAAAAAATGTGTGAAGGCCATTGTTATAGCCAAATGGTCAAGGAAGGAGTGAAGAGACTTAACCATCAATGTGCATCCATAATGAGGAGAGGGCAGATTGACAACCCTAAGGTGAAGGCTGGCATCTCTAAGGACAATTAATTAAATCTAAACCAGGACAGAATGACCCTCCTTGGAGGTGTATTGGAATGTTAATATAAAAAATACACCACTTAAGAAGCGACAGAGTCCTGTGGCATAAGCTTTTGTGGGTAAATACCCACTTTGTCAGATGCACATGCATCTGACAAAGTGGGTATTCACCCACGAAAGCTTATGCTCCAGTACGTCTGTTAGTCTACAAGGTGCCACAGGACTCTGTGGCTTTTTACAGGTCCAGACTAACACAGCTACCCGTCTGACACTTGACACCAATTAAGAAGTAACCCAGTCACAAACTGACACAGCAAAATCCATAAGCTTCAACAGAAAAAACCCTATAAAACAGGGTGCACTGCCATGGGGCTTTGGGTTCGTCTTGCCACGCTCCAGAAGCATCGGATCGTGACCGCCAGAGCCCGGCTCCCCTCTGCAACCAATCTGGCTGGCCACTAGATTGATCCAGACTCTGAACTGGTAACTATAAACATCAACTGGCTGTGTTTGCGTGAGAGAGAGAGAGAGAGAGAGAGACACTAAAAAGCATATGCACACTGTTGTATTTTCAATAAATGTGGCATATTTACCTTTTCCTCTATAAAAGATCCCATGTGCTTTTGTATAGCATAACAGTTGTTGGTCTAGATTTGAACTGATTTTAACAGCATGAAAATGCAGTATTCTGCATGTCTTTCAGATTCAAAGATAATGGAAGATAAACTATCTGGTTTTGGGTTTTTTTGGAATTTTGTCAGATTTGTGGCTGTCTCAAGATCTTACATTTTATTTTGTAAATTAAATTTTAATATAGGAAATAACCCTTGGTTTGACCTGTTCTTTGAATGTGGGAAGCCTTGTTTAATAATAACTTTTAAAAAGGCTTACCAAAGCCATTTTTAGTTCATCTATCAAAGGAACTGCACTTACTGTGCAAATTAAGGTAAAATCTCCAAAACTAAAACAGGAATAGATATTCATATACCCAGTTATGCCTGATTTCTCAAACCACTTGCAAGCAATAGATTGTAGAGGTGAATAATGCATTGGCCATTCCCAATGGGAAGTTATGGGGGAGACTTTCAAAATCCGGTTTGTGCCTTTGAAAATCTCCCCCGGCATGGACAGCTTCCAAAATGCCTGGGTGAACTTAGAGAAGTGAAATTGATTTTTATTTTTTTTATGCACATAAAAATCACATGAACTTTCTACTAGGTCATTTTAGCTGTTTAACTGCCTCTGAATTGGTAAACTAATGAACCTTGGAACGATCAGACAGTCTGGATGTTGCAGTTATTCTAGGCTTTCGACTTGACAGGCTTGATCATGGAATATTATTCAAATCCAGCCCAGGTTTGGACTAAGCAAAAGTAATTGTCATTCTCGGAACCATCATAATTTTCCACTGGGACTTTTATTTTTTTTTGACATTCCCAACATAGGAGAGGGAAATAACTGCTTTTAACCTGAAAGGTGATCCTTGTCACTCTAGATCCAGCAAACTAGCCATTTTAGATTTCTTTTTGGGGATGTTAAGAGTCAAATACAGGACTGGGGTTTGCCAGTGATGTAATTTAAAAATACTGTCTGCCATTGCCTCTATTTCTATAGTCTCTCTTCCCCAAACAGATGTTAATCTGAATAAGGAACTAAAAATATACATTCCTATTCATTGAAAGTTGCCAAATGAAAGTATTCACACAATGTTACCTGTGAACATATTCCAATTCTGTGAAACCTTATCACATTACCTTGTGACATACTTTTCATCAATTATCTGACAATAACATAGCTGGGTAACTAAGTCCAGCAGTGGAAGTGTGAAGAAACTGGCTTGGAGAGGAAGGGTGGCAGTAGCTCAGTGAAGATTTCATGGTATGCCTACCTGAAGCTATCAGCCTTGTGTTTATCTGATGTTGCAAACAGCTATTTTTCCAAAGATATTACTATCTCACAAGCTGTTTTGCTAATCTAATGTTGTTGAAAATCCATATACAGGATGTTTATTAGCATACAGTGTGTGAAGCTGGCATGGTTGACACCAAAGGTTTTTAAAATACATTAACCCTAGTTGACATCCTACATTATTTATGAAAAGTGAGTCAGAGATAGCCTTTCCAGCACTCTGTCACCATTTGTGTAAGTGACTTCTTTTTGGGCATAGTTACTTGTTAAAAAAAAAAATCACTTTCTAGGCTGACTTTAGCCCAAGAAAACTTAGTTGTTTTTAACATGTACTAACTGGTATCTGAGACCTTAAGGATTGACTACCCTGCACCGTCAAGTGTGTGTGGTGGAGGGCGGGGGGGCACATCTGGCTGGCTGAATGAAGAGAACAGTACTTTATGGCTGGAGGCAGGGGGATGAAAACAGTTGCAAAAGGGGCCCCTGTGGTTGCTGTCTCATCCCCTAGGAATGCAGGGTTTAAAAGGGGCAGCCCAGTGCCTGAAGCCTCCCTTTTACATGGAGAAATCTGAAGCAAAATGTCCCCCAACAACTGAGCTGTGGTAATTGGGTTAGGGGCTGGTTTCAGGGTTTTTGTGTGGGGTGCACCCAGGGAATTTTCACTTCTCCCTTTTCTGTTGGGCTCAGCACTAACACTGGGAGAAGGGGGTGGGGATTCAAAGGCTGCACAGGGCATATATAGTGGGGTTATGGGAGTTAGGGGTAATAGGCATGCTACTGGGGCATGGGGCTGGTGCTAGGCTGGGGTGGTTGGGCCCCAGGGCTTTCTGTTTCATTACCAAAGGCATTCCTCCCCAGGTTCATGGCTTGGTGGACTCCAAGGGAAGCAAACTTCTACCCCAGTCAGCAGGAATTTTCATGCAGTTGGTTAAGACTGTTGTTTCTAAGGTTGGAAACCCCAAATGCTGTGAAGACAAAGTATATAGGATCGCCCAGAGAACTGATGTTCATTCTTCCCAACTGATTACCAGCTGTGAGGGCAACACTGAAAGCAGGGGTGTGTCAGGGCAGCAACAAATGCATTTGGGGTTGGGTGCTGACTTTGGAAAGGTGTATACATCCATCATGGCAGGTGTGTTTATGGATTATGTTTTGGGGCACATGCAGTGTGTTCATGCCACAGCGGTAAGGAAAGGGTCTCAGGGGAAACCAGCATAGGGGTTAAATCAAGTGCCCCCCAACTCCGCTGGAGATGTTAAGGTTACTCATTTGGAAGTACCTTAATAAAGCAGATGGGGGACACATTTCTGTGGGTTTAGGATTCTGTTGATGGAGACTATAAATAATACACTTGTGACACCCTGTCACCACCCCACTATTCACCATTGTCATATAATTAGGATATGTTTTGTACAAAGTATGTTGTGTTAGGTATCATTCTAAAAGTCTTGATCTGCTAGACAATATCTTGTTGGATTGTACGTGTTATTGTCTTATGTGAAGTTATGCAATTTGGCTATGTATGTATTACTGAACCATGGTGTGAGGCTGAAAGCGCCCACAAGCAGCCTTTCGGGTATAACAGTAAAAAGGCCAAACAATGTTAATGGCTTATTGAGGAAATGCACACACGCAAAAGGCTTACCCCAGGAACTGTGTACAATAGAAACCTCTCACAGATAGTTAGTTCCTACTGTATAGTGCTGACCCAGCAAGTGTGAAGAAGATATAAAAGGGGGACAGTGACATCATCAGGGGACCTTATTCTCCCTGCAACAAGACACCTGGAAACACCTGCATGGCAAGGAGTGAAGTGGGGGAAGTGATGGTCCCAGGCTAGAAGGATCTTTAGCTTGTGTATGAAAACCTGAGAAAGCCAAGGCAACTTGTGCCTTAAGAATCTGCCAGCCTGTTTATCACTCAGGGTGAGAATTTGCTAATTTCTATCCTACCTATGGAGTGTGTTACGCTCAATTGGTGGTGGTGTTTTACTAAGTTAATCTGCTTTGATCTATTTGCTATCCCTTAAAATCTAACTTTTGTAGTTAAACTTGTTTTTTTAATTCTAAAACCCAGTTTGTGGAATTCATAAGGGAGAGGAGGGCCAAAAAGCTGTGCTTATCTTCTTCCACATTGAGGGAGGGAGTGAATTTCATAAGCTTACACTGTACAATTTTCTGTGCAGTGCAAGACCATACAGTTTTCGGTTTGCATTCCAGAGGGATGTGCACTTGAGTGCTGGGCAATCCTATAGGGGTGGGTGGGTGTGTGCACGCGTGCTAGAGAAGGCTTGAGGGCCGTGATGAGATGCCAAAATCTTAACCGGTTCCCTATAAAAAGTTCTGATTTAAGGGGGGGCAGGGGCCGGGGGAGAGATCCTCGTGGGGCCAGGGGCCCCTGCAGGGCCTGGGCCAATTGCCCCACTTGCCTCCTCCCCTCTGGCCAGCCCTGGAGCTTGCAGCATCCCCCTGCCCCTGCCCCCACACACCCCTTGCCGGGCCATTCAAAAAGCGGCAGCAGGACGACTCCAGAGCTCAGCTGAGCTGCCCAGCTGGTGCCGGCGGCTGGCCACGCTGCGGCTGGGGGGAAGCAGGGGAAGGGCTGGGGGAGCCTCAGCCTCCCCAGCTGGGAATCCTGGGAGCAACAGGATGGTCCGGCCCACGGACCAGTGTTCTTTGCCCACCCCCTGGCCCTTTAACAACCGGTTCTCCACAGAGGTCTAATTTTAGCAACCGGTTCTTGAGAACCAGTGGGAACCTGCTCCAGCTCACCACTGCTTGAGGGCCTGGCACAGCAGGACAGGGTGAGGGAGCCTAGGCTGGTGGAATGGGCGGGCTCACTGGGACTCCAGTACATCAGGTGGCACCTCGGAATGGGGGGGGGCAATCTATCACAACACTGTCAAACAAAATCACTTTCAGTGATGGGCGGGGTATGTAATGTGCTGTCAAACAAAACATTAAAAGTTGGGGCATGCTTGGGCTACATGGTTTAAAAAAAAAAGTGGGGGTTCCCCAGGAATCAATTGAGGGCAGGGTAGCTGGGTCCTTCATACAGTGACCTGCACATAACTTGCAGCTCTATCTCATGGGTCTTGGTCTACAAATAGGATCCAGGATAATATCCATTACTTTATTACCGTTCCTGGATTTATTCTGCCATAGCAGATGCCTTGCCTCATTTTTACATAACAGGGTTTGGAAGCTGGCACCAGGAGCCAGCCAAGAACCGGAGTGAATTCTGCTAGCTAAATGGAAACTGGGGGTAGGATGGTTAGTGATGTAGCATGGAGATCCACTGCCTCCTTTCTGATGGCAGAGCTATGGGACAAGTCTTAACAAATTCATGTAATCACAGGAGTGGAAAGGCTGGTCACGAAATGTCCACTTACAGTGCTGCAGTGCACAGGAAACCTGTCAACTGGAATCCTCAACAATCTTGGAATCGCCTCTCAGCTGTTACATTTGTCAGTGGGCTAAATGGTTATCCATATCCACATAACAGTCTTAACTCAAAGGTTGCTGGCAGGGTGGTTGTATTCCAATGGTCCCATGCAGCAGTCATGCGGGCACATCATAGTTAACATTCTCAGGGATCTAAATGGCCTTGCTCAAAGCAGCATTCTTAAAGCAGTTTTGGTACTTTCAGAATCAGCAAGCTGATGCCTGGGTTATGTAGGAGCACTGTCAAGGGGGAGCTTGGAACTGGGTGATGTACACTGGGAGGGGCAAGCAGGAATATTAAACTTGCAATGATCAACGACTGATCAAGGAGACTGGACAGCATTTGTTATCTTCTGGAAAGGCTGAGAGCTTGGTTCTGCCCTATGGAATTTGGTTCTCAGTCATTCATAATCAGAGGTCACAACAGCAGTGGTGCAGCGGGATACAGGGGCACAGGCAATTCTGACAATTGGGTGTTGACATTTAGAAGCATGCAATATGGTGTGCAATCTCGGATGGTCAGTTGCCATTAATGTGTTGTGATTCCATTCCAGATGCCATGGAGGTGGTGGTGTGGGTCTGTGGGCACAGGATTATTTTTCTTATGCACATAGGCAGATGTCCTAGAGGCTTTAAGGATTGGCAACCAGGGTCCAGGGATGGGGAAAGTCTGTGTTGGCATGGAAGGAGAAGCATGGAATTGGACCAGTTCATGCCACTGCTGTGCACCAAGGGGCCTGTCAGCAGTCACTGACATGATGTGGCACACATTGGAAAACACTTTTGGGAATGTGTAAAGGAGTTCAATTACTGCCCAGAACAAGAAGGAACTTGATGCAGATCCGTGTTGTCAGACATGTATTCACGTAGGGTCTGGCTGAGAGCCGTGGAGCGCCACCTGGGTGCACAGGGCTCAATGGAGTCTAAAAGGGGAGGTTGCCAAATCCCTTAGGGTCATAAAAGGATCAGTAATTTGGGCATCCTGGGGAAACAAATTATTCAGGGAGTATGGGGTTCCCTTGTAAAGCTTTGGAGCCCATTTGTTTTGGCCAATATTAAAGGGGGAGGCAGTAAAAGATGTCTGGGAATATGGGACTGGGTTTGGGGGAGGGGAGGCAGCTGAGCTAATTGCTGGCACCTCCTTGTGGCGGATGTCCAGTGCAGGTACTCCATAGGAAAGGTATACAGTAGCCAGAAAAAGAAGTGTTCATTAAAGGAATGAATAGGGAGCAGTTGGGGACTCCTATGATTGGTGCAGCATGGAGCCAACCCCACATTCTTATAGCCCGCCTTAACCCTTGTATGAGGGTAAGGTCCCAGCAATGGATTTGCTTGAGGGACCTGGATGGAAAAAGAGGGAGAGCTGGTAAAAGCCCCCCTGAGTAATTACAGAATAAGCATGGGGTTACCTGCACTGTACACTTTTATCTGCTGGGTAGTCCCAGACATCTAATAATAAAGTTGCGGCCTGATTAAGCCCATGTCAAATGTCTCCTACCCTTCTTTTGGTATAGCCAGACAATACAGTATTCTCCTGCTTTGTGGTTTAACCTTGTCTTATATTTAGTTAAATTAACCTACCTTTAAGTTCCTCAAAGCAGGTACCTGCATAAACTGGCTTGTAAAATGTCATGTGCATTCATGGTACTCTAGACTTTAATTATTTTAGCTTCTCAGTCAGAGGATATAGGGAAGATCCTGCTTCCATTGAAGTTAATGGCAATTTTGCTATTGTAGAATTGCCAATAGTAATTATATGGCAAACCAATATTCCCTCCCATTGCATTAAAAACTAGAGTATAGGGTGGATATTTGCTGCTTTAAAAGTCACAGGTGAGAACCAGTATGTTAATGTCATGCAGACTATAGCATGAATGAAGTTGACAATTACAAAAATATATCCTCTATCATAGTAAAAACTAGTATGTTCTGATGCATGGGTGTATTTTCAGAATTGATCCGTATTCAGCAGCTCCTAAATCAAGTGGGCAGATGTTTTAAAAAACACTCAATAGTGAACAGCTCGTACTGTTTTCACTAGGAGCTGCTGAGTGCTTTTGGAAAGCTGGCCACTTCATTTAGATGTCTTAAAGGGAGCTGAGCTCATTTGAAAATCTGGCCTCAAGTGTAGGTTCCAAGTATTTCTGAATATCTAGACTGCGTTCTGTAAAGAAAACTACACAGTATATCTGTCTGCCAAAAAAACTCTATTGAATTAGCACAGCAGTTTCTTCTATGGAATGGCTGAGTTTCAGTGTATGTAACTGTGGCAGGTGCTTAGGTGGTCTGATACTCACTGCATGCTGTTAGGATATAGATATGCAAGCCTGTCTGTAAAGGCCTATACTTTAAGAATTTAGGTATATGTTTGTCATTTAGCTAGTTATAGAGGTATAAAAGAGAGAAAGAATCTGTGTAATGGCCTTCTCTCACTGTGACAGTCTGAGGCCTTGTTCTTAGGCCAATGCAATATAATATAATTGTGTCAGCCTCCCAGTAGGATTGGGCCCAGTGGCATCAGCCCCCACCCTCCAGATCGGGCCCAGCAACATCAGCAGGAGGCCAGGTTGCCCCCCCACATAGGATCATGGGTCCATTGGCCCTGGCTGGAGCAGGCTCCGTGGCACTAGGACCACAGTGGCAGGTGGGCTGCACAACTGAGCTATGTGCAGCCAAAGTAGGAGACCAGCAGGCCCAGGGAGGGGGATGCAGGGGACTAGAGCTGCAGGGAGAAAAGTGCAGCCAGTGCATGGGGGACAGACTTTAGGTGGGGGGGACTGATGGCTGAGGGTAGTCCCTGGATCAGGGGCTACATAATGGGGCACAGTCCCTGGATAGGGGGTTGAGTGCTGGAGGGCAGTCCTTGGGGGGTGAGGGGGAAGGAACTGGGTACTGGGGGCAGTTGCTGGTGGGCAGTCCCTGGGTCACGGTGTGGGACTGAATGATGAAGGAGGCAGTCCCTGGATGGCCTGTCCTACCCTGCACAGGGCACCCTGTATCTGAAGAACAGGCACGTGTGCCAGGGGATCTGGGTGCTGGGAGGACAGGCCAAGAGGGTGTGTTTACATGGGTGGGTTCCCCCTGGCCGGGGAGGCTCCCCCTCTTTGCAGGCAGGCACCAGAGTTGTGCTCTCCAGGCACTCAACCCAACCATACTGCCCTTAGAGTAAATTAATTTTAAGTTAATGTTTTGACTTATTTTGCTAATGCAAAATGCTCTTGGTAGACATTTGCCAGTGTTGAAGTGCAAGTTACTATATTGATCTGAATCGTACTGCCGCCATATAACAAATGCTAAACTTTTTTTTTAGATGTACAGGTGGATGGCCCACATAACACACAGAGAGCTGCATATGCAGCCCACAGTGATAAACAGGTTGAGAACCACTGCTCTAAAGGCTAGTGTACAATTAGTGTTATATAAATACAGTAGTGTAGACTTGTATGCAGTGTTGTAGCCATATTGGTCATAGGATATTAGAGAGAAAAAATAGGTGAGGTAATATCTGTTATTGTACTAACTTATCTTGGTCATCTCCTCCCCCCCAAAGAGCTCAAAAGCTTGCCTCCCTCACCAACAGAAGTTGGTCCACTCACCTTGGCTTTAGTGTGTAATAGTGTACACTACACCTTATTTCATAAGATTAACAGATGTGTGTTTTGATCATTTGCAACATTCGTGATGTTTATTAACGGGAGAGGGCAGAGACAGCAGCAGCGTAAGTCATAGATGTCAAGCCTAGAAGGAAGTGTTAGGCCTGGTCCACACTACACAGTTAGGTTAAGGTAAGGCAGCATATGGTGACCTAATTAATTATGTCAGTTTACACACTTACACCAGCAGGACAAGACTGTAGTTGTGTCCTCTTACATCAACATAACTCCACCTCCGGGAGAGGCATAGCGCTTATGTCAGTGTAGTTAAGGCGATGTAGAGTAGACACTACCTTATTTACATCCACTGTTAGTTGTCTTGTCAAGCTCACAGCTCCATGCTGGAGCCCTGAAATTGACAAGAAAGCAAGGTGGCTAGAGCTGGGCTTCCTGGGGCTCCCCACTCTCGTCTGTGAAGCTACTGTGAAGCTCCCCTCCCTGTGTGGAGAAGCCTGTTTTTTGACCACCAGCCAATCAGCGATGGGGGACTCTCCTCCTGGGGCAGGGGCTGAGTGACCCCACCCCCATGGTGCCACCCCACCTCCTTCTCCTACCTGCTTCTTGTGGGCAGCAAGCAGCTTTCTGTGGCTCTGCAGCTGAGCAGTTCGCAGCCTCGCTTCAACCTCTCAGCCAACTAAAGGCAGTAGCAGGTAAGTGTATTTCAAAGGGGGTCTTGGGATGAGGGTGGCTGGGGGGCACTGAAACCTCTTCCCAGCCCCAGGTGGCTGTGCTAAGAGCCGGCACCTCGCTGCTGGAGGGGTCACTGTCTGCATGGGGGGGCACCGGCTGCAGCCCAGCTCTCTGCATCTGGCAGGGGGCTCAGTCAGAGGTGTCTCCAAAAACATCTCGGGGACCCCTGCAGCACAGAGAGACTGAGAGTATCAGCCCCCACTGGGCAGCTGGACCGGGACGGGCATGGGGTGGGGGAAATGTCTCCTGGGCTGTTGCGGGGTGCAGTGCCCCCTGCTTGCCCTCCCTGCCCAGGCAGAGACACCTGCCTCTCAGAGACTGTGGCCATGTCCATGCAGTGTGCTTGGTCCCCCTCCCTGGCATCTGGGTGACTGCTTCTTACCGGGGTGGCGTAATGGAAAGGAAGAGGCAGTGGGAAAGGAATAGAGTGGGGGGGAAGAGAGGGAAACTCAAGCTACCAGGGGAAACCTTCCAATCAGTGCAATCTCTGTCTTGGGGTGTGGATGGAATAATCCCTCAAGGGAAGGGCTAGTGTGTGATCCCTGTGCTTTGGAAAACACAAGTCAAAATGTAACCCTTCTGCCGGGCCGAAACGATAGCAGCAAGGGCCGGGTTCAATACATAGGGGTCCCTTCCCCACAACATAATGCAAACCAGCTTGAGCCCCCACCCAGTTACCTGGGACAATCTTACACTCACCCCTGGGCACCTCGAAGAGGCAATACTTCCCCTCTCGCAAGCACAGAGTCTTGGTGTAGCAGAAAAGGTTTAATTACATGACAAACAACAAGCATTAAACTGGGAAAATACCTCCGCTAGAGTTCATAGGTCAAACCGTGAGCAAAGACCCACTCCAGCAAATTGGGCCATGTCCTTCTCTCGGGGCCCTTGAGTCCAGCAACCCCCAAATCACCCACAGTCCCAAAAGTCCCACAATCCAAAAGTCTCTGTCCCGGGTCAGTGCAGCCCCAGAGCTCAAGAGTCTCTCTGCAGAGGTCCCCCTCCCCAGCCTGGGTAGAAAAGGGGCACCTTACGTGGTTTCGGGGCCAACTGCCCTGCCTCTTCGTGGGGTTCTGCTTCCGCTAGTCATCTCCGCAAACAGCTCAGCTCCGCTTGCTCTGTGGGCTGCTCCGCTCTGCCAGCTGCTCTGGTCCACCAGCTGTCCTGTGAGCCACTCCAGCCGTCCTCACGAGCTGCTTGGCTCCACTCTGCTCTGCCAGCTGCTCTGCTCCACGGTATGGCTTCAGGCTCCCCCACTCATTAGCACAGTACTCAGTGCTCTCAGCTCAGCAAGTCCAGCTCTTCAGTGATTTCAGCTCTTAGTGATGCCACCTCTTAGTAGGGGAACCCCAGTACCAGTGAATTCAGCTCAATAACCTGCATTTAGACTCTTAAGGGAATCAAAAATTAACTCTGACATTCCACAATGGAGAGAGGCACAGGTGGAACTGGTGCTTCTGGCTCACACAAAGAGCCTGCACCACCAAGTACAGATCTCTGTCCCCAGCCTCTCTCTTTTCAATGGGTTTTGGAACCCATGTGCCCCATCTAGCAAGCGCTATCCAGCTGACAATGAAACCCCCCATCACAAGACAATTTTGTAGTTCCCCATTTACCCAATCAGGGTGACATTTCATTCCTTCTGCCCCAATAACAACGAAATTGGGGCTCCCACTGCTGCGAAAATAACCATCCCATGCTGCTGTGCGGTATGCTAAGGGGGGTGGGAGTGCCCATGCAAATAACCGAAATACCAATGCAACACTTTCCGCACTCCCCATAATTTACCACCAGATGTCAGGGTGGGGCTCATCCTGACTCTGCTTACACAAGCATCATATTGGGGGTGGGGGGAGGCATTGCTGAGTCCCAGGGTTGAGTAATTCTCTAGTGATGGTTATTGAATTGCTAATTGTCATTCATTTACTGCACAATGGCTGGTGATGGTTGTGTAACATCCACCCAGACATTTGGTCAAGTGCCTTTTTGTTTCTGGGGAGTTGCCTTCTGCGCTACTCTCAAATTTGCAGCATATTTCATTAACACCATACAGCACAATCTCATAATTTTATACACTTTAATGATATACATATGTCGACAGAACAGTGGGGTTCAGCAAATCATAACCTTTCCCATGATACCTTACATGGCATGCTTTATATGAAATATAAAGAATATATACAAAAGATGAATTTGAGGCTTACAGAGCACAGACCACCACTCCCCAAGGTATAGAGCAGTAGCTCTCAAACATTTTTACTACTGACCTCTTTCACACAGCAAGCCTCTGAGTGCGACCCCCCCCCTTATAAATTAAAAACACTTTTTATATATTTAACACCATTATAAATGCTGGAGGCAAAGCAGGTTTTGGGAAAGGTTTTGGGGTGGAGATTGACAGCTCGCAACCCCCCATGTAATAACCTTGCAACCCCCCTGAAGGGTCCCGACCCCCAGTTTGAGAACCCCTGGTACAAAGTGTCAGCTAGAAACTCTAAGGCTTGAGATTTTTAAAAGGAGACTAGACAAAACATCCAGTAAGGATCAGCCCTGCATTGGCAGGGAGATGGACTGAGCCAGGGTGATCACAGAGGGCTTTTGCCCCTGTAACTTCTATAATTCCATCCCAGTCTCCTGGGAATACAAATTCTGGTACTAAAGACCTGGTGCCTGGATCCCATATTACCTTGCACTGGGACTGGGAATTAATGCCCTGACATGCAACTCCTCCTATTGGGCCACTGTAGATCCTGCTGTTAGTACAGCTATTTGCAGGTGCCCTTGTGTTTAGCTGACCCCTTGGACTCAGTCCCTGAGCCTATCCCCACTAAACTGAAAGCTAAACTGACACTACTATCCTGCTGTGTGGATCACCATGTGCTTGTACTGTGAATTCTTGGCATGCACACATGGCTGTATTCATCTCATTGTGCTGGTAGTGCTACTTCCTTGGTGTAATGATGACATTATGCTAAGATGAATCCTGAAAATAGTGCCCTGGTGTGACGCTCACTGTGCTCTTCATGTGAATCCTGCATTTCTGTATGCTGTGTTGTTATAGCCCTGTTGTTCCCAGGAAATCAGCGCAACAATGTGAGTGAGGTAATCTCTTTTATTGGAGCAACTTTTGTTGGTGTGAGAGAGAGACACAAGCTTTGGAGCTGTCACAGAGTTGTTCTTCCGGAAGAAGAGTTCTGTGACAGCTCCAAAACTTGTCTCACCCGCCAACAGAAGCTGGTCCAATAAAAGAGATCCCCTCACGCAGCTTGTGTCGCTAACGTGACCAGCCTCCCTCCCAACCCGGCAGAGGTGCTCGGAGGAGGGGGAGGAGAGGCGCGAGCGGTGGGCAGGCGGGGGAGGGGGTGGAGCGGGGCCCAGATGTCAGCACCTAGGCACACGGGAGGGGGCTCAGGCTGGTTCTCAGCCAGTTGGGCGGAGGCAATAGCAGCTTGTCACGCAGCCAGGCGTGGGGGAGGGGCGTGACGCTAACTGCCCCGCAACATGACGCGCACGGAATTCTCCCCGGGGAATCCTCTTTCCTTCCGCCCTGTGCCGGGAGCCGGGCCGCCGCCTGGCCCGCCCGCAAAGGCTGCTCTGGGCTGCCGGGCAGCTCACCTCCAGCCAAACAACTCCGAGCTGATGTTTAAATAAAACGCCGGGTTGTGATTGGCGGAGAGGCTGGAGGGTGGGCCCTGTACGGCGATTGGCGGCCTGGAGGAGACGCTGCGCCGCTGGTTGGCGGGCGGGGTGGGACAGGGCTGTGTGGGGATTGGCGGGCCGGCGGGGGCGCTTGGGGATTGGCGGTGGCGCTGGGTTTGAATGGTCGGCCGGGGCGGTTAGTGCCGAGCTGCCTGTTTGGGTTTGTGCGTCTGGAGAGGCTCGTGCGGTTCTTCTGGGCTGCGCGGGGACTGGGCAGCGCTGGGTCCCGCCAGCGATAAGCCGCCAATGGCTGCAAAGCTGCCGCGCAGGGGAGCCGCCGCCGCTGCCTGCGAACTGAGCCCGGCCGAGAGCCCGGGGCGGCGGAGGCGGCGCTGGGCTGGCAGCGCGGGGGAGGAGGACGAGGACCCCGCCGTGCTGACTCTCACCCACTTCTCCCGGCCGCCCTTCCTCAGCTTCGGCAGCCTCCGGCCCGGCGCCTCCTGCACCCGGCTCCTGGCCGTAGACAACCCCAACCCGGAGGAGGCGGATGTGGCTGTCGACCGCTTCCCGGCTCCCTCCACGGGCTTCAGCCTGGAGCGCCGGCGCTTCCTCGTCCAGGTAGGGCCGGGCTCGGGGAGAGCCTGAGCTGCTGCCCCGCGCGGCTCTGCGTCCCCTCGCCACACCTCTGCGGGGCGCCCCGGCAGCCCCGTGTCTGGAGGGGCTCGTGGGGGCGGTGCTGGAGGCAGGGCAGAGCCGCACGCTCCGCTGCTGCTGCCCTCCCTGGGCGAGGCGTCTCCGGGAGCAACGGGCTGCGGGCTACCCACCATGTCCGTGCAGCCCCTTGGCACCTGTGTCCTGCGCTGGCTGCCCCCCCGTGGTTTCCCCAGGAATTGAAATTAGGGGCGGGGTGTTCAGATTTACTCTGTGTGTGTGTGTGTGTGTCAGGGCTCATGAGGGGTGAGACTGTGAAGGTGGGCTGTATGGCACCATAGTAAAAACTGAAAAATGTTTCATGACTGTTTTATTAGATTCAACTCATGTTTTAAAATCATCACACAAATTAAAGTTGACTACTCAAGCCTTCTATGAAGCACTACGTCTAACATCCTTCTTGGGTTCTTGTTATAGTTTTGCACAACTCTGTTAATGAACTTCTTGAATGCAATGCATTCATCTTCGGTGGCTTCTCGTGTGTCTGGTACTTCCATTCTTTCAACTGATATGCTCATTAGTTCATTCACATGATCAGGCACAAGGTGACTTCTTTCAGAACACAAAATTCTATTTACTGATGAAAAAGAAACACTCAACTGTAGGTTTTATGACTGGGAGTAGCAAGAGATGAATTCCTACTTCTTTCATCCCAGGAAACAGAACACAAAGATCGGGTTGAGCCACTAGTGATGATAAAAAAGAAGTTGAAGTCAAATCTTCATTCATTTGTTGTATGATATTCCACTCTGTGTTCAAATTCTCTATTCTGTCCTGATCACATGGCTGCCCCATTGCTGGTAGTGCCTCACTCCACTCAACTGTTGGTGTTTTATAGGCCAGGCATCTGTAAAAGCTACGTAGAGATTGAGTAGAATCTAGAAGTCGCTGTTGTAGTTTTTTAAGAATAAGGTCTGTGTACTTTTTCAGTTGCCTTAACAAACACTTCTTGCCTTCTTCACTTAAGGATTCAGTATAAATGCCTTCATTACTCAACTTCTGGACTGAAGTCTGCTTCTTCCAGTACTTTTTCAATGGATAGATCTCTAATTGATCCAAATGTAGCTTCTATTGCTCGACAAAGATCTACTACTGTTGTAGCAGATGCCTGGACTTGTTGCCTCAACAGTAGACTTACGAGAGAGAGCATGGCAATAGTCTTCTCAGAACTTAGTACAAAAGTAATCCACGGGCTCACTACTTAGATCCATCCCATCTTGGTAGATACGTTCCAAAGCCAGTAATAACGGGTGGAGTAATTTTAAGACAACAGCCAATGATTGCTCATGAGAAAGCCAGCAGGTTTTCCCAGATTGGACTAATTTGAACTTCAGTCCCAGTGTATATTCTATATTTTCCAAGATATTCAGTCTTTTTGGACTCTTGCTGAAAGAATATAATGAAGACATGATTTCCAGAAAGCCTTTGACAAGGTCCCTCACCAAAGGCTCTTACGTAAATTAAGCTGTCATGGGATAAAAGGTAAGGTCCTTTCATGGATTGAGAACTGGTTAAAGGACAGGGAATAAAGGGTAGGAATTAATGGTAAATTCTCAGAATGGAGAGGGGTGACTAGTGGTGTTCCCCAAGGGTCAGTCCCGGGACCAATCCTATTCAATTTATTCATAAATGATCTGGAGAAAGGGGTAAACAGTGATGTGGCAAAGTTTGCAGATGATACTAAACTACTCAAGATAGTTAAGACCAAAGCAGATTGTGAAGAACTTCAAAAAGATCTCACAAAACTAAGTGATTGGGCAACAAAATGGCAAATGAAATTTAATGTGGATAAATGTAAAGTAATGCACATTGGAAAAAATAACCCCAACTATACATACAACATGATGGGGGGCTAATTTAGCTACAACGAGTCAGGAAAAAGATCTTGGAGTTATCGTGGATAGTTCTCTAAAGATGTCTATGCAGTGTGCAGAGGTGGTCAAAAAAGCAAACAGGATATTAGGAATCATTAAAAAGGGGATAGAGAATAAGACTGAGAATATATTATTGCTCTTATATACGCCCACATCTCGAATACTGTGTACAGATGTGGTCTCCTCACCTCAAAAAAGATATTCTAGCACTAGAAAAAGTTCAGAAAAGAGCAACTAAAATGATTAGGGGTTTAGAGAGGGTCCCATATGAGGAAAGATTAAAGAGGCTAGGACTCTTCAGTTTGGAAAAGAGAAGACTAAGGGGGGACATGATAGAGGTATATAAAATCATGAGTGATGTTGAGAAAGTGGATAAGGAAAAGTTATTTACTTATTCCCATAATACAAGAACTAGGGGTCACCAAATGAAATTAATAGGCAGCAGGTTTAAAACAAATAAAAGGAAGTTCTTCTTCACGCAGCGCACAGTCAACTTGTGGAACTCCTTACCTGAGGAGGTTGTGAAGGCTAGGACTATAACAATGTTTAAAAGGGGACTGGATAAATTCATGGTGGCTAAGTCCATAAATGGCTATTAGCCAGGATGGGTAAGAATGGTGTCCCTAGCCTCTGTTCGTCAGAGGATGGAGATGGATGGCAGGAGAGAGATCACTTGATCATTGCCTGTTAGGTTCACTCCCTCAGGGGCACCTGGCATTGGCCACTGTCGGTAGACAGATACTGGGCTAGATGGACCTTTGGTCTGACTCGGTACGGCCTTTCTTATGTTCTTATGTACATGAAATGTATAGCTTTTAAAATGTCTTTTGAAGATTCTGCATCTCGTAGTAGTACTAGTTGGAGTAGATGGCCTCTGCAGTGTGTATAGGAGAGATTAGGGTTACACTTTTCTCTGAGCAAAGTTTGTACTCCACCATGTCTTCCAGAGAAGTTTGTAGCGCCATCAGATGCACAAGCAGCCATCTGTTTGGGGTCCAATTGACAAGCATTTAATGCTTCTAAGATGTGGGTTGTCACAGATGCAGCCGATGTGTCTTCTATAACTTGAACATCTAGAAATGCATCTACTCTCATGGATCAGTAACTGGTTAAAAGATGGGGAAACAAAGGGTAGAAATAAATTCAGTTTTCAGAATGGAGAGAGATAAATAGTGGTATCCCTGAGGGGTTGGTACTGGGACCATTACTGTTCAATATATTCATAAATGATGTGGAATGGGTATATAGTGAGGTGGCAAAATTTGTATATGATACAAAACTATTGAAGATAGTTAAGTCCCAGGCAGACTGCGAAGAGTTACAAAGGGATCTCACAAAACTGGGTGACTGGGCAACAAAATGGCAGATGAAATTCAGTGTTGATAAATGCAAAGTAATACACATTGGAAAACAATCAACTATATATACAAAATGATGGAGTCTGAATTAGCTGTTAACACTCAAGAAAGAGATCTTTGAGTCATTGTGGATAGTTCTCTGAAAACATCCACTCAATCTGCGGTGGTAGTCAAAAAAGCAAATGGAATGTTGGGAATCATTAAGAAAGGGATAGATAATAAGCTAGAAAATATCATATTGCCTCTATATAAATCCATGGTACATGCACACCTTTAATACTGGGTGCAGATCTGGTCACCACATCCCAAAAAAGATAATTGGAATTGGAAAAGGTACAGAGATGGGCAACTAAAATGATTAGGGGTATGAAACAGGAGGAGAGATTAAAATGACTGGGAATTTTCAGTTTAGAAAAGAGACGACTAAGGGGGGATATGATAGAGGTCTATAAAATCTTGACTGGTGTGAAGAAAGTGAATAAGGAAATGTTATTTAATCCTTCACATCACACGAGAACTAGCTGTCACCCAATGAAATTAATAGGCAGCAGATCTAAAAAAAACAAAACAAAAGGAAGTACCTCTTCACACAACATGAAGTCAGCCTGTGGAACTCTTTGCCAGGGGATGCTGTGAAGACCAAAACTGTAACAGGATTAAGAAAATAATTAGTTCAATTCCTGGAGAATAGGCCCATCAGTGGTTATTGGCCAGGATGGGGAAGGATGCAACACCATGCTCTGAGTGTTCCTAGTCTGTTTGCCAGAAGCTGGGAATGGGCAACAGGGGATGGATCACTTGATGACTACCTGTTCTATTCATTCCCTCTGAAGGGCTTGACCACTGTCGGAAGACAGGATACTGGGCTATATGGACCATTGGTCTGACCCAGTATGACCATTCTTATGTAAAAATTCAAGTGATTTGTAACCCATCCCCAGCCAAAACCTATCACTTGGGCAACATAACTCTGTGTGCTGGATACCTGGGTAGATTAGGTGTGAATGTAAATACAATCTGTTCCTGAAGCCTTTCCCCCTAGCCCATCACTAGCTGTCAGGGAGAGCTCATTTAGACTTTGCTTACAAATCATCATTTGAAATGATTAGGTTGGCCAACATCAGCAAAATGAATGCACTGACATTGTCATAAAAAAACAATAGACTAGCTTCCTTAGACAGCTATGTTCATACTTTTCAAATCTATTAAACTTTTTCATATACACATATTTTAACATACACTGTATATGCTTTTAAAGTGTGTGTTAATGTTTCAATTTCAATTCAAATTTCCAAACAGTCGCTAAATTGGCATGTAACTAGTTCACAAAACTGTGGGGGAGGTGTTGGGGAAAATTCAGTAGGGGTGTAGGGAAGTCACTGCTGCCCCCTCCCTGGGGCGCCAAACTCGTGTGCTGTCAAAGCCGTTGCCTCCATGGGCCGCCCCATACACCAATGGGTGACCACACATACGCTAAACAGCCAAACCTCGCTCGGTGGACTCCCCGAACATCCCTTGGTTACATGCTTTGCACCGGCGTGATGGGGTTGGAGCTGCCTGTAATAATTTATGAACCTTGACTGAGTTAATCCGCTATCAGCTTTGCCAGGGAAGGGGGAGGACACCTCCCCTCCCCCAATATGCTCAGGAGCAATGCGTTCATTTCCATGCCTTGGCTCAGGCCCTCCGAGGGGAGGAGTATCAAAAGCTTCAGGATGGTTTAAAGACTCGCTCTAGAAGAGGACAGATAGTTAAGGGGAGAAACTGACCAATCAACTCTGCAGGGGGTAGGTGTGTCTCCAGGAAGCTTAGCCTATGTCTGTTTCAGAATGGTCAGGCTTTACCTAAGATAGACGTGTTTGTTTGAAAAACTTCTTATGCTTTGCTAGTCCTACTTTAAAGAAAAACATTCTAGAGTAGTTCTCCTGTATACCAGGACAGCATCCTGGCTATGGGGCATTTTGAGGTGGGTCTTTCTCAATCTCTTGTATGTGTTCTTTGCTGTTCCTACTCTTAAAATAAAACGTCATACAATTTAATCATAAGGCTGTTTTGGTCACTGCTAGACACAAGCTCTCAATGGGAACAACCACAGATGGTGTTGTGACGTTATCTGATATGACTAGTAAGGAATCTATTTATTTGTCAAAAAACATTTCCTGAATCTTTTTTGTTGTCTGTATTGTTACAGACATACTTTCTGACAGGTATTTTGAAATAAATGACCAAAAATAATTGAAACCGTGTGGTTATTTTGACACATATAATTTGCAGAATTTTAAAATATTGTGCTGCACCAAAAAATTTAAAATTCCAGACATTCTCCCAGGAGTATCTTTGTAACAGCAGATAGCAAATTTTGACAAGTGCCTTCTCCTGACAGCAATATTTATCTATAATCAGTATAGGGAGCAGAATCTTCTGAGGAAGTGACAGCTGCCACAGTTTACTACCAGTAGTGCAAGTAAATGTGTTAAATGAGTTAATTGTGTATGGAACCTCTTTAGCATAAAAAGGTGTATGGTCAGATTTTTTTGCTACAAGGACCAGCAAAGTATAATGAGATAATGCCAGTCTTTGGTTTTCGCACTGCTGTCTTGTTTCTCTTCTTCATCATCTGCCTGTTCTGCTGCTATATTGATTCAAATATCAGAGTGAAAGTACAGAAATGGTAATGATAGCAACTGGCATTTTTCACCCTGTGTTAGTGTCAGCAGAGCAGCAAAATGTACAGTAGGGTAGCTCACCTAGTGTTTGGCAAGAATCTTCCCTGAGTTCAAGCTGTTCAACGAATTAATTCTAATCCCCTGCACCATCCCAAAGTTGAGCTACTGGCATGTGAGAAGGACGCTATCTTCATTATTTTTTCAATAACCTTATTGGTCTATCTGCTCTAATCAACACAGAACTTAGAACTTGGGTATTTGAGTTAAATAAGAACAAAATTACTTAGAAAATCTAAATATGCTTATTTAAAATTTTGCTTACATTCTGATAGTTATTTAGGATATTTAACAATATTACTCTTGCATGTCTATAATTCACCTTCTTGCTTACAGTCCTCTCATATAGCCCTTTTCACAAGCATTAAAATATATGTACTACAAAATATGAATGAAGTACTGATCTTTTTAACAGCTGCTAATGTTACACCAGCTAAAATTATTTCTTTACGATGCTGGTTCTGGCGGGACCCAACTGAGAGTGCCAATTCAGGACAAATTGCTTAAAGCAGGGCAGTTACAGCCCAAGTCTGGGGTTTTTCCACCTCTGAGGTAACCCAAACCAGCCAGCCAGAGAGGACTTTGGTTTTACCCCACTGGCTAACAACAAGTCACACAAGCAATTATGTTAGACACTCCAGTTTCCCAGTATCACCACCATTGCCACTCATTATGGGGACAAGTGGTTATGAAAACAAATACCCCAGTAAAAGAAGAAAGGTTCTCTTGATCCCAAAGGACCAAGCCCCAGACCCAGGTCATTATACAAATCAGATCTTACCCACAAATCATGCTGTTGCCAATCCTTTAGAATCTAAAAACTAAAGGTTTATTCATAAAAGGAAAAAGATATAGATGAGAACAAGAATTGGTTAAATGGCATCAATTACATACAGTAATGGTAAAGTTCTTGGTTCACGCTTGTAGCAGTGATAGAATAAACTTCAGGTTCAAATCAAGTCTGGAGTACATCCAAAGCTGGGATGGGTCATCAGTCCTTTGTTTAGAGCTTCCATTTGTAGCAAAGTCCCTCCAGAGGTAAGAAGCAGGATTGAAGATGAGATGGAGATGAGGCATTAGACTTTTATATTCTTTTCCAGGTGTAAGAACACCTCTTTGTTCTTTGTGGAAAATTACAGCAAAATCGAGTCTGGAGTCACATGGGCAAGTTTCCTGCATACTTTGCTGAGTTACAAGGCATATCTGCCTTCTCTCAATGGGTCAGTTGTAGAGCTGATGGTCCTGAATGGGCCATCAAGCAGACTAGGCAGAGCTGACACCAACTTGTCTGGGGTGACACCCCAGACGCATAGCATAAGTTTGAAATACAGACAATATAGAGCCAATATTCATAACTTCAACTACAAAAATGATACATACATATAGACAGCATAATCATAACCAGCAAACAATAACCTTGTCTCAGATACCTTATTTTACCCCTGTTATACAAGTTTTGGTGCCACTACAGGACCTTGGTTGCAACAATGATCTATATGGTCCCAGTTCAAGTCAATAACGTGACAGCGGGTTTTCCTGTCTGGGGATTGGTATTGTTTTGAGCAGGGGGTTGGACTAGATGACCTCCTGAGGTCCCTTCCAACCCTGATATTCTATGAAAATCACATCCATTCTATCTCCTGACCTCAGTATTGTATATTTGTACTTTCTCACCTGTCCTCCATCATAACAACTAAATGCATCTAATAAGTCAACATTTTTAAAGTTGGGTGCATAAATTTAGAGACACCAATCCATATTTATGCACTCAGGGGCTGAAAATGTAAGCCATACTGAATAGCATTTATATAGCACTTTACTTAAAAGCATTCACAGACACTAACACTTTTGTTCACTGCTTCTTTTTTAAATGATCGATTCTCTTAAAAATATTTTCATGTCCTTACAATGTTTTTGTTTTACCGCTTCATTCTCTCAGTCTGGAGAAAGAATCTTTATTTCTATAACATGGACACCATTAGAAGAAGGAAAAGTCCGAGAACTGGTAACTTTTATTGTAAATGGCATTGTAAAACATCAGGCTGTGTTGCTGGGTGTTGCTGAGCAGCCTCTGAAGAAAAAGGTAAGAAGTGTATTTTTAATTACACTGATTATTTTTGTCTTATTTGTTGCTTGTTTGTGAGTCAAAATTTTGCAATATAGCAATTGTTTCTACTAGTGTAGACATGGATGAATTGTTGAATGGGTATCCTCAGTAGGAGCCCTCAATAACTTGGAATTTGCTCTCCTTTAACCTGAAATAGCCCAAGTCCGGTGAACACTGCAAAGTTGTTCTTTCCCATTTGAAAGTGGTAGAACATCTTAAGGGTGTATTATTGGAGTAGAAAAATGGCTTTAGCTTATTTTCCTGGTTCGTTTGATTATGGATTATATTGCATTGTATTGCTGTGCTTCAGGTATGTTGGTGTGTTGCTTTTGATGTGGGCATTTTAAAGTTTATAAGTGCATAGAGCATGTGGCTACATATTACTTTTTTAGTGTGTATCTATTCAAAATAACTTAAAAAAACCAACAATCCAAAATTAAAAACTTAGGTTTTATATCTGTTAGCTATCAATTCATTATCTGTGTGAATGAATATATAAGTGCATTATATTAAAAAAAAAAAAAGGCAGCTACTTTGGAAACCCTCTAATTTATTTTTTGTGTTTTTTAGAAGAGTCTTTGGGATGCTATTAAAAAGAAAAATACTTCAGAAAGATCAGTTTCTACAAGAGCTAAGAAAAAACATTCAAATGTTAAAAATGTTAACAAAACTTTTCGTGTTTCCAAAACAACGGATACAGTTAGAAGCCCACTCCAGTCCTGTGAAAACTTGGATGTGATACGGGGTAGCATGTCCCCCCCAAAAAACTCGCTTATCACGTTAGAAAACAAATTGCCTATATCTCCTATCAGTCCTGTATTGCAAGAACATCATGATACCATTTGCACACCTCTTTCAATGAGAAGATCTACTACATACTCAGTTCTTGGTACAGTGGTAAATGATGAATTATTGCAAGAAATACACACGTGTAACATCAAGAGACTTCATAATCCTAATGAGGAAATAAAATCCTCAAGTATACACAGTTCTCCTTCTGGATTAGTAGAAGCACACAGATCAAATACACATTCACCTGTTTGTGCTCCGGAATGGACAGCAGACTTGCATTCCTCTTTGAGTCAAAGGAGAATTTTAAGTCCAGATTCTTTTATAAATGACAGTTATCAATTTAATGTAGAAGTTGTAGCAGAGCAAGTTGCTCCCATATTGTCACCCGATCAGTTTGTAAAAGACAATTTAGCTATAGAATCAGTGTCTCAAGTTCACGTATCTATTTCACCGTCCTCTTTATCCTCCAGTGTGGAGACTTGTATCACAAAGAAGTCGTCATCTTCAAAATGGAAAGAAAATGAAGAAATGCAGTTCATAAGTGTATCTGTAGAACATAAATTTCCAAATGACGTCCTTGATGAGACGCCTGTAGTGAAATCTCAGTTATTTCATTGTACCATACCTGAACAAAATCATCTGAGTATTCCTCTTTCTGATGAGGATCTTCAGATTCGCAGTTGCTCCCAAAGAGAACAACCGAAAAAACGTCCTGTGCTTTCTGCTACTGTCATCAAAAATAAGTCGTCTGTTGCTGAAAGAAAAGGAATGGAGACAACTAAGCCAAAATCTAGAAAATATCTTAATATGATAAGGGAAGGTGTAAGTATGGTTCCTAGACATTCAAAGTTAGAAATACTCCAGAACCTTCCAGTTATAGATCCCATCTCAGGTGAAACGAAATGTCACAAAGATGAAATACATGCATCCTCCATTGGATCTACTTTACATAGTCGTAAGAGGAAAAATGAAGTACACTTGGAAGATATTAAGGCTACAGCTACAGAATATATGGAAGAAACAGAAACCAAAAGAATCTTTACATCTTGTGTTGACAGTAAAATAAAAACTACTGTAAGACCACTGCTCTCTAAGCACATAAACAGAGAGAAACTAAACCACAGAAAGAAAGCTGGTGAGCATTTTTCATTTGTGTTCTCTAGTGAAAGAAAATAACTTAAGTGTCTCCATATTTTGCTAAAATGTTCTAAGGGGACCCCTAGAACTGAGCATTTCAGTACCTCTTTCTGCAGCAGCAAGTATGACAATACTGTAGCAACTTCTCAAGTTGTCTGGTAGCAATAAAGCTTGGCTATAGAATACACTGTCTGCATTCATTTAGCAGAAGTCACTTAACTGGTATCTTCTAAATAGTCTTGTAGTGTGTTAGAAGAGTTGCATATTTAGCAACATGGCTGGGGAAAGTACTAGATTTGTCTCCTCACTCTGTTTCTTGCAATTGGCTCATTTAGCAGTCTCACATTAGTATAACTCTCTTTGGTGTGCTGACACTTTTTTTTAATAATTTTCTTAAAATATACATCTGCTCTGAAAAGTGATCCTCGTGATGCCATTTCTTAAAAAGGAGTCCAAGTTTTATCAGTTGTGCAAACTCACCTTGGGAGCTGAAAGTTAGTATGGGGTTTTCCTGCCCTTGTTTAACTGCCTGTAAAGGTTCTTGCAGGTGAAAATCTGCTCTATTATATCTTTGTCTTCAAAATATGTTCACCGTGGTCTTCATAGGGTTATACAGATGTAACGGCACAGAAGAAGCGTAAAGAGAGAACTGTACACAGTTTGCCCCAGCCCTAAATGTAGCTACATTTCACTATTGAAATGTAACTTTGAAACACATGCACCCAATTTAATTTATCTTTAATTTGTTCTTCTTGAGCAATGTGTTCACATAAATGCCGAATGGTGCTTGGCTCTGGAACAGCATAGGAGTTCAGAATGAATTCAGTGATGAACACAAGGTAAAATCCCGTTTTATAATGGGTAACTGATCCAGAGACTAAACAACTTGCCCACGGTCACATAGTCTGTGTCACAATAGGGAATTGAACCCAGGAGGTCCCATGAACCTCAGGACACCCAGGACTCCCATGGCCTAGGCTACCCACTAGACCATCCAGATAGATGCCAGTGGCTTAGAATTTTGAACTTTGGAAATTAATACCTTGTGCTGGTAATAGACTTTAAAGTGGTTTTCCATTAGGATGCATATCTTCTGAAAACAATTACAGGTAATACTTTTTTCTCAGTGTGGTGAGGAAGCATTTAATACAGTAGTGTTTTTTAATTGACAACTTACACTTCAATTTTTTCTTTCACTCTTTTTACAGTTGCCAAGCAAAGCAATGTGTCTGCGTTCTTCTAGCATTCATTAGCCAGAAGACTTTTATGTATAATATGCTTACATAGCATCTAGAGAATTAATGTTTCTCCAACACAGAAGACATTGAAATATTGTTTTTTTTACTTTTCCTGAAACACACTAAAGGATGCTAATTTAAAGAGAAAAATAAAACCTCTAATCAACCTATACCAGCTAGAGTTAAGGAATTTTCTATAGCGATGATCTTTCATAGCACGTTATACCCCTACCCATAATTTACAGAGTTGGTAAAGAATGGAGTCAAGGCTATAATCCTTAACTACACCTTGCTTGCTTGTTGTTGGTAGTCTCAACTATTTATCACTGAAGGGTTTCCCCTCCCCCCCCCACCTGACATCTGATATTTTGTTAACATTTTTAGGTTCTTTGTCTAGAACTATCAACAAAACTACTAAACCCATTGATGGTGTGGCGCAGTCTCAGCTGACCTTCATAAAACCATTAAAAACAGGTAAACAGAGGTTTACAGTATCTATGAAGTCAGAATTTTTCTTGAATTGAATGTCGTCATTGAACTGGGCAAACCTTTTGGCTAATGGTTTTTGTGAAAAGTGTAGTTCTTGTTGACCCAAAACTGCTTGCGAATTCATGTAGACTTTGCCAGATAGTTATGACTGAACCAAAAAATCAAAATGTTTTGGTAAGCTGAAAATGATTCTGAATACACTCATGGAGCAGATATGTGGAATCAAATGTGACGATAAATAATGTTTCAAAGGTTTTTCAGTATACTTAAAAGCACTAGGCTACTTAACATTACCGCTAATATTGATAAAGCACTAGATAATAGCATGAACTGACATACCAATAACTGCCCTTGTCTTGAAGAACTTATTAGTTGAAGACAACAGCAAGTACAATAAAAGTGGCATATGGTCTCTAAATACTTTCCTCATAATTCCAAGTCACTCAAGTTAAAGTGAAGAATGGCATATTTTTAGGAAAAAATATATAAATAACTTTAATTTAAACTTTGTCTATTTAGATAATCTTTTTTTCCCCCCCTTTAAGTCATTCCTAGGCATCCAATGCCTTTTGCTGCTAAAAACATGTTCTATGATGAGCGCTGGAAGGAAAAGCAGCAGCGAGGCTTTACCTGGTGGCTGAATTTCATACTTACACCTGATGACTTTACTGTAAAAACAGAGAGTTCACAAGGTAAAGTAGGTAACTTGAAATAGTGCACTTCTGCTAAATCATGGGAACACTTTAATGTCAATATATAAAGCAAAACTTGCTCCAGGAGTTTTTTTTAATTAAACTCATATTATGAATGAAACCACTAGCTAAAAGCTAGTATTAATTAAGTTTTCATTAATTTATCTGTGTGTATGTTTTAGTAACTTTTTTCAATAGGGGTAATTTTTATATCAAGAGATTGTTTGTTTTTTTTTGGTTTTTTTTCTCCTGCTTTTCCACCCCTCCCCCCTTCATGAACTTCTGTCCTGAGATTGGAATGAAAGGAAATTCAATTTGCATCCCTATTTTCAGAGCTACTTTGAACTGTAGAGCTAACATTTGGGTATCTGTTTCAGTAGAGGTTGCACTGAATTCTGAATGCTGTTTTGAAGTTCTATATATTTCTGTATTTTTTTCCATGTTCTTTAACTGAAAGTGTATGGTCTCAAGAAATTTGATTTTTCTCATGTGGAGTCCTATTATACTAGATATGTCATCTGTGTATTAGTGTGCGTTTAAATAGAAGTAAAATGATAGCAAAAATAGTGAACTCTTATAAAACAGATGCTAATTTACCTTTATTTATGTCAGATATATAGACCTATTTTCCTTTTTCATTCTCTTTTCAATTAGTAAATGCAGCTGCACTTATCTTGGGAGCAGAAAATCATCATAAAGCCAGTGTTCCTAGAGCACCAACAAAAGAAGAAATGTCCCTGAGAGCTTATACTGCTCGATGCAGGTTGAATAAACTACGACGTGCAGCGTGCCGTTTGTTTACCTCTGAAACAATGGTTAAAGCTATTAAGAAACTGGAGTTTGAGATTGAAACTAGACGTTTGCTAGTTCGGAAAGATAGGCATCTCTGGAAGGATATTGGTAAGAATGTACAAATGTTGTTGATATTTAGTATTTTTGGTAAAATAGAATTGTAAATGTAGCAAGTAGAGTAGAAAAACTTTTTAACCAGGTGGCTTTGTAACAATGAAATATGGTTTAAAAGTGTTTGCTGAATTTAACATATCATACTTTGCATTCATTGCAGGAGAAAGACAGAAAGTCCTCAACTGGCTTTTATCTTACAACCCTTTGTGGCTACGCATAGGTCTGGAAGTAAGCAATGCTTCTTATGGATACTCTATTCTTGTAAAGCCTGTGCCAAGAGTGGATCTCAAGTTCAACTGTAGCTGGCAGGCAGCTCTAGTTTATTAACAGACCAGTTTCATATTTCCTTTTAACTCAGGGTTGTCTTGTTACAAAAGAGAATATTTCATCGGGTAATTTAAAAGTGCTTTTCTGTGAGGAGTACCCTGGAACTGGGCTGATGCTCCTTTGCTGTTGCTCAAGTAACGTTACTCTTCAGTAGTTGGTAGGAAACTGACGCCTAGCACATTCCCACTATACTGCAGCCAGCTATGTTGGGACTGGTTAGGGAGCTCCTGATGGAAGCAGAGAAGGCTTTCCAGACACCGAAGAGCCAGTAGATCACATTGATACTAATTTTAACTTTTTAGATGGGCATTGCATTTGGGATACCTTCTGGAATAAAACTAGGACTGAAACGTTGTTTACTGTCTTGCAGATTAATCTGTGTTTTAAAAAAAAAATGGGCTAGGTTACTAATTATTTTGGCTAGTGAGAAACTCTTCAATAGTGTATTTCTATTTATTTTGAATATATCCTATTGAAAGTCTAAAGAAATAAATGATACAATTGTGAGCATTTTTTTTAATTTTAAAGTTTCCTTTATTTTTTGTTTTTTCTCATTAGACTGTTTATGGAGAACTGATTGCTTTGGAGAGTAATAGTGATATTATGGGTTTGGCAATGTTTATTCTCAGTCGCCTACTTTGGAACCCCGATATAGCAGCTGAATACAGACACCCCACTGTACCTCACCTTTATCGGGATGGTAACCACTACTTTTAAAATAGACTATTTTTAGCATTTAACTTTGCATTCATAAATAACATATTTATGAACTTAATATTTTTAGGTCATGAAGAAGCTTTGTCTAAATTTACACTGAAAAAATTGCTGCTGTTAGTTTGCTTTCTTGATCATGCCAAACAGTCTAGAATCATTGACCACGACCCTTGCCTTTTCTGCAAGGATGCAGAGTTCAAGGTGAAGTATGTTGTTTGATGTTTGAATATATGACTTTGTATGCATATAATATAAAGTTGCTTTTTTAATGTTAAGACTTTAGTACTATTCCCACTCAGCAAATCTTCCAGGAGGTCACTAGCTGTGTAAGACTTACCATCAGGACTTCTGAAGTGCATATAATTTATAGGGAGAGCTCAAAAGCCTCGTATTATAGAGGTGCTTTCCTTCTCTTTTTAAGACTAAATACTGCTCTGCCACAGCATTTGCCATCTGAAGTTAAATCCTCTTGCATTTTGAAAGTTTATCTGAGGTCTGTCCTACAGTACTTAGGACATGCAGCCTAGCTTTCTGGAACAGTCTGTCTTGCTAGATGTTTGATTAGTAAATAACTTCATTTATGTTGAACTAAAAACCACGTTTACTCTAGTCAGTTGAAGTCATGGTATAAAAATCGTATGCAGTCCATTACTTAGACTACAACACTGTTTAATGTGTTAAATGCATGAATAAATAAAAAAGAAAAAGTTGAAAAGTTGTTCATGAATTTCTCAGGATGCAGAACAGGTATTAACTAATGTTACGGCAGCTTGATTTTTTTTTTTTGCTGTACGCTACGGAAGTTATGAAAGCAGTCATTAAGAAACCAGTTAGCTATCTGTGTCAGCATTATAATATTGTGGACATGGTTTAAATGCCATGTAAAGATATTTAAGTACTTAAATTTTTGTATCTTATGCATAGTACTAAATGACAAATAACAAAGCTCAAGGCATTTAGGGGAAGGGATCAAAATGGTCACTTGGTCTAAGTTTATTTTATTTCTCCTTAGAATAGTAAAGATGTTCTACTGGCATTTTCACGAGACTTCCTGAGTGGTGAAGGTGACCTTTCCCGTCATCTTGGCTTCCTGGGATTACCTGTTAGTCATGTTCAGACACCACTGGATGAATTTGACTTTGCTGTTACAAATCTAGCTGTAGACTTGCAATGTGGCATTCGTCTTGTGTAAGTTGATACAGAATGGTTTTATGAATGTCTATATTTGTCTAATCCTTCTGTAAGCTGAACTAATACACTTCAATATGAAATTTCTTTATTGTTAGGAGAACAATGGAACTTCTCACAAAAAACTGGAGTCTCTCAAAGAAGCTAAGAGTTCCTGCAATAAGTCGTCTCCAGAAGATGCATAATGTTGATGTTGCCCTTCATGTTCTTAAAGAGCGGGGAATTCAGTTGAAAGATGAATGTGGTAAGAATTGAAAAGTAGTGCTAGAATAACTACGCATTTGAAGAACAGAAATACGTATCTTAATCACTGTTGTATTTGATTTATAGGTGCTTCAATCGAGTCTAGGGATATTGTGGACAGGCACAGAGAGCGAACTTTAGCACTGCTGTGGAAAATTGTCTTTGCTTTCCAGGTATTATATAAAGTTTTGTGTGTAGTTGTAAAGAATTTTAAGAAATGTTACAAATGAGAGGAGATAATGCATGGCTTGCAACAAAGAATTTGTAGTCTTTGAAATCATCAAGTCTGGATTGACCTGGCTGGATGACCCATGAGAATGATCTTTTGTGGATTCTCATGGTTAGACCTCATTGTGTAATGTATGTTCAAAGTACTTTATAACTATTAGCTACATTGATGAGCTAGGTTCTAAAATGTAATACAATTCAGAACTCCTTTTAATTAGGTTTTGTGCACTTGTTCATAAAATTTCTCTTGTACTTGTGCCAGTTACTATAACAAAGGTTAAGTATGTGATGATAATGGTCAGGTAATTTGGCCACAGAAATTAACTTCTTGCCACCTGCTGAGGAATTCTCTTAGAGCTACTAAAAATAGCTCAGATAGATGGATGTATTTAAAACCACTTCCAAACACCTTGAGGAACATTCCCTTTGGTGAACAATCATAGGAAGTGAATTCTAGAGCTGTGGCTCTTCCACCTAACATACTCCACCATACGTCTCTGGGATTAACCTGGGAAAAACTGAAGAAATAAGCACCTTTGGACTTAATATGAAGGTTCATTAGTGTACCTGTAATTGAGTCAAGGATTATGTATAGCTTTAAATGGAAGAAGGAAGCAGAGAGAAGAAGAGTTGGGCTTAATGGCAAGGTTAAGCCAAATAAATATTCTTCAAAAATGTGTATCCAGCTTAAGTGAATCCAATAGGAAGGAGTATACATTATGGAAAGTAAAACATAAGATGTAAGTTAGGAGAGAATTTGAAAAGCAAGTAGCCAGAGACTTTTTAAAATTATATATACTATCTAATGCAAGAATCCTGAAGAGAATACTGCTGCAGAATTATCAGGAAGCTAAAGGAGCAATTGAATGCTGAAGAATATTGCAGAGAAAATGAGTTTTATTCATTTGTATTAGTCAATAACAAGATGTTGGGGGAGATCCAAAGTATCTTTAATTAGTTATGTATTGCATTAGTTAGGATTAAAAAAAAAATCATGTTTTCAGTGTATAAACCAAACATTGATCCAGGTAGGTAGAAAATTTCCCTATAAGTTTATTTTAAAGCATCTGGTTCTGGCTACTGTCATCTAGACTGCTGGACTGAAGTAACAACTGGTTCTTCGAGTGATTGTTCATGTCCATTCCATGCAGGTGTGTGCGTGCTGCATGCATGCCAGCTGGAAGATTTTCCCCTAGCAGCGCCGTAGGGTTGGCCTGTGCGCCCCCTGGAGTGGCGCCTCCATGGCGCCCTATATAGGGGCCCACGGACCCTCCACCCCCTGAGTTCCTTCTTACCACCGGTGACGGCTAGCTGGAACTTTGATCGCTCTTGAAGCAAGCCTAACCGTGTCTCTAAGTGTATATAGTTTGTTTTTTCTTCCTAGTTTAGAGTTAGTGTTAGTTGTAAGATAGTTAATAGCTGTTGGGGGGGCTTCCTCTCAACGTAATTGTCGCCCCATCCTGGGGCATGCCCAGATCCCCAGGGTTTAAACTCTGCTCGGACTGCGGGAAATTTATGCTGAGGAGTGACCCGCACTCTTCCTGCTTGAGGTGCCTCGGGGAGAGACACCAAAGAGACAGGTGCAGTATCTGCAAGGGGTTCTATCTTAAGGACAGAGAGCAGAAACTTAGAGTGCTCCTGATGGAGGCTGCCTTATGGCCACACTTGGAACACGAGCCTGTTGACCCGGCACCTAGCACCTCATCCTCGGTTTGCAGTGCTCCGGCACCATTAGCAAGAGAGGAGGCCCAGTCTAAGAACTCTAAGTCCCGGCACCGGAGAGAATCGGGATATAGAAAATCGGCCTTCATGCGGCACCGATCACCATCTCCGGTGCCCATGAAAAAGAAGAGGCCGGTGATGGGCCGATCACCTGACCAGGACTTCAGTGAGGATGTGCACCTCCCATCGACGCCGGAGGCGTTCGAGGCGGCCTCAGATTTATTAAGCCTCCCCATGCTTGCCTCCCCCCCGTCGGAGGGAAGAACTTCCAGGGACGGCCCTCCCAGTGGCTGTTCTGGACTCCCTGGGCTTACCATCAGACCTTGGGACAGATGCACGATCCGCGCCCCAGGTCTGCGTCAGTCTCCTCAACATCGGTGGCTCTGGTGCAAATGCCTCCACCACCGGCACTGCCGTCTGACAGGAGTGTGCCACAACTGACTAGGCGGTGCTGGATTCTGACACCAGCACCAATGGGGGCCATGTTTTTGACGCCGCAGGCACCACCCAGCACGCCTCATCAATTGGTGTCGACCCCAGTACTGGTCGCGGTGCCGCATCCTACATCCGCACTGGCCACACAACCAGAATACCGTGTGCTGCAGGACCCTGCAGAGGCTGAGGGTAGAAAGGAAGGTTCCTTGCAAGTCATCTTCTCCTCTTCCTCGCCAGATGAGGTGGTCGCAGGAACTTCAGCGGCACTGGTTCTAGAGGACAACCGGGTGCTTCAGCAACTACTTAAACATGCCGCACAGAGCCTGGCGATCCAGACAGAGGAGGTTGAGGTGGATGTAGATCCGGTAGTGGACATCCTGGCTCCTTCAGGCCCGTCAAGGGTTGGCCTACTGTTGATCAAAATGATAGCTGACACATCCCGCAGCCTTTGGCAGACACCAGCTTCTTTGGTCCCTACAGCCAAAAAGACAGAGAGGCGCTACTTTGTCTCCTCCAAGCGCTGTGAGCACCTATATTCTCACCCTCCCCTGGACTCTCTGGTTGTGGATGTGGCCAACCAAAAGGAGCCTCAGGGGTTTCAAGGGTCTACACCAAAGAACAGGGAAGCCAAGAAGTTGGACCTTTTGAGGTAGAAAGGTGTACTCAACAGGGGATCTGCAACTATGCATAGCCAACCAACAGGCTATAGTGAGCCGGTATGGCCATAACACATGCTCAGCCTTGTCCAAGTTCACTGAACTCCTTCCCCAGGAATTGCGAACCGAATTCTCTGCTCTGGTGGAGGAGGGGAAGCTGATTTAGCACGCATCCCTCCAAGCGCTCTGGATGCGGTGGATGCAGCCTCCACTGGGCTGGTGATGTGGCCGGGGTCCTGGCTTCAGGTCTCGGGCCTTGCACATGAGGTCCAGCAGACCATCCAGGACCTCCCGTTTGAGGGGCCTACTCAGTTTTCCGAGAAAATGGACAAGAGGCTCCATAGCTTAAAGGACTCAAAGGCTACCTTACACTCGCTGGGCCTGCACGCTCCATCCACCCAGCACAGGCAATTCAGGCCACAGCCGACCCCATGGCCGTACCAGCCCCAGAACTGCCCGGAGCCCTCGCTTAAGTGGAGCAGAAATGACAGGAGGAGGCAACAACAGCCCTATGGACAGTTGTCTGGCCAGCCGCAGCCTCTGTCGGGGTCTAGACCCCAAATTTGATGGTGTGGTCGACGACAACCTACCAGTCAGGACTTTGGACTTTTTCATCACGTCTGTCCCCCTTCTATTGTGTCTGGTCCCAAATCACATCAGACAGTTGGGTTCTCCGCACGAGAGAGAGGGATATTCTATCCAGTTCTCCTTCCTCCCACCCCACCAGCCCCCTTCCCTTTCCCTCTTCAGGGACCCATCTCAGGAGCAACTTCTAATTCAGGAAGTGCAGTTCCTCCTTGTTGTAGGGGCAGCGGAAGAAGTTCCTCAGGAACTCAGGGGCATGCGGGTTCTACTCCTGGTATTTCCCAATACTGAAGGTGAAAGGGGGGCTCAGACCTATTCTGGACTTGCGGCGTCTGAACAAGTTTGTGAAGAAGCTCAAGTTCCATATGGTCTCCCTGTCCTCCACCATTCCCTTCATGGATCCAGGAGACTGGTATGCCGCCCTCGACTTGAAGGACGCATATTTCCATATTGTGATAATCCCTCAACATATACGTTAACTCAGATTTGTAGTAGGCAACACCCATCTCCAATTCTCAGTCCTGCCCTTCGGCCTGTCAACAGCCCCGCGGGTCTTCACAAAGTGCACGGCAGTCATAGCAGCCTTCCTGCGCAAGCATGAAATTCAGGTGTTTGCCTACCTGGATGATTGGCTCATCAAGGGCTGCTCCAAGGCACAGGTGGAGGCTCAGGTGGTCTTTATCAGACAGACCTTCCTTGAGCTCGGCCTCGTGCTGAACGAGGCTAAGTCTACTCTTTCTCCCGTCCAGTGAATAGAGTTCATAGGGGCAGTTCTTCTTTGAATGATTGCTCAGGTGTATTCCACAGTAAGTGTGCGTGCTTGCCACGTGCACCAGTGCCGGAGGTTTTTCCCTTAGCAGTACCCGTAGAAGGGGAGCACTGCTGCGACCCCTGGAGGAGCGCCTCTATATTGCACTATAAGGAGCTGTGCACTCTCCCGCCCTCAGTTCCTTCTTGCCACCAGTAAAGGTAGTGAATTCCATGCTCCAGCCTTGCTGTAGCTTCCTAGTTAGCCTTAGTAGTACAGTTCTTCAATAGTTAAATAGTTTTCTCCAGTTAGTCGTCTGGGCTCGGGGAGTGCCCCAGGCTTCAAGTCGTGTGACTCTTCTTGCAGTTCTATTCCAAGAAGTTATCTGAACATGCAGTGTCTCCGCAGCTTGGGCGAGACCACGTAAGTGAGCACTGTAGGATCTGTAGATCTTTCAAACCGTGGACTAAGAAGGTGAGGGACATTAGACTTCATGCTCTCCTAATGGAATCAGCGCTGACCCCAGCATTGGCACGCCAAATAGATTTGGCGCCTGGCACCGCGTCTTTGGTACGGAGAGAAATCCCCTCCACTAGCTGGCATTGCTCCCCTTCAAAGAAGCAAGGGAAGACTCAGCAGTGCCGAGAGAAAGATAGGGGTGAGGCTGGACCTGAGTTGGTCAGCCTGCGATCCCCCTCGGGACCCAGGCCTCCAACTCGCGTTAAGCGGAGTAGCCCGGTTCTGTCCATCCGTGCCTCCCCTGCAGAGAGGATGCTGTCGCGGCCGGAGGCTACTTGTGACATTATAACCCTCCTAGTACCTGGGGCGCTGCCTGAGATGGAACCCCAGTCTCGAGGAAAGCTGCCACTGGGAGCACAACAACCCTCCTCTACCCGCTTAGGCTGACCGGCTCGCTGCCCGCAAGGGAGCCTGGGGGCTTCTCTACGCCCCATGCCCAGGCACACATGCACTGAGATAAGCAGCGCCAACGCTCCTCGTGTTGAAGCTACTTGTAGAGGAGTGGACTCACCCCTGCGGTGCCTCCTGCTGGTGTCTTCCAGGAATTAGCTCGATTCAGCTCTGGAGCGCTCTCTGCAGGCCGGTGATCCGCCTGTACTCTGGCCTCTGTGTCCCTCCCTGGACCAGGTGGCCTTTTTCCTGGGGTGCTGCCTCCTGGAAACCCCCCTCCCCAGGGAACCCCCACCCACTATCCCCACCTCGCCTCAGTATATGGCTACCACCAGTCATCGTCTAGTCCTACACCCTGGGGAAGACTGCAGTATCAGCCTACTCATCACTGGCAAAGAGGGTTTGGACCTGCTGCCTTGGCCTACCCCTGAGCTGCTCTCTACAATCCCCAGTACCTTTTGGCCTTATGCTAGGCTGCAGCCTGGGGATTTCCAGGCTGGAGCTCCCCAGCTCCTCTGCCTTTCCTCAGCCCTGCTTCACTCAGGTACCTTGTGTCTAGCTCCCTGCAGCCAGGCCCATCTCCCTCTACAAACAGAGAGAGACTCTTTGCTCCTGGCTTCCCTGGTCTCTTTATACAGGCCAGCTGTGGCCTGATTGGGGTGTGGCCCAGCTGCAGCCACTTCCCAATCAGCCCCACCTAAAAGCTGCTTTCTCCAGCCACAGCCCCCTCTCGGGGCTGTTTTTAACCCTTCAGGGCAGGAGCAGGGGTCCACCCTGCTACACTACCGAAGCCAATCCCATCACCACCGATGTAGATGGTCCGACTCAAGCTCCCGCTCTACCAGACATCGTGCACGGGACTTCTCTCGCAATTTGTCAGCACTGAAGCATCCTAGCTTCGGCCGCTGGGGCAAGTAAGGAGCAGCACCTCGGACGGGTACAGATCTTTGTCCTCGAGGTCCTGGTCAAATGGATGGCACTGTCGCAGGCACCATCACTCACGTTGCTCCTACAGTACCGTGCGGTCGTCGGCTACCTCTGCATCAGCACCCAGCAGCCCGTCTCCAAGTCGTGCGACTCTGCGAGAGCAAATTGCACTGCCCGGCACCTAAGTCGGTCAGTGACACGGAACACCGTGACAAAGGCAGTGGTGTCAATGGGCACCGTGGCTGCAGATACCCGTCGAGGCGAGACCCCACTTGGTGGCTGGAGCGTCTCGGGTTCCTTCAGCCTTCCCTCCATGGCAGAGGGAGAAATCAACAAGTCCCGAGCCGATAGCACCATGCCCAGACTCTGACCTGGGGATTGGCCCACCAGTACCGTCTGATGCCCTAGGCTCTGCGCCGGTCCCCTTGCCGGAGCCAGAGGATACCATAGCAGTACCGCCGCCCGTCCCACAAGAGGACTTCAAGGCTCACCAAGAGCTCCTCAAGTGGGTGGCGTCCAATCTCCAGCTCCAGGCTGAGGAGATGGAGGAGCTGTCTGACTCTCTTTTTAATGTACTGTCATCCTTGGTACCGGGCCGTGTGGCCCTACCTCTCCACTAGGGGGTAGCCAATATCTCGACTACTCTGTGGTAAACCCCAGCTTCCTTGGCCCCCATTTCCAAGAAAGCAGGAGGAAATACTTTGTGCCGGCTAAGGGCCATGAATATCTGTACTCCCACCCAGCACCTAACTCCCTGGTGGTAGAGTCAATTGACCACCGGGAACATAACGGTCAGCCCGCACCCACCCCTAAGGACAAAGATGCCAGGAGACTAGACACTTTTGGCAGGAAGGTTTATTCCTCGGCGAGTTTCCAGCTCAGGGTGGCCAATCACTGAGCCCTTCTAAGTTGATATGACTTCAGTTTATGGGGGTCCCTACCAAAGTTCAACCTCTCCTCTCGGAGTGGGACAAAAAGGAGTTCAGGACTCTGGTAGAGGAAGGAGTGTCAGCAGCAAAAGCAGCCCTCCAGGCAGCATGAGATGCGGCAGACACAGCAGCCCATTCGATGGCCTCCGCCATATCCATGCACAGGGTGTCGTGGCTTCTCCTGTCCAGAGTGTCTGCAGAGTCCCACTCCTTTGATGCAGGACCTTCCCTTCAACGGGAAAGCATTGTTTGCGGACCAAACTGACATCCGTCTGCATGGGATGAAAGACTCCCATACAACCCTGCAAACCTTGGGCCAGTATGTCCCTTCAGCGAAGGACAAACCTAGGCTGCAAAATTTGGCTCCTCCTGCTAGGGGCAAATATAAACCCCCGCCTAAGTCCCACTCGGCCCCACAGCCTGGCCCCTTGAAGGGCAAAAGGCAGGGAAAGAGACGGTTTTGACTCTTTGCAGGGGGCTACCGGGCTTGTTGCCAGGGAGACCCCCTCCAGTTAATAAAGTTTGTGTTCTGCAACTGTTTGTTTGCCTTCCGAGTGGAGTGGTCCCGGATAACGTCGGGCCAGTGGGTCCTCAACACTATTTCCATGGGCTACACATTGCAGTTCACACCCACACCCACACCCTCCCTCCCTCCCTCCCTCCCTCTCCAGGCGAGCCTCGGGGACCTGGAGCATGCCCGCCTCCTAGAACAAGAGTTGGCTTGCCTCCTCCACCTGGGGGTGTGTAGAAAGGGTACCGGTAGAATTTCAGAACAAGGGCTTCTATTCCCGGTATTTCCTGATCCCGAAGGCAAAAGGGGGCTCAGGCCCATCTCTAGGATCTCAACAGTTTTATGGTCCGCTACAGGTTCCGTATGGTATCCCTGGCCTCTGTCATCCCCTTCCCTGGACGCGGCGGATTGATTTGCGGCCCTGGAACTCCAGGTCGCGTACTTCCATATCCATATTTTTGAGGGACATAGGTGTTTCCTCCAATTCCTGGTACGGGGGACCATTACCAGTTCACAATCCTCCTGTCTGGCCTTTCCACAGCCCCCAGAGTTTTCACCATAGGTAGCAGCCTATCTCCAGAAGAAAGGGGTACACATTTTCCCTTACCTGGACAATTGGCTTCTCAAGGGCAATTCTCGGTCCAGGCTACAGGCCCAGGTGGGATTTCTTCTGTCCATGTGCGCAGATCTCGGCCTAGTGGTAAACGAGGCCAAGTCTACATTAGTCCCGGTTCAACGCATACAGTTCATAGGGGCTCTTCTGGACGCATTAGAGGCCACAGCCTCTCTTCCCCGGGACAGATTCGAGACCCTAAAAGGTCTCATCGCCTCAGTCATGGCCTTCCCAGTGACGACAGCGGTGTGCCTTCAGATCCTCGGTCACATGGCAGCATGCACATCTGTAGTTTGCCATGCTAGGCTCAGAACGAGGCCCCTCCAGCTCTGGCTGGCCTCCCAGTATTCCCAGGCCTGGGACAGGCTGGACAAGGTTGTCACCATACCATCCCAGGTAGTTGCTTCCCTACAATAGTGGTCCCTCCCGCGCAACTTGCTGCAAGGGGTCCTCTTCCGAGAAATCTCCCCCTCAGTAGACCTAGTGTCGGATGCCTTGGAGCTGGGCTGGGGAGCCCGTATAGGGAACATCATTCAAACCCAGGGGAGATGGTCAGCCTCGGAATTATCCCTACACATAAACGTCAGGGAGCTCAGGATGATATGGCTGGAGTGTGTGGCCTTCAGCGGGCACCTTTGTGGGGAAAGTGGTCAGAGTCTTCACGGACAATATGGTTGTGATGTATTACATCAACAGACAGGGAGGAACGCGCTCCTCGGCCCTATGCCTGGAAGCCCTGAGCCTATGGGAGTTCTGTATAGCCCACGATATCTCCCTGCGAGCCTTCCACCTACCCAGCGCCCGCAATGTGCGGGCCAATCCCCTCAGCAGGTTTTTTCCCCACCAGTACGAGTGGTCACTCCACTGGGAGTTCGCCCTACAGCTCTTCCGAGAGTGGAGAGTTCCCCGGGTCAACCTCTTTGCAACTGCCCAGAACTGACGCTGCCCCCAGTTCTGGGGCGGAAAAGGGGGCGATCTCGGATGCCTTCCTCCTTCGGTGGTTGGGCCAACTTTTCTATGTCTTCCCACTTTTCCCCGTGATAGCCAAAGTCCTGCAAAAAGTAAAAGCAGACAGGACGTGGGTAATCCTCATAGCCCCCAGTTGGGCCTATCAGCACTGGTGCAGGACCTTCCTGCAACTCTTAGTGGTTCCTCCGCGGGGGCTGCCGCTCTGCCCGGATCTCCTCTCCCAGGAAGGAGGCTGCCTCCTCCACCCCAACCTGGCTGCGCTTCACCTGACAGCGTGGTTGCTCTGTGATTAGATGAGGAGGAGAGGTGTTCGGAGAACATCAAACGAATTCTGTTGGAAAGCAAAAAGCTGTCCATGTGATGGATGTACCTGGCCAAATGGTCTAGGTTCTCTAGGTGAGCGGGGTAGTGGGGAATTTGCCCATCGTCCATATCATTTCAACTCGTTCTTGATACCTCCTGTCCCTTAGGACCCAAGGGCTAGCTCCCGCCTCTGTCTTATTTGGTGGCCATATCGGCCTTTCACCCTCCAGTAGAGGGCCACTCGGTCTTTTCCCACAGTATGACCTCCTACTTTCTTAAACGGCCTGTGTCGTTCATTCCCGTATGCTAGCCCCCCCCCCCCTCCCTCCCATGTCACAATGGGATCTAAACCTAGTGTTATCCCGCATCACGGGTCCTCCCTTTGAACCCTTGGCCATGTGTTCCTGGTCTCACCTCTCATGGAAGGTAGCATTCCTTGTGACTGTTACATCAGCCCGACATGTCTTGGAGCTTAGGGCCTTGACCTCGGAACCCCCGTATACGGTCTTCCACAAGGATAAGGTCCAGCTTCGCCCACACCCTGCTTTTCTCCCGAAGGTGGTCTCCACCTTCCATGTTGTGGCAGAGCTCTGACCTTGCTCCCGTGGGTCCTGCGCTTCTAGGCGGTTTATGCTAGCCTCAGTGGCTCACTGTGGCCCTCCATGTAGCCCTTCTCTCTCTCTAGGGCCAGGGTTACAGTCTACTGAGCCCTTTTCATCATAGGCTGCAAGGAGGTTGGTGAGAGAACTCCCACAGTCTCTGTTCAGCCTCCTGTCCTGACAGGGACCTGACTTCCCCTTCCAGGAGATGTTCCTGTAGTGGTGGGTTGGGGGGAACCCGGGCCCGCCCTCTACTCCGGGTTCCAGCCCAGGGACCCTAATGGTAGCAGTTGTTGGCAGCCAACCTTTCACTGCCAGAGTTGCTACATTTCCCTGGGCCACTTCCCCACAGCTCTCCTGCTTCTCCCTTCTTCACCCTTACCTTAGGGCTCCTTTAACGATGGTTTGAGGGTGTCTTCAGTAACCAGCCCTTCACCCGCACTTCCTCTCCTCTGGCTCCCTGACTCCCCTGCCTGACTGGAGTGAGCCCTTTTTATAGTATCAGCAGGGCCTTAATTAGAGTCAGGTGGTCACATTAACTGAATGGCCTCACCTGACTTTTTATAGGTTATTTAGTCAGGTGTTCTCATTAGCCTGGAGCAGCCCCTGCTCTGGTCAGTCAGGGAACAGAAAACTGTTAATCCAGTGGCCAGTGTATTTGCCTTCTGCTATTCTGCTGTACCCAACTGGCCTGGGTCTATCACAATATCGATCAAGACATTTTCCTACCGGTACCCTGTCCTAAGCCCCATTCCTCCAACGAGGAGCGCCACCTACACATGCTAGATGTGCGTAGGGCGTTGGCTTTTTACCTAAATCGAACCAGGTCGTTCCGGAAATCCTCGCAGCTGTTCGTTGCGTCAGCCGAACGGATGAGGGGACAACCGATTTCCACCCAGCGCCTTTTGCGCTGGATCACCTCGTGCATACTCGCATGTTATGACCTGGCAGAGGTTTCCCCACCACTTATTGTTAAGGTGCATTCTACGAGAGCCCAGGCCTTATCAGCTGCCTATGTAGCTCGTGTCCCTATCCAGGACATATGTAGAGCTGTCACGGGGTCCTCTGTGACACCTTTTCTTCGCATTATGCGATCGTCTCCCAGACCAGGGAAGACGTTGAGTTTGGCAGGACTGTCCTCCATCCTGAGAACTTGTTAACTCCTACCCACCTCCAACAGATATAGCTTAGAATCATCTACTGTGGAATACACATGAGCAATCACTCGAAGATTCATTCTCAGTCTCCGGTGTTTCCTGACCACCACAGCAAGGAACTGCCTCCAGTTGCTGGGGCATATGGCTGCGTGCATCTATGTGGTGAGCCACGCCAGGCTCAGGCTGCGCCCTCTTCAGTCCTATTTAGCAACTGTGTACCAACCAACCAGGGACACACTGGACTCTGTAGTGACGCTTCCCCGAATGGTGCTAGATTCCCTCCAGTGGTGGCTAAACCTGCGGGAGGTCTGTGCGGGAGTACCCTTCGCCAGCCCTCAGCCATCCCTATCCTTGGTAACAGACGCATCGGATCTGGAGTGGGGAGCGCATCTGGAGAATCTCAGGACACAAGGCTTTTGGTCCCCAGAGGACCTCTCCTTGCACATCAATGTCAGGGAGCTACAGGTAGTGCATCTCACCTGCCTGACCTTCAAATCTCGCTTGGCGGGCAGGTGTGTTGCAGTCCTCACAGACAATACCTCTGCGATGTTCTATATCAACAAATGGGGGTGCATGCTCCTCTCTCCTGTGCCGGGAAGCCCTCGCTTTATGGGACTTTTGCGTACAGAATGCAATTCACCTAATGGCATCCTACCTCCCAGGGGTGCAGAACGGCCTAGCAGATGCCCTCAGACGCTCGTTCCATGGTCACAAGTGGTCCCTCCGGCGGGACGTGGCACGTTCTATCTTCCATCTCTGGGGCTATCCCCAGATAGACCTGTTTGCCTCGCAGGAAAACAGGAAGTGTCAGCGGTTCTGCTGTCTCTCACGGATGCCTTCCTCCTCTCATGGGAAGGTGGCCTGCCTCGCCTTCCCTCCTATTCCGATGCTCCACAGGGTACTACTCAAGATTTGCAGGGAGCACGCTCAAGTCATACTGATAGCACTGGTTGGCTGCGCCAGCATTGTTTCACGTCACTACTGCAGATGTCCGTACAGGCGCCCCTTGCGTTGCCCCTGCTCCCGGACCTGATCACACAGGATCGAGGCCGCCTCCGGCACCCAAACCTGGAGTCGCTCCACCTCACAGCCTGGATGCTCCATGGCTAAACCCGGTAGAAATGCAGTGCTCACAGCAGGTTAGACAAGTCCTCCTTGGTAGCAGGAAACCCTCCACCAGGGCCACATATATGGCCAAGTGGAAACATTTTTCCATCTGGGCAGAACAGCAGGGACAGACTCCATTGATCGCCCCGATCCCACTCATCCTTGACTACCTACTTCATCTGAAACAGCAGGGTCTTTCTATTTGGTTCAGGTCCACTTGGCGACCATCTCTGCGTTCCACCCAGAGCTGATGGTGGTTCAGTCTTTGCAAACCCACTGGTTGGTCACTTCCTCAAGGGCCTGGATAGGCTTTTCCCGCATACTCAACAACCTGTCCCGGCCTGGGACCTTAATTTGGTCCTGTCTGCCCTCACGGGGGGCCCCCCCTGCGAGCCCCTGGCTATGTGCTCATTACTGTACCTCTCCTATAAGGTCGCATTCCTTGTGGCTATCACCTCGGCCAGGAGGGTATCGGAGGTCAGAGCCTCCATACACTGTTTTTCCCAAAGTCTAACTCAAGCCACACCCAGCGTTTATTCCTAAGGTGGTCTCCCAATTCCACATGGGTCAGGACATTTTTCTCCTTGTGTTCTATCCTAAGCCACGCTCCTCCAGCACAGAGTGTAGGCTGCATTCCCTAGACATTCACAGGGCCCTGGCATTCCATATTGAAAGAACCAAACCATTCAGGAAATAAATCCGACTCTTTGTTGCTGTGGCTGACAGGGTGAAGGGGCTCACACTGTGATGAGACGGAATCTCCTCATGGATCACGGCCTGCATCCGTGAATGCTACTATCAGGTTAAGGTGCCTGCCCTGCCAATCACAGCCCACTCCACAAGGGCACAGGCCTCCTCCGCGGCGTTCCTGGCTCAGGTCCCGACACAGGAAATATGCAGAGCTGCCACGTGGTCTTCAATCCATACATTCACGTTGCACTATGCCATCACACACCAGGCCAGAGACGATGCAGCCTTTGGCCGTGCAGTGCTCCAATCCGCAGTGAACTCCGACCTCACTGCCTAAACTCAGGCTTTTGAGTCACCTGCTTGGAATGGACATGAACAATCACTCGAAGAAAAATGGTTACTCACCTTTTTGTAACTGTTCTTCGAGATGTGTTGTTCATGTCCATTCCAATACCTACCCTCCTGTCCCTCTGTCAGAGTGCCGGCAAGAAGGAACTGAGGGGGTAGAGGGTCAGCAGGCTCCTATATAGGGTGCCAGGGAGGCGCCACTCCAGGGGGCGCACAGGCCGACCCTACGGTGCTGCTAGAGGAAAATCTTCCGGCTGGCGTGTACACTTGCTTGGAATGGACAATGAACAATACATCTCGAAGAAGAACAGTTACAAAAAGGTGAGTAACCATTTTTTTGATCTGGTATGGAAACTGTTATATTACTGAATAGTGGGAGCAGTCAATCCCTGGCACTTACTTAAGATGCATTCTCCCAAACCATCCCCTCTCCAATTAACCACATCAAGTATATAAGATCACTGTAACATTTTTATGTATCAGAAAAATTGATTTGTTTGTTTCCATTAAAGGTGGATGTTTCCCTTAATGTGGAGCAGTTAGAAGAAGAAATTTCTTTTTTAAAGAATACACACAATATTAAGACAAAAATGGCTACTCTAGTGTCCTGCTCTAATCAAAGTAAAGCAAGAAAAAACAGCAGTACTTACTCATCTGAAAGTTACAGCGAAAATGTGAAGCTGCTGATGGATTGGGTCAATGCTGTTTGTGGGTTTTACAATACTAAAGTAAGTAGTCCTGTTTGTGTTTTTTTTTTTTTTGTGTGTATCTATTTCCAGGTTTTGTACATCTGCAAGTACATTTTCTTGTAATGGGAAATGTTTATAATTATATAAGTCTTTCAACACTAAATCCGTTCTATCAAATATATATTGATTAATACTGATCTGTTACGAGCATTTTAATGGATGAAGTTCTATCAGTCTGACTTGGACTATCCCATTGGTGGGATGTCGGATATCCAGGATGTGTTTTCATGGTCCCAGTTGCGTTTCTATCATTTTTAATACATTCCTCTCAGTAGAGAATTCCCACAGTGAATGTGTATGCTACCTGCTTGGCTACATACCAGTCCAGGGAAAGCCTCCCTCTATTTGTGAGCAAGCAGAATAAACTTTTTGAAAGAATTCCTAGAAGGATCCCATTGGTGACTGATTCCGGTCTGCGAGAAAGGACATGTTTTTAAAGAGCCTTTAGGTCCAAAGTAATTCCTCCACTATATAAGTTGTTTTTCATAACCTTCAAGAACTTCAGGCACTAAGATTAACGTTAAAGATAGCCATGTGAAAATTTCTCTCTCCCCAAGCAGTCATATTTTTTTTTTTTTTTTTTTTACAAGAGGTAGGGTGTTTCTTAGGGACAGGGAGCAAGGAGTGAAACCCTGTTCAAGGAGACTTACTGCTCATCAGAATGGCTGACACACCTGCACACTTTAGGAAAGTAAAATCTAACTTAATTATTGTAAGCTTAGGAGACTTCAAATTAATTTCCCAGGCATTGGCATTTCTGAGTCCCTAATCAATGAAGCCTCCTTCCTCTCTGAACTTCATGAATTTCACTTTGTGTATTTTCCTCTGTTTCGGCTACACTTATGGTTTGCAGCGCTGGTAGTTTGCAGCGCTGGTCATCCAGCTGTGTAGGAGCAGCGCTGGTGTGTGGCCACACTCACAGCTACCAGCGCTGGTGTGTGGCCACATTTGCAGCATTAGCAGCGCTGTTGGGAGTGATGCATTATGGGCAGCTATCCCAGCATTCAAGTGGCCGCAACGTGCTTTTCAAGAGGGGGTGGAGTGGGGTCTAGTGTGACAGGGAGCGGGGAGAGAGGGGGATTTTGGAGCCAACACTGTGTGTTTAGCTTCCTGCCTTGAAAAATCAGAACATTTTTCCGACCCCTTAGTCTTAACTCTTAATTGCAAACAGCCTGCAGCCAACACGACTCCCCGCTGTTTCATTCACTCCCTGCCTGCCTCTCATTTGATTGTTTACAGCCAGGTACAGATGATCACAGCAAACAGGAGCTCTGTTTGTTTTTTAGATAAGCAGCAACCTCCACGGAGCTCGTTCACAACAAAACAAAGAGAGGCTGCATAACAAAACAAAGAGAGTAATTTATAAAAGCATTCTGGGATACATCCTTATACCCTGGAGGCCAATCACAGCGCTGGTGTGTGGCCACACTTGATGACCAGCGCTGCAGCACCAGCGCTGGAATCCTTATTCCCCATGCTGAGTGAGGTGTACGGCCAGCGCTGCAGCCAGGGAGTTGCAGCGCTGGAAGTGCCCTGCAGGTGTGGCCACTTACTAATTGCAGCGCTGGTGGAGGCTTTCCAGCGCTGCAAATCGCCAGTGTAGCCATACCCTCTGTCTCAAGTGCACCCATGCCTACTTCTCTTTAATACTTGTGTATGTGGAATGTCATCCTGATATTGTGTCTCTCACAATCAGTCTTCATTTAAATGCCTTTTGTTTGCTTGATGGATTGTGACCATTCTTTAACTCCCATAAATAAAAATCAAGGAACTAAGAAGATGAATACTGTACTACCCAAGCAACTCCATAGCATTTTATGTATTCCTTTCTCTATTCTGCTTGTCTTGCTTTCCTAATACTGCTTCTCTCGTATTCTTGCTTTCCAAGATAGTAGTCAGTTGATTAAGTATGTTTAAGATTTATGGGCTACAGGTGCTATCTTATTCTGAAAATATTTAGCACATTTTTGACGCTGGATAAAAACATCAATAACATACTATGCTATAGAAGGTCCTTTCTAGGATCCTTCCATAGAATTCTCCATGTCTGTTTTTTTTAACTATTGTTCTCTGAGATGCACTTTTACTTTGGTAGACATCCCTTTATATTTCTGACTTTCAGGAAAGGAGAGCCATAGCATGGACATAGCAAATGAGCATTACTTTCAGATAACTTGAATTGCATATATTTAATTTTCCTTTGTATATATTAAAAGTTACAGATATGTTATGACAAATGAGACATATTTTAAACTTGTACTAATTCATGAGTGTGAAACATTTCAAGAGAATTCTATCTTAGCTATTTTATCTATCTATCCAGCTATCTAATTTATTTTTATTTTAAACCAGGTGGAAAACTTCACAGTATCTTTCTCAGATGGCAGAGTATTGTGCTATTTGATTCACCACTATCATCCATGTTACGTGCCTTTGGAAGCTGTATCCCAGTGTACCACTCAAACAGTAGAATGTACAAAAACTGGTACAGTAGCACTAAATTCTTCCTCTGAATCTGATACATCTCTAAATATGTTGGATGGAACATTTGACCAAAGTGAGTCATTCTTTAATATAAGGTTTTGAAGCAGATTAAGTGTTTAAAAAAATACCCTTAATCTGACTGACAAACAAGATTATATTTTTCCTTCTGTTATAAAGCTATAACTACCTCAGTCCTCTATAAGGAACTTCTTGACAATGAAAGAGAAATTTCCAGTTGATCAATACTGCAGTTTCTGACCTGGGTGGAATACCAGCTATGATTCATCATTCAGATATGTCAAATACTATTCCTGATGAGAAGGTGAGAGAGTTTTATTTATTTTTTATTATAAAAATCATATAAACTCTCATCTGGACAGGCTTAACTTACCAAGGGTTTTTTTATATCTATTTCTTTAGGTTGTTATTATCTATCTGTCGTTTCTGTGTTCACGGCTTCTAGATCTTCGAAAAGAGACTCGAGCTGCTCCGCTAATTCAGTCAGATTGGAGGACATACAGACTGAGCATGAGCTAAAACTCCATCAGGTATTTTTATCAAAGACTTCATTCTTTTGTGAAGTAGTACAGTAAAAGCCCTGTACCAACTAGAAAGCTCTATAAACTGGCATTTCCAATCTTCATAGAAAGTCTGGTTGGTGCGGAGCCTGCAGGCTCCCTACCTGGCTGCATGTCTCTCCCTAGAAGTGGTGACATGTCCCTGCTGCGCCTAGGCAGAAGAATGGCCATACAGGCACCACCCCCAGCAGATCCCAGTGGCCGTGGCTCCTGGCCAATGGGAGCTGCGAAGGCAGTGCACAGGGCAGGGGCAGCGTGCAGAGCCACCTGCTGCGCCACTGCCTAAGAGCAGCAGGGATAGGTAGCCGCTTACAGGGAGCTGCTTGAGGTGAGCGCCCCCCAGAGCCCACCCCCTGCACCCCCTCCAGCACCCAATGTTTAATTAATGGTATTTTTCACTTACCGGCACCCCCCATTTCCCCAACATGCCAGATAAAAACATTTTTACTGTAATAATCACTCTTGGTTTGTGGTAAAGTGCGGGATACAAAATCAACAAAGTTGTGAATGGATAGTCTTCAGAGAGTAGTATTTGTAACTACTTTTTGAGGACTTCATATGTTACTAAGATGGTGACACAATCTTGCGTTAAAGCAAAATGCATCTTTTCATTCTCTTTTTAGTATGAGAAGTAGTCAATGTAAAGACTAGTGCTCTGCCAGGGTTACATTTAATGTTAATAAGAGTGTTTGTTTCAGTCCTTTTCCCAAGTCAAGGCTGAAGTGGCTTTATTGAACTTTATGAAGAACTCCACACTTACTAATTTTACTTCTTTACAATTTAAAATGAGATGAAAAGAATACCATGTTTGATCTAGGTCTCTTACCACTGTGCAATGCATAGGATTTGGCACACAACTTGACCAAAGCATTTAAATTGGTATTTTCAACAATCTTGGTGTTCCATTTCTGACTTTCTACAGGGGATTATGCTAAATTATATGTTCATTTTGAAAAATACAAGACTATAAAAATTGCCAAACAACTTGTTGCCCACTTCAAACTTTAATTCAGGTACTTAAAAGTGAAAGGTAGCTGGAGTATATTCAAGGCTGCAGGATTTCACCATGCTTTGTTACCACGCGTATAGCATAACATTTTTCTTCTTTGTGTAGTATCCCTATGGGTGCTCTACTGTAAGTGTGCTTGTGTCCCTACACTGCAGATTGGAGAACTTTTGATAGCAGTGTCTGTTATGTCCACTTATGCACTGTCTCTCCTTGTGCTTCCCTTGCGTGGTGCACCAACAACGTGCCTCTTGAGCCTCGCCCAAGAGCCCTCCTGGAACCCCCCTTGGCAGCAGTATCTAGGGCTTCTTAACTACTTCAATAGATCGAGGAACAGGAAGCTGGTATCAAGGAGGAAGTGACACCAAGGAGCATATTCTAGTCTATGGGCGAAGCCATCATGCCTCCACACCATCTTTTGGCAGATGACTTTCATGTTTTCCAGGAGCTTGCAAACACCCTCCAGATACAATTGGAGGAAGTCAAGGACACCCACCATCAGCTCTTTGACATCCTCCACTCTTCATCCTCGTCAAAAATCGCCTTCTCAATTAATGAGGCCATCTTAGTCCCGGCAAACATCTTGTGGCAAGCCCTGGCATCAGTGGTGCCAACCCGTAAGTGAGTGGATAAAAGATAGTATGTCTCAGCCCAGGAATCTGAATTCTTATTTTCCCACTCCTCACACAACTCCATTGTGGTGGATGCCGTCAACTCCCACAGCCAATAACATCAATCAAGGACTACTCCCGATGATAGGGATTGGAAGTGCCTTGATCCTTTTGGCAGAGAAGTGTACTTCTGAGTCACTTTGCAGTTCTGTATAGCCAACTACCAAGCCCTCCCAGCGAAATACAACTACATAAATTACTCGAAACTGAATGACTTTATTGAAAAGTTGACAGACACACATCACAATTCCTTTAACACTATTATCCAAGAGGGCCAATTAGTGGCAAAGACATTGCTGCAATCTTCCCTCGACGCAGCCGACATGGCAGCTAGGTTAATCTCTACAGCTGTGGTAATACAATGAGCATCATAGCTTCATTTTGTCAGGATTCCCGAACAAGGGGTAGTCCACAGTTGAAGACCTTCCCTTTTTGAGGCCACGAAGCACTCTGCTGGAAAGACTGACACCTTCCTTCGCACTCTGAAGGACTCCAGGCCTACCCTCCAGTCACTGGTTATCTATACACTGGGACAAAAGAGACGATTTAGTCCCCAACCCCAGCATAAACCAACCCAGCATAAACCAATCTCCCCTCTACTTCAGAGTAATAGGTAATAATTGGAGATATACCAATCTCCTAGAACTGGAAGGGACCTCGAAAGGTCATCGAGTCCAGCCCCCTGCCTTCACTAGCAGGACCAATTTTTGCCTAAGTGTCCTCTTCAAGGATTGAACTCATAACCCTGGGTTTAGCAGGCCAATGCTCAAACCACTGAGCTATCCCTCCCCCCTAATTCTTGTCAATGACTCTGTGATAGAGAAGGAAATAAGGGAGGTTAGCCTGCACATGCTGTTGTGTCTTGTGGTGCAGCACGGAGAGAGACAGTACATGTATGGCCCTAGCAGACACTGCTACCAAAGTTCTCTGATTAGCAGCCTAGGGACACAAGCACACCTACAGTGGAGCACCCATATGGACACACATCTTAAAGAACCATCATTACTGCACAAGGTGAGGAACTTCATCGAAGAGTTCTTAATATTGAAAAAGCTAGAACTACTGCTAATATCTAAAGTTAAAAGTGCTGAAGACTGTGAATAAAGAGGGCAGATTGTCCAAGGAAGAAGGCAAGAACATATGTACCATCTATAATGAATTACCAGCTGAAATCTCTCAGATCTATTTTAGGAAAGTTTGCTTCTAGTAACAGGAGGTGAAGAAATGACAAATCTTCTTGCTTAAGCTAAAGGGTGGGGGAGGGATTGAAATATGATACTACATATATTTTAACCAACTTTTGTTGTTAGTGGGAAACTGTCTCCCTCTGACAAATCTCTGAAACTAACTATAATCAACATAGTAGTTTTACTAATTAGCATTTATGTATTGCAATTAGAGATCCTGTTTTGATGCTGAAAAAGCACATGAAGCTTATTTGAAAATGAGTGTTTTAGGGAGAAATAAATATTGTTACTCAAACTAAGATCTAGTGAAATGTGTATTCCAGTAAATTTTTGCAGCTGGCAATGCTGTGACCTCATTTTCCTTCAAGAAATGATGGAGGCATAGCTTTGGGTATTTACTCTGTTTTTTGTTTTTGTTTTTAAACTAAAAACAAACACAACTTTCAATGGAAATTCACTCCTTGCAGGAAAAAGACAAAGCTGCTCGGATTATTCAATCAGCTGTAAGAAATTTTCTGTCTCACCGGCGCATCCAGAAAAAAGTTAATGCAGCAATTTTCATTCAGAAACACTGGAGAAGATATTTAGCTGAGAGGAAAACTTTGAAATTGAAAAAGGCAAAACTGGAGGAAACTAAAAGTGAATCAGCTAAAGTCATCCAGGTACGATTAAGTTAACGGAGCGGGGGAGCAATAAAGCTTTTAAAAAGAAACTTCATCTCTACTTAAAGTTGAAGGAAAAGGCGCATTCCAATGTCAGAGGTTTTGCTGGTGGCATCACAAAGGCTTAAAGCAGAATATTCTCTGCCTTCAATAGCTGCAGACTACACTACCCAGAACTCTAGATTATTCCTTGGAAAGTGCTAAATGGGACATAATGCTGGTATTTGCTATTGTTTTTAATGTTTCCCATTGGTACACCAAACGGTTTTAAATAGTGGTTCCTAAATTTCTGATCACACGGTGCTGTTTTGCTTCTTTTCCAGCTGCTAAATAGCACTGAGCCTGAAAATTCATTAATTTCTTAGTATTCCTTCTCTATATAAGCAACTGCTATAGATGCCAGAGGGATGCTTGCTTTTAGTGGGAGGAGAAGTAGACATCTACTGTCTCGTTCCTGATTGTGCTAATACCTAAGACATTTTCTCTATTAATATGTGGTACATACTTTGAATACGTATGAGAACCTCTTATTGTTACCTTTAATTCAGAACTCTTACAAATAAGAATATATAAATAAATACCCAACAGTAACTCGTGGACTTCAACCCAAATGCTAGTTAAACTTTTTGTAAGAAAACTCTGGGACTTGGTGTTAATTCTCAGTTTATTTCTCAATAGTTTGAAAGGGAATCTTAACTGCTTTAATAGGTTCACCCTCTGGCACAGAATTGGTATGTAAACAGAAATAGCCTTAATGCATTCTGTATTTGTGATCTGGACTGTTAGTCTGGGGATAGGGTAGGAGTGAATAAATTGGAACCCACAGACCAATAGTCTATAAACTGAGGATTAATGTTGAAAGTGGCAAAATTGGGGGTGGTTTTTTTTTTTTTTTTTTAATTAGAAAAGTAACTAGCTCTTGGGGTGAAACTTCTAGGCCAACTTGAATATTAATCATCAGAGGGGTAGCCATGTTAGTCTGGATCTGTAAAAGCAGCAAAGAGTCCTGTGGCACCTTATAGACTAACAGACGTATTGGAGCATGAGCTTTCGTGGGTGAATACCCACTTCATCGGATGCATGAATATTAATATAATCTCAGTTTAATCCATACATTTATCATTCTGTTCTCTTTTGCAGACTTACTGGAGGAGATTCTCTGCTAGAAAAAGATATCTGCAACTAAGATACTATGCTATCCTTGTGCAAGCTAGGATAAGAATGTTGATTGCTGCTGCATATAAACGACTTCTTTGGGCAACTGTTACAATTCAGAGACATTTGCGTGCTTCCTTGGTGGCAAAACAAGATCAGCAAAGATATGAAACTTTAAAGTCTTCATCAATTGTCATTCAATCTGCATTTAGAAGATGGAGAAAACACAAAATTAAGCAGAAAATTAAAGCTGTGATAGTGTTGCAGACTGCTTTCCGAAAATGGCAAGCCTCAAAATTAGCTAAGAGAGCAAGCTGCTGTTGTCATACAGTCTTGGTATAGAATGCATAAAGATTTGAAGCAGTATTTACATGTTAGAAAAAGTGTTATCCAGATTCAAGCTTGGCTTAGATGTGTTCAGGCTAAACATGTTTATGAGGAAAAAAGGGCATGCATATTGATGATTCAAAAGCATTACAGAGCTTATCGGTTGGGTAAAATTCAAAGAGAAAACTATTTGCAAAAACGTGCAGCAGTTACAGTCCTCCAAGCTGCTTTTAGAGGCAGGAAAACTCGTCTGTTATATAGACAAATAAAAGCAGTCTGTGTAGTTCAATCACATTGGAGAATGAGACAAGAGCAGCGAAGATTTTTACTCATGAAACAGTCTGTTGTTACATTACAGTCGCATGTGAGAAAATATCAACAACTAAAAAGATACAAAGAGACTAAAAATGCTGTTTGCATAATTCAAACTCGATACAGAGCATATATTGCATCTAAAAATGCTGTCTCTTCTTTCCAGAAAATGCGCCTTGCTGCTATTGTGCTACAATCTGCCTACAGAAGAATGCAAGCTAGGAAAGAGGCCCACATATTGAGATCTGTGGTGAAAATTCAGTCAAGTTATCGTGCTTATGTTGCCCAGAAAAAAATTGAAATTTTAAAAGCTGCTGCAGTGAAGATTCAGGCTTTTATAAAAATGATACAAGCACGTAAACGTTACCGTGCTTTAAGAGAGGCAGCACTCTATGTTCAACGAAGGTACCGTTCCCAAAAATACATTCTTCAACTTAAAGAAGAATATAGGAAACTGAAGGGAGCTTGTGTTAGAGTTCAAGCTGTAGTGCGAGGGCATCTGATCAGAAAAAAAGTACAAAGATGGAGAGAGGCTGCGACCTTACTCCAGGCTTCCTACAGAATGAAAAGGGATAGGCAACGCTATTTGAGGGTGTATTCTGCTACTGTTATCATTCAGAATCGTTATTGTGCATACCAAGAGCAAGTCTGTCAGAGGCAGAAGTTCTTGAAAGTCAAAAAGGCAGTTGTCTGCTTGCAAGCAGCCTACAGAGGTTATAGAGTACGCAAAATGCTTAAACTTCAGTATATAGCCACTGTTAAAATTCAGACAGCTTTTAGAGCTCATGCTGCAAGAATGAAATATCAAGCAATGATTCAGGCCTCTATTGTGATTCAGAGGTGGTACAGAGCCTACAAAACTGGTTACAAAGTGAGACTAGGCTTCTTAAAAAGAAGAGCAGCTGTGATTTTTCTTCAAGCAGCTCTTCGTGGTTGCAAATCTGAAAACAGGTTCATAGAGAACATGCTGCTGCAGTTACAATACAGACGGCCTTTAGAAAGTTCCAGGCTCAAAGATTCAGGCTTATAAACAGTGCTGTGCTAACTATCCAGCGGCAATATAGAGCCAGTATTGTAGGTAGAAAACAGCGGCAAGAATATATGGAACTACATAACTGTACTGTAAAGCTCCAGGCAATTTGGAGAGGAAGAACTGTGAGAAAACATATTCAAAGGAAGCATCAGTTTGCTGTAATCATACAATCCTATTACAGAATGCATGTAAATCAATCAAAGTTGAAAACTTTGAGACAAGCTGTCTTAGTGATTCAGAGACACTACAGAGCTTACTGTATGAAAAAGGAACAACGTACACTTTATCTAAAAACAAAAGCAGCTGCCTTAGTCTTGCAAGCTGCTTTCCGTGGGATGAGAGTGAGGAAACAATTATCGGAAATCAACAAAGCTGCTACTATTATACAAGCAACCTACAAATCCTATGTAGTAAAAACAAAATATGCAGCACTTAAAGCTATGACTATCCTGGTTCAAAGGCGGTATCGTGCAGTTGTTCAAGCTAAGTATCAAAAGCAGGAATATCTATCTTTAAAGAATGCAGTTGTTAAAATTCAGGCTATTTATAGAGGTATAAAAGTAAGACGACAAATTCACTGCTTGCATCAGGCAGCTATTTCAATTCAAGCCATGTTTAAGATGCATCGTATAAACATTAGATATCGTGCAGTGAAACTGGCAGCAACTGTAATTCAAATTAGATATAGAGCATTTTGTCAAGGGAGAGTGGAACGTAAAAAATACTTAGAGCTACAGAGGTCATCTCTCGTCCTTCAGGCTGCCTATAGAGGCATGAAAGTTCGAAGAAAGGTAAGAATTATGCATCAATCTGCAACAATAATACAGTCATATTATCGAATGCACAGACAACAAAAAGATTTCAAAAAGTTATCCATGGTAACTAAACAGATACAGCAGTGGTATCGTGCTTGCAAAGAACGAAATGTTCAAGTACACAAATACAGGATTATGAAGAGAGCCATACTCTGTATCCAGGCTGCGTTTGGCATGAAAACCAGGAGACATTTGAAAATGATGCATGTAGCTGCAGCCCTTCTTCAAAGGAGAGTTAGGTCCTTTCTTAAAAGGAAAAAATATATTTCTCTTAGGACAGCTGCTGTTATGATTCAGAGAAAATATAGAGCAACAGCACATGCAAAGCAACAGCACCAAGAATATCTTCATCTCCGAAAGGCTGCTGTTACCATACAGTCTGCTTATAGAGGCTTTGTGGTAAGGAAAAAGATGCAACAGATGCACAGGGCTGCTACAGTTATCCAAGCAGCTTTAAGAATGTATAGAATGTGTATTTCCTATCAATCTGTCAAATCTGCTTCAGTAACTATACAACAACATTACCGAGCTTACAAGGAGGGAAAACGTGTGAGAGAAATGTATTTAAAACAGTACAACTCTGTTTTAGTTCTTCAGACTGCCTATAGAGGAATGAAAACAAGACAGCTTCTAAAGAAAAAACATAATGCTGCAACCATAATACAAAGCAATTATCGAATGTACAAGCAAAGTTGTTACTACAAAAAAGTACAGTGGGCAACCCAAGTAATACAGAAAAGATACAGAGCAAGTAAGATGAGAGGAATTGCAGTACAGCAGTACTCTGCTATGAAGAAAGCAGCAACTTGCATTCAAAGAGCTTTTCGAGAGATGAGGGCAAGAAAAAAACATCAAGACATATACCACGCTGCTGTTGTTCTTCAGAGACATTTTAAAACATTTAAAGAACGACAAAGGTATCTTTCCCTTAAAGCTGCTGCTGTTGTCCTTCAGAGAAGATACAGAGCTTTAATTTTGGTCAGATGGCACACTCAAGAATACCTTTCTTTTCGTAGAGCAGTTATTCGTATACAGTCTCTGTACAGGGGTATTCAAACAAGAAGAAAAATTCAGCATATGCATTTGGCTGCCAGCACAATCCAGTCAGCATTTAGAATGCATAAGATTAAAATCGCTTACCAGAGAATGAGAATTGCAGCTGTAGTCATACAGAATTATTACAGATTCTATGTTAAAGGAAAAGTTCAACGGAAGATGTATCTGACAATTCAGAAATCTGTGCTGGTCATTCAGGCTGCTTATAGAGGCATGAAAGCACGACAAGAACTGAAAATCATGCATGCATCAGCAACTATAATACAGTCTCTTTATCGTATGCACAAACAGCATAATCATTATAAACAGTTACGCTGGGCAGTCAGAGTTGTACAGCAAAGGTTCAGAGCTAACAGGGCAAGAGAAGCTGAAGTAAAAAACTATACCAAAATTAAAAAGGCTGCCCTTTGCCTTCAGTCTGCTTTTCGTGCTAAAAAAGCTAGGCAGTTGGCTACAATCATACAAGCTGCACAGCGTATTCAGTCAGTCTTACAGATGTACTTAGACAGGAGACGTTTTCTTAAGAAGAAGACAGCAGCAGTAACAATTCAGTCTGCATTCCGATGCCATAGAATGAAGACACGCTACAAAGCAATTCGGAATTCAACAATTGCGATTCAGCGATGGTACAGAGCCTGTCGAATGACTTGTTTACAGAAAGCTGAGTACTCTGCCCAAAGGCAAGCCATAATAATTATTCAGTCTGCCTATCGTGGAACAGTAATAAGAAAAATGGCAAAGCAAAAACGTGCTGCAAGAAAGATTCAGTCTTTTCTTCACATGGCTGTGCATCGTAGAAAATTTGTTCGACTCAGAGCAGCAGCTGTTACATTGCAGACTTATTACTTGATAAATAAAACCAAACTACAATATATGCCCTACAGAAAGGCAATATTTGTATTACAGCAGCACTACAGATCATATTTAGCTATGAAACACCAAAGAGGAGCTTACTTAAGAACCCGGAAGAGCATCATAATTATACAGTCTAGAATCAGGGGATTCATCGAGCGGAGAAAGATTCAGGAAATTAAACAAAGCACAATAAAAATTCAGGTATGTGAAAATGCAATATGTGTTGTGTTGTATACATCCCTGGTTAATACTGTAACATCTGATGACCAACTGTAATACAAATTGTGTTTAAAAACAAGATCAAAAGTGCAATACTGGTTGCCAGTATGTAATAGGTTTCTGAAGCATGATTGATGCAATTGCTACAACAATCATCAACAGATGAATCAGTTATACTCTGAAAGATGATTTTAAAAATGGCATTGTTAGTGACTTCCACATCCAAAATGCTCATTTTACAAGTAATAACTTTTCCTAAATTCTAGTTCTACAAACTTAACTTTCAGGCTGCGAAAGTCAAGTTAGTGTTTTTCCTGCTTGTGCAGGAAACAAAGATTCTGCAGGTTAAATTATGCCCTTGTATTCAGTTGGTTTGTACAGATGTGACTAATGGTAACTTAATAGTTATACTGATATGAGAAGGAATGGAAACCAGCTTATTTACTTAAATGTGTGGGCTCTGGAGTGGTAAGCAGAGTAAAAGTAGTAACTTATTTTGTCAAAGTGAAAAGCTATGATCATATACATAGAGCAAGGGGTAGGAAGATGCCATTTTTACATAGTCTCTTTCAGCCCTCTTTAAAAGGCTCTATTTTAGGGTGAATAAATGGCTGATCTTGAGCCCCTTCTAAAAAAAAAATTGTTAACATTAGATGTTTGAGGCCCCTATTCCCCCCCCCCCAAGAGGGGGTGGGAGGCAGCCAAGCATCAGAGGGAAGAAAGTGGGATCTGCAAATCCAGAGATATGTCTAGGGAGGTGAGGGAAAATGCTCAGAAACCCAGTCTTCCGTCCCTCTGTGACAGGTCAAAGGGCTGCTGGGAGAAAGTAGAGAGCACTGCTCTTGGCTCCACAGACCACAGTGGGGAACTGACCAGTGGTCCTCTGAGCTCCCTTCTGGTGTTTCCCACTTTTTTTGGCTGGGTATGTTTCTCGCTATTCCCATAGGCTGTTTTGTGGGAAAAGCTGCAAATGATTTCATTCTCTAGTCCTCTTAGCTATCTTGTTTTGGAGGACAGGGGATTTCTCCTTGGACTGCCTTAGCCTCCTGGAGTAGGGGGTGCCAAGATACTCCTTAACTTTTTACCTTTCTTTCCCCTGCAGACCCCAAAAAGGGGAGTGGGAGTTTTAGGGTTTCTTATAATGTTCCAGATATTTTGTTTGGGAGAAGGGGGAAACCCTCCCATTTATTTTTCAGTTGCTGGAGCCCCTGAGATAGTTTCAGCTGCCTTATCTAACCTCACCTCTTACTAATGTGCAAGTGTACCTAGACAGGTGATTGGGCTTCTGCCTTCAAAACAGAGAGTGCGTAAGGTGGGAGATCCTCAGCATCCCAAATTCCCATAATATGGATGCAGAAATAATTTCATTGGCCACTTACAAAAAGTGAAATAGGTGAATAGAGCCACAGTTTATGGTAAGAGCAGAAAAAAAAAAAGTATAGCATAAACTGAAATATGCTAGGATTTACCATGGATTTAGTTAGAGACGACAATACCTTCACTACAAGTTTCCAACTCTGTAAATACAACAGTGCTACCCAGCCCATCAGCTTTGAAATATTGAACAACAAAAACAGTTTCAAATCAAAATAGTTGCAGTTAGGTTTCAGGTTGTTCCACAGTTATCTTTAAAATCTGTAACTTTTATCTTTAATTCATTTGGGAATTTTTTTCTCTTGCTGAAATTTACATTGATGGAAGTGTGTATAGTACTAGTAATCTTGTGTGCAACTTGTAACAATAAGAATTTAAAAAGGCATTCAGGCAGAATTGACTAGTTGGGGGAGTGGGGGATTATCCTAGTTTGTCCCATTAAATACAAAATTAATTGCTTGTTTGTTTTTTTTGTTTGACAGGCTTTATTTAGGGGTTTTAAAGCCAGGCAGTTGGCTGGTAAAATGAAAGCTGCACGAACAATTCAAGCCTGGTTCAGAAGATACAGAGCACGAAAAGAATATACAGCTGTGGTAAAAGCTACTTGTGTCATTCAAAGTTATTTCAAAAGCAAACGGCAGAGGACCTGGTAATGTACTATTGTTGTGTGACACACATCTTTTCATGGTCTTGAGCTATTGATTGTTTCATAACTTAATATTGCTTTGTACTCTGGCAAATCTCTGTCATCTCTTAGGCCCTGATTCGGCAAAGACTCAAGTATGAGTAATCCATTGACTCCTTGTGGCTAATGTGTATAAAGTTATTCACATGTTTACGTCTTTGAGGGTTGGGGCTTAATCTTTGTATTTGGTGTGAGTTTTGTGCTTGTTAATCTTGGAAAGACAGAAGGGGAGAGCCAGCTGCAGGTGCTTTACCTGCTTTCATCTCCATACGTGAAGTTTAGGTTTACAACGCTGCTTTCTTCTCAAGAGTTATGTTTGAGTTTTGAAAACTCTAGAATGAAAAACATGGTGTTGTTTTTTTTTGTATTTTAATTAAAGCCCTAGTATCCTGCTCCAAAGTCAAACTTAATTTTTGTTTTCTACTTATTTGTCTTGAGACAAGAAGATCTAAAATTTCTCAGGTCACTTTTTACTAGTTTACTCCAATGATTCATGTTTCCATTGACTTTAACTAGTCTTGAGCCTTAAGAGCTGGGCCAGTGTTCGAGAGAGAGAGAACACCAAAATGTCTATGAATTTGATAACTTTCCAATGAATGCCACTTGTCTTGCTAATCTGCTGATAGCAATAAATAAATGCAAATGAAAACTTTTCATTTTTTAAAACTCACAGGATTTTTTAGAAAAGCTAAAATGTTCATTTGCATTAGGTTTTTGAAAATGAAGGCCTCTACAATTACTATTCAGAGGAGATGGAGAGAAACCCTTACTGCAAGAACAATTCTGCTACAATTCCTAGCAACCAAGGAAGCTGCAGTTAAGATTCAATCAGGTTACAGAAAATACAGCACTAGGAAACAGATTAAAAAGGTATTTTCACTCTTAAAATCAGCAAAGACATGGGTGGTGTTGAATGTTAAATATTTTCAGTGTGTGCAGTAAACTTTTGTAATATACTCCGCGTGGTGGGGAAGAGGGGCCAGGGCATGGATTTGGGGAGGGATCCAATGGGGAGGTGGGGCGGAGCGGAGGCAAAAATGCTTGTTTGTCCAGTGTCCCAACCAAACATCGGTTGGGACGCAGGACAAACAAGCAAATATCGAGACAGTCCCGATAAAATCGGGACGCCTGGTCACCCTATTTTGGATGTTTTTCTACATTTTCATATAGTATTCTGTGTTGTAATTGAAATGAAAGTGTATATTTTTTATTACAAATATTTGTACTATAAAAATGATAAACAAAAGAAATAGTATTTTTCAATTCACCTCATACAAGTACTGTAATGCAATCTTTGTCATGAAAGTGCAACGCATAAATGTAGGTTTTTTTGTTTGTTACGTTATTGCACTCAAAAACAAAATAATGTAAAACTTCAGAGCCTGCAAGTCCACTCTGTCTTAGCGATTGGCTGAACAAGAAGTAGGACTAACAAGTTTGTTTACATTTACAGGAGATAATGTTGCCCTCTTCTTATTTACAATGTCAGCAGAAAGTGAGAATAGGCATTTGCATGGCAGTTTTGTAGCCAGCATTGCAAGTTATTTACGTGCTAAACATTCATATGCCCCTTCATGCTTCAGCCACTATTCCACAGGACATGCTTCCATGCTGATGCCGCTTGTTTAAAAAAAAAAAAAAAAGCGTTAATTAAATTTGTGACTGAACTCCTTGGGAGAGGATATGTCCCCTTCTCTTTTACCTACATTCTACCATATATTGCATGGTAGAGCAGTCTTGGATGACAACTCAGCACATGTTCATATTAAGAACACTTTCACTGCACATTTGACAAAACATAAAGAAGGTACCAATGTGAGATTTCTAAAGATAGCTACAGCATTTGACCCAAGATTTTAAGAATCTGAAGGTGCCTTCCAATATCTGAGAGGGACGAGGTGTGGGGCATGCTTTCAGAAGTCTTAAAAGAGCAATGCGGAAACTACAGAACCACCAAAAAAGAAAATCAACCTTCTGCTCAGATAATGAAAATGAACATGCGTCAGTCCATTCTGCTTTGAATTGTTATCGAGACGAACCCATCATCAGCATAGACATATGTCCTCTGGAATGGTGGTTGAAGCATGAAGGGACATATGAATCTTAAGCGCATCTGGCACGTAAATATCTTGCGACGCCAGCTACAACAGTACCATGTGAACGCCCATTCTCACTTTCAGGTGATGTTGTAAGCAAGAAGGGGAGGCAACATTATCTCCTGCAAGTGTAAAAACTTGTTTGTCTGAGCAATTGGCTGAACAAGAAATAGGATTGAGTGGACTTGCAGGCTCTAAAATTTTTAATTTTTGAATGCAGTTTTTTTGTACATAATTCTGCATTGGTAAGTTCAACTGTCATGTTGAAGAGATTGCACTACAGTACTTGTATTAGATGAATTGAAAAATACTATTTCTTTTGTTTTTTTACAGTGCAAATACTTGTAATAAAAAATAAAGTCAGCACTGTACACTTTGTATTCTGCATTGTAACTGAAATCAATATATTTGAAAATGTAGAAAACATCCAAAAATATTTAAACAGTATTCTATTATTGTTAGTGCGATTAATTGAGGTTAATTTTTTTAATCGCGTGACAGCCCTACTTATAATACTTGCTGCTATTTAAGAAAAAGGTTTGTCACCAAAATATTAAGTATGGATGGGGAAAAGAGAAGTAAAACTAGAACTAAGATTGCACTGAGTTGTGAATGACACCAGGAAATATATCAGAGTTGTTTTTCCCCCCTTTTTGAGCTCTTCCATCTCCCTAAAGGTTCAGGTTTCCTTTACTTTGGGAGCAAACAAAATCCCAGTCACTTAAACTATGCCAAATATTGCATTTGCCTAATCTACACTGAAAACAATAAGACCTCCTCTTTAAGTAAATGTAAAAATGGCCTATTGCCGTCATGGTCAACCTGCTTAAAATAAAATCCATTGCCAACATTTTTAAGTCCTTTAAGGAGGGGAAAAGCCTCTAAATTGTGAAAACTCCTACTGCTATTAATGAATGCTGACTGACTTGCTGAGTTGAATTTAAGTAAGAAGCTTAGTGGCACCTTCATTTTATTTTTGATCCTTGGCCACTTCTTTCCATCTTACGATAGATCAAGGGTGAACAAACTACGGCCTGTGGGCCATTTTAAGCCGACCCGCGAGCTGCACCATGTGGCTTGGCCCAGCTCTGGCACTCTTGCCAGGGCGCTGGGTCTGGGGCCACACCACATGGCTTGGCTCCGCTCCAGTGCTCCAGGTGGGGCCCCCACCCCACACGGCTCGGCCCCGCTGCGACTGGGGCTGTACCACACGGCTCCTGGAAGCTGCGGCATGGCCCCGTGCCGGCTCCTACATGCTCTACTGGGAGCTGCAGGGGCAGTGCCTGTGGATGGGACAGCACACAGAGCCGTCTGGCTGCACCTCTGCGTAGGAGTTGGAGAAGGGTCATGCTACTGCTTCTGGGAGCCACTTGAAGTAAGCACCACTCGGAGCCTGCACCCCTGAGCCTCTTCCCATGTCCCAACCCTCTGCCCCAGCCCTGATCCCCCTCCCACTCTCCAAAGCCCTCGGTCCCAGCCCAGCCCACCTCCCTTTACCCCAAACCTCTCATTCCCAGCCCTGATCCGTTTCCTGCTCTCCAAATCCCTTGGTCCCAGTCCAGAGCACCCTCCTGCACCCTAAACCTCTCATCCCCAGTCCCCCCCCCCCCCCCCCCAAAGCCAACACTCTCTTCCGCACCCCAATCTTAATTTTATGAGTATTCATGGCCTTCCATACAATTTCTATTTCCCACTGTGGCCCTCAGGCCAAAAAGTTTGCTCACCCCTGCAATAGATGGTAACACAATAAACATGAAAACCTAATGTACTTTCACTATGACAAGAAAAAGCACACTTGACTATCAACACACAATTTATCTTCTAGAAGCAGCAGGCTGCATGTTTGATTCAGGCAGCTTATAGAGGCTTCAAAGAAAGACACAAGTTTCATCAACAAAAAGCTGCTGCTTTGATCATCCAGAAACGTATACGAGCTAGGCAAGAAGGAAGACATGAATGCATAAAATACATCAAAACTAGAAAAGCTGTTATTAAACTGCAAGCATTTTTCCGGGGGTGGTTAGTGAGAAAAAAGGTAAATGTCTTTTTAAATGATTATAACTACATAGATGTTAAAAATATGTAAGATTGATTAGGAGTTAGGCTACAGTGAAAAACTCAGACATTACACTAACCCCTGCTGTATTTCTTGTAACTCCATTTCTGAGTTAGCATAGATTATGATGTAGCAAAGACTAACTCTGGATTTGATTATTAATGCTGTTTCCTGTCTCTGTTTTTCTTTCTACAGATTTTAGACCAGAAACAGAAGAAGTGGTTGCTTTGTTTTTCAGCTGCTGCATATCATCATCTCTCTGCTATTAAAATTCAGAGAGCATTCAGAATTCACCTTGTATTGAAACATGCACAAATGCAGATCTCTTCTGTCCTATGTATTCAGGTTAGCATTGTTGGGAGGAAGGAGCTATTGCATACTACTCATTCTCTTCAACTATTTTATTTAACTATTACCTAACTGGAGTAATCACCAAACTACCCAGCAGGGTTGTTGCAGTGCTGTCATCAACTGTCACCAGTGGCCCCATTGTGGATGTGAAGGCCATGCCTCCTCTACACTCTCAGGCCTGCTAGTGACCCTAACTGGAAACCAAAGTCCTGACCCACTCCCTTCTCTATGCTGGAGGGAGGAGAGACCCGATGAAGGGGAATCACAAACTGCATGAGACACGGAGTGATATCCCTTAAACATGCAATAGCATGCTCAGAACCAATGTGTAAGCAACCCCAACTAGGTTACAGGGACCTTATTTGGACACTTTCTAACCCAGGGGTAATCGATTATTTTTTGTTAAGATTCAAACTTCTTGGTCAAGGTCCAGACTCCAGAGAAAATAATATAAAAATGATAGTAAGTAAATAAAAAGATTTCACGGTCTGTTCAAAAGCATCAGGTGGTCCAGATTTGGCCTGCTGTGTACCTATTGACTACCCCTGTTCTAACCCAACCTATCACACAGGGACTTGTCTAAGTTGAGACAACTAATTTAACCTCCCCAGAACAAGACTCGGACTGCTAAATGGTAGGTGAAAAAAATCCACATGCCAAAACAGGCAAATTTACTATATAGGAAAAATCCATTCCAGACCCCAAAACTGGAGATCAGCCTAGTTCCCAGCATCAAAGGAGACCCTGCAACTGGTTTAAGGATGGGGCTAGCAACTTCTCTTCCTATCCACCTCTGTCAAGTGAGAGCTAATTGCCCAGCCCCATTACTACCGCTACAGTCCAGTGGCACATTTCCCCCCTCACCAAGGGTTTATTTAGGTGATGGTGTTCAGTTCCTGGCTTTGCATCAATTACCGTATTGTCCCGAGTATAGGCCGCACTTTTTCCCCCTAATTTAAGTCTTTAAATTAGGGGTGCGGCCTATAATCAGGAACTTGAAAAAAAAACAATAAAAATACTTCAAATCCCAGCCGTGGCGGGGAATCAGAGCGCTCTGGGCTGCCTGCCGCGGCGGGGAGCCCAGAGCCTTTTAAATCCCAGCCGCGGCGGGGACTCAGAGGGCTCTGGGCTGCCCGCCGCGGCAGGGAGCCCAGAGCCCTTCAAATCCCAGCCGCGGCCGGGACTCAGAGCGCTCGGGGCTGCCCGCCGCGCGGGAGCCCAGAGCGCTGTAAATCCCAGCCGCGGCGGGAATCAGCGCTGGGCTGCCCGCCGCGCGGGAGCCCAGAGCCTTTTAAATCCCAGCCGCGCGGGAATCAGAGCGCTCTGGGCTGCCGCCGCGGCGGGAGCCCAGAGCCCTTCAAATCCCAGCCGCGGCCGGGACTCAGAGCGCTCTGGGCTGCCGCGCGGGGAGCCCAGAGCGCTTTAAATCCCAGCCGCGCGGGAATCAGAGCGCTCTGGGCTGCCGCCGCGCGGGAGCCCAGAGTTTTAAATCCCAGCCGCGGCCGGGACTCAGAGCGCTGGGCTGCCGCGCGCGCGGGAGCCCAGAGCGCTAAATCCCAGCCGCGGCGGGAATCAGAGCGCTCTGGGCTGCCCGCCGCGCGGGGAGCCCAGAGCCTTTCAGTCCCAGCCGCGTGGGAATCAGAGCGCTCTGGGCCAGCCACGCGGCGGAGCCCAGAGCCTTTTAAATCCCAGCCGCGCCGGGGACTCAGAAGGCTCTGGGCTGCCCGCCGCGGTGGGCAGCCCAGAGCCCTTTAAAAAAAGTTAAAAATTAATTAGCACCAAACTTTAAGGGTGCGGCTTATAATCAGGAGCAGCCTATACTCGGAACAATACGGTAAATCCATGATACATTCAGATTTTAGTCCTTACTCTGTCAATATTTAAGTTACAAGAAGTGTGTGCATACATGCATGTGTGGTGGTATCAGGAAAAGAAAGCAAGCTTAATTTGTCTTTTAAAAACTTCCATTTATTTTAAACAGAGGTGGTTTCGAGCAAGACTTCAACAACAAAAAAGTCTACAGGATCATCAGAAAATCATTAAAATACAGCAAATGGTTCGAAGGTGGCTGAAACAGAGAAATGAGGCTGCAACCACAATCCAAAGAGCTGTACGAATGTTCCTTTTCTACAAACACAGAAGAAAGCTGAAGAATGGAATAATTAAATTTCAGGTATATGTATTCTCATAAGGGAATTCCATCTTGCTCATGTCTGCTATTTTATAGTTCTTAAAAAAGCCTGCTTCTATTTTTATTACCAACCAGCGGTGTTTCTTTAAGAGTACAGATATATATATATATATATATATCTGTACTCTTAAAGAAACACCACTGTTATATATAAATTTTTTTTTTAAGATGAATACTGGATTGGAAAACTAAATACCAACTAACCATCAAGTAATAGTAAAAGACATTGTTTCTGACAGATTTATTTTTGAACCGGGAATCTAGTAGTCAGAGGACTGAATACTAAATCTGATCATAGGCTTATAACTTAGAATTCTACAACTGAAGTATTTTGAGATTAAACTTTTATTAAACTCATATAAGGTTGATTTGAGATTCTAATGAATATTCTATCATAGAGCCACTCTTACTTGTAAATCTTTTCCCATTTGTGAAATCTTTCTGCCATGTTTTCTCTCAGGCATTGTGGAGAGGATATTCTTGGAGGAAGAAAAATGACACAGCAAAAACTAAAGCATTACGACACAGTTTGGAAATGGCTAACAAAGAGAGCAAAGAAGAAAACAAACTGTGTAACAGAACTGCAGTTGCCATTGATTATCTTCTAAAATACAAACATATTTCTTACATTCTTGCAGCGTTAAAACATCTAGGTTAGTAGTTTCTTTTCGTAATTAAAAATTGGGCACTCTCAAGACAGCAGTGGATCCCAAACTTCTGAGAAAGGGAAGCACATGATTATATTCAAGCTTACAGTACAACTGGGAAAAGTGACAAAGTTAGAGGATACAACAGTATGCAAAGCCAATTTCTTCTGAATCAAATATGGCACTGATAAGAAGCCGTCTTAAAGAACAACCAACATCAGAATGTAGTAATGAATGCGTTATTTTAGTTCCTGGCCTCCCCATGCCCAGCAGTACTACTTACTACATGTAGGGCATAAAGGGAGTCCTACTTACTTTTAATTTCACCTGATACGCAGTGTCACATACGCTGGATACCTTTGTCTTGACGGAATGTTCAAAATCATAGTTTAAAAATGTGGCTTGAAATTGATTTTTGTTTTTGTTCTAATGTATTTGCCAAGCCTAATAAAGAAAAATGTTACTGTTTGAATGCTAATCAAGTTATTTTCACAAATGAACCCATTTATTTTAGAGGTTGTTACCAGGCTCTCCCCTCTCTGTTGCGAAAATATGGCCCAGAGCGGAGCAATCTTCACTATTTTTATTCTGATCCGGAATTGCAACCGCAGTATCCCCTGTATGGAAGTTATCAAATATTCGGTTCAAGTCCTGCTTAACGTTTCAAAGGTATTTCAGTGTTTTGCTTTTGACGTTTCTTAAGTTGTGGATTGTCTAATATATAGATATTTACATTTATCCAAAGAGATTAGCGTGAATTTATCCACTGTAATAACTGCTAGTTTTGCAAACCCTTTTCCTGACTTTAAAACCAATTATGCCAAATTATTTTGAAGCAGGTCATCAAATTATTTTTCTTAATGTGAACAATTATTACATCCTATAAAATAGTTTAATTTTAATCATGGCTTTCAATTAATTTTATTTTATTCGAACTAAAAGCTGAGTGGTGGCAGAGGGTGTGTGGTTGAAAAAGTACCAGGCTTTTTACGTTGTGAAATTAGTAAACAGTTTTGTACAGAAAAGAGAAATAATCATTGGTAGGGTATTGCATACTGAAGTTTTATGTATGATTTGTAATTAAAATATTATAGAAAACACTGGTATAGGATGCTTTTCCAAATTCTCACCTTTTCATATCTATAGATGATATAAACAGTTCTATAAGAAATTATTATTTAAAGCTAACTCAGCACAACTTTGAGTTGGAGATGTATTCGTTCTATTTACAGATCTAGTTTTTGGTTAGAAATGTTTGCAAAACCAGCGAATTTTAGATGTACTAACTTGTACTAATATAATACAAATGTATAGGTCTATGAAACAGTTATTCATATGTGATGTGCTGAAACCAGTAAAATGTTTAGCATTCAAGTCTAATACATTTTCCTAAGTGAATATCTTATATTTCATTACAAAAATTAGTATATTTTAATCAGTCAAACTGATTTTTTAATATTTTTTGTAGGCTTACATGATTTTAAAAGGATAAAACCTTTTTGGTTAGACAACTGAATTGCATTGTAGTTGTCTAAGTAAAATGAGAGCACAATATGTACCTCTGCTGTCCCAGTTTCTAGAAAAAAGTTTTAGAAAAATTGGCACTGTAGCTTAATGCTCAGAAATGAATTGTTTTATCTGAACTGCAATCCATATAATAAAAATATCACCTGGTTGGCCTGAATGAGAGTAGTCTTTATTTTCTTAGTGCTTGATAGGGCTATATTTGAGATCTGTTTACATCAGCTTTTCTGTCTTCCTTTTAAGTATGAAAGAACTACTCAAGCAGTTTATGAAGTGGAAAATTCTGTAGATACATTACTGGACTTACTGCAGATGTACAGAGAAAAGGCTGGTGACAAAACTTCAGAGAAAGGCGGAAGCATTTTCACAAAAACATGTTGTTTGTTGGCCATTCTTTTAAAGGATTCAAAGAGAGCTTCTGTAAGTTTTAGTACTTCATTTTTTGTAGTTTCTTATGGCTTCTTCCAGCTGGTCGCTATTGAATTATTCAGACTGACTGTTGAAGTATATGCATCTGACTATAGCAGTGTCCACCACAACTGCAATAGTACTTGTTGCTGTAATATTGTAATATGGTGTGTATTTAACCTTGACTGTGGTGCATGATCTTTGAGTTGCACAACTGGGTCTTTCCACCCTTTTTTTAATATTTAAAAACATTGACAATTACCCAGCACTCACATGCCGTTCTTTCTGATAATCCACTTGTACTTTCTTTTTCTTGATTACACTTTGTAAATATTGTCTTTGCCCTTGCTCTCCATTCCAATCCAGTAAGACTTACAATGTTCTCAAATTCTACTTACATACAGTTGGTTTGTGAGACTTGATCTTGGCATGCACCATTGTTTCCTGGTTTGTGGCAGACTAATAAACTGTGTGTACACTAGCTGTATTTCTAAAATGATTTCCACCAGTGTAGCGCCATTGGTGGTAGCAACACTGGAAGTGTTAGTGTAGGTAAGGCTCCAGATATAAATAGCCACCAGCTGTTTATCCACATTTTAAACCGCTTCAGAACAGCTCTGTGATACTCAGTGGTAATATTGCTGGTACCCATCTGTGGCCTTGTCTAATCTAGCACTTCCACTGGTGCAGCTGTAAATGAATTAGTTAATATTTGCTGTATCTTTGGAACCATCATTAGACAAAACTGCATTCAAGGCATAAAATTCCTTTCTGGATATAGCGTAGTTGGAAATATCTGGTCATAAAGCTACTTGTGTATCTTCAAGTGTCACTGATAGTTCAAATGTCTAATGCCATCAGGATGTTGAAATGCCAACTGAAATTAAAAATCTATTGCGTTCAAATACATTTCAGTGTGTGTTCATGGAGAGGAGTGCTGCATGTTCTGTGAAAATGTAGTCTATTGAGCAAACTGAGTAGTTTTGCATTATTACTATTAAATTGCCTTTTGAGTATTGATTATGTGAAATTTGCATTTCTTAGGATATCCGAAGCACATCTAGAGCTGCTTCTCGTATTCATAGCTTATATAAACTTACAGCTCGTAAACATAAAATGGATGCTGAAAGAACGCTTTCCAAGCACAAGATGCACACATCCATGAGTGGGAGTTTCTTTGTTCCAGTAACTCCTGTACGAACAAAAGTAGTTTCAAGGTAAGAATTTTAAAGTAACCTGCTTTTTTTCTTGTGAAAATATACTGTTGTCTAATTTCAAGCAATTCTTTTTTTCAGAATTAAACCAGACTGGGTTTTAAGGAAAGATAATATGCAAGAAATTGTAGATCCTCTGCAAGCTATTCGAATGGTAATGGATACACTTGGTTCTGCCTACCACTAAAATGTAGATACTATCTTTGAAAATGTGTGTGTATATATGTGTGTATTCAAAATGGATAAATGCTTTTGAGAGGGAAAACAAATTAGTGTCAAAAGTGATTACTTAAAGATGCAAATTTACTCTACAATTCGGCATTTTTATTTTGTATTTTGTATGGGTGGGTTTTTTTATGCTACTTTGTACTAATGCCTAAAGCAATTGTACAATAAAATACTGAACTGCTTTGAAGCTCTTGGATGTTTTTCTTGCTTTACTGTTTCAAATATACTGTTATGCAGCTGTAATCTTATAAAAAAAAAAACCAAGGCAGCAATTTAACATGCAGCTTCTCTCAAAGGCTGAATGTGTTTTGAATGTCCATTTGGCAACGAGGAGCAACTATTTAGTGTGCAAGTCAGCCTGCAGAGATGGTATACATGAGAGGAAGGATGGTCCAGTGATTAGAGGACTCCCTTGGGCTGTGGGAGACCCACATTTCAATTTTCATTCAATTACAAATACCCTGGGCAAATCACTTAATCTTTGCTTCAGTTCCCTGTCTATAAAATAAGGATAATAGTACAGGGGAGTGTGAGGATATGTACATAAATCTCATCATCCTTATCTCCATTTAGACACTTTCTTCCTGGGACTTCAGTTACTGACAGGGGCCAGGACTCTTCCTGTTCAACCAGCAGTGAACATGGATGTAGCCCTCCACAGCATCTCCCTGAAATGTTTCTTCTTCTTTCCTGCTTCTTACCCACATCTTTCTGAAACAAGTCTAAGGAACAGCACAGAAAGAATTAAAAAGAAACAAACAAAAACTGCATAGGGAGTCTCTTTGGAGGATGAAGAAATTTTCTTCCTCAGAATCATTCTGTTGAGGGCTGGCTTTCTGAAACCAATTATTTAGATAGTCTTACTGACAAGGTCCAAAACGCCCTCTTTTAAGTGATAAAGAAGACTTACATGCATAATAAAGTGAAAACCAAAGGAAGACCATGCCTTTCTGGTCCTTGAATCATCAGGCAAAGTTGAACTTCAAATGCCTGTGCTCCAGACTCATGCAATCCACTGGGTAGGTTTTTAAACAAAGTTCTGAAGGTCAAGCACTCAAAGTTTTCTAGTCTCCAAACCCCTAATTACAAATCTTAAGAAAACTTCTAAGAAGTAATCACTTTGAAAATGTGCCCAATGCTTTCACTACTATTTTTAGTGACCTTTTTAAAGACAATGTCTGCTAGATGATTCCTGTTATATGTCTAAGACTATTGGATGCTAGCAAATAACCCATTCATGTCTTATATGATCTTATGTAGGGCTAGTCTTGCCAAAACAAGCAGCTAACAGTGGAGTTTCGGGTGTGTGTGTGTGCCCTAAGAGAAGAATGATTTTGTGTTTTGAAAGTGGTCTTGATGTGTGAGTGACTTGCTGCAGGTGTGTGGCATAACTCAGTGCTTTCTGAGTATCTCTTAACAGGAGGGCGGTACTGCCCTAGTTTGGCTAGGTTTAAACACCAGTCACTAGCAAATATTGGAACAGAGAACAGCTAAAGTGGAGTTTCAGTGATAGTTGCGGGTGGGGGCCTCCTAGGAATTGGGTCTGGGAAGAGACAAGCTACAGAGTTAGCACAAGAAGTGACCTGAGGAGGAGAGGAGACAAAGAAGATGGTCAGATGCAGAAACTTTGAGATGTATGTTGGGAAGGAACTCCCCAATCCCCACCCCGGTCAAATTTGCTGTAATCTTGGTGGGTTTTGCATTCTGCGGTATGTGCGCATTGGCCTCTTGCCAGGATTATGTGAGTATATCTGTCATTTCCTGCCATTGCAGGGGCCTACGGTATTGGTGCATCCTCCTAGCCTCTCCTGTGAGAAATGGTCTAGACTTCTGTGGGCTGTAATATTTGGGTCTAATTTTGGTTGCTAGGTTTAGAGTGCTGGGTGGTGTTGGCAGCCTGTGAAATACAAAAGGACAGACTAGATGATCTGATGGTCCCTTTTGGCCTTAAACTCTATTACTCTAACTCGGTGATTCTCAAACTTATTTTATCATTTCCCCCCTACTTTGTGTCTATAGTAATTTACACACACACACGCACACCCCGCCACACAAGTACTTATACCAATATATGTGGTGGCAGCACTTCACTTGAATCAGTTTCAGCTTCTTTGTTTTTCCCTTTTTTTTTTTTTTCTTGTTACACGAATGAGCCAAGGATCCATTGTGAGAAGAGCAAAAGCAAAATCGTGATTGTGGTTCATGCTTGCAATGTGCACACCAACTCATAGCAAACAGATTAACATACAGATGGCAATGACTTTGTGTAATGCTGTGCATGATATATGACAGAAATCTGTCAAAATACACTGCCATGTAGAGTCAAATGCACAGCACCATCTGAGGACCCGAAAGGTCTGGAGGAATCAGCTTTTCTGGGTTTTCATTGCTGTGGGTAAAATGGGCAAAATACATCCCCGCCCCAGCTTCTTGTGCTTCCCCCCCCCCCAGGAATGTATTCCATGTCCCCCCCAGTTTGACCACCTCTGCTCTAACTCGTTAAACCCAAATGTCAACATTTCCCAGAGTTACCCAGTCTCCACACAACTTTAGGAACTTCAAGCCAATATACTTGAAAGTGTAGGGAAACCAGACAGTGTTCAGTATAGATCTAGCATTTCTTTATTTGGCCATGTTTGTTAAATCCTGTTTTCCAAATTGCAGAAGGCTGCTGTAACAAAGGTAAAGAAAATCCCCTTCTATACTTCCTGTTTTATAGTGTGGCAAACCCAGGCCAAATGGCTACAAAGGGGGGGGGTAGCAATTAGTCCCAGGGGGGTTAAAAGGCTTCTCCTTATCCATTGAGGAGAGGCAGCTGTGAGAAATTAGGTTCAGCTGTTACAAGGGTTACCAGGGAACTAATGTGGTTCAGCTGGCCCCAATTGCTGGTGACCTTTTTAAACCCTCCCTGGCAGGGAAACAGGGGGGGAGTGGGAGAAGCAGAGAAGCAGCCAGCAAATAGGTGCAGCAAGGCTCTGCCCTCTTCCTGCAAGGAAGACTGCACTCTGTCCCCAGAAGGGGAGAAAAACAGCAAGGGGCTGACTGAGAGGAGGATCAGCCAGACCCTGCGCGACTGGGAAGGCTTTTACTTTGCCCAAGCCTGTGTCCCCAAGGCAAAAAGGGACTGAGCCAGCTGGGGAGAAGCAGGTACTTTGCCACACGTGGTGTCAGGAGTGGGATGTGATAGTGAGTGTGGCTCTGTGGCAAGCCACCTCAGGGCAAGGTAAATCACAAAAAAAAAAAAAAAAAAAAAAAAAAAAATTAATTAATTTAAAAAAATGGAGGATGTTGTGAAGGCGCTGTTACAGGCCACTGCAGCCCAGCAAGAGGCTACCAGGGTACAGGCGGCGGCCCAGCAAGAGGCAGTGCGTGTCCAACAGGAGACCAACCAGCTGCTGATGAACCAGGCGGCCCAAGATCGAGCCACCCTGAATGAAGTAGTGAACCAGCTGAAAGCCCTGGCCACGCTGACGCATGGGGCCCAGGGGACCCGGCTGCTACGGGCTAGCAACTATTTACAGAAGATGACTACAGATGACGATATAGAGGCATATCTCCTCGCATTCGAGAGGACGGCACTGCGGGAGGCCTGGCCCCAAGACCAGTGGGCAGGCCTCCTGGCCCCATTCCTGTGTGGGGAGGCCCAGAAGGCCTACTTTGACTTGACCGCAGACGCAGCTATGGATTACCCCCAGCTGAAGGCGGAAATCCTGGCAAGGACAGGCGTGACGCCAGCCATGAGGGCCCAGCGCTTCCATGAGTGGAAATACCGGGATGACAAAGCACCAAGGTCCCAGCTATTTGACCTGATACACCTCGCCCGGAAGTGGCTCCGCCCTGAGACCCATGGGCCAGAGAAGGTAGTGGAAATCCTGGTATTGGACAGGTACATGAGGGGGTTGCCGCCAGACATACGAGGGTGGGTCTGCCAAAATGATCCCTCCTCTTGTGATGAACTAGTTGCTCGTAGAGAGACACTTGGCAGCCCAAGAACTTTCTCGGACCACCGAGGAAGGGAGGCGCCAGAATCGGAGACCAGTCTCTGCGCCGAGGCCCCGGTTTGCCCTAACGCCAGGCCGGACAATGGAGAGGAGGAAGGAGGCGGGAGAGCAGCCGGCAGTCCCGGAGAGGCTGGAGGACTGGGGGAGAAAGACTCGGGGGATAAATCCCAGCAGCCCAAAAATAGGGGCTGCCCTGCGGGACCCGATGCTATGCCTGTGGCGACTGGGGCATATTGCTGCCCAATGCCCAAATCTAGGAGAGCCTATGCAGTGTGAACTGGGAGATATAGGGGGACTATGTGATCTAATAAGTCTGGTTGGGGTTGCGATGGTCCCGCATAGATACACTAGGCCTGTTAAGATGAACGGTATAGAGACCACGGCATTAATTGACTCGGGAAGTGCAGTCACATTAGTCTCGGGGAAGCTGGTCAGGCAGGACCAACTATCCCGGCCAAACGCTGGAATATCCTGTGTGCATGGGGATGTCAACTATTATCCAACCATCCCGTAAGCATAGAAGTTCTCGGAAACCCCACTAAGTTGACAGTGGGAGTCGTTCCGAAACTCCCGTACCCTGTCCTTATCGGACGAGATTTCCCGGGGTTTGATGGCCTACTCCCCGGGGACGAGGTAGAAGAAAATAATGACCCTGGGACCCAAGGCATGGTCCAGATAGGTGACCCTTCCCCAGCCTTCCATGAGTTTAGCCAGGATTTGTTCTCCCCGCCTGGGAAGCCCAGGAAGACTCGGAGGGAACGGAGGGCGGATAAAAGGAGGGGGACAAGGATCCTGACCCAGTGCCAGAAGTCTACGCTGGCAGGGGAAAGAAGGGGCTCGGCTGACAGCGGGACTGGGTCGGCCATCCACAACCCTATCGTTGGGCCTGGTTCCCCAGGGGCTGTCCCCGAGGAGGAGACGGAGGTAGACCCCCCAGAATTTGGTCAAATTTTGGGGACCGCACGCGGGAATTTTGGTCAGGATCAGGCCAATGATCCCATATACCACAATATTCACAAGGAGGTAGTCGAGGTAAATGGGGTCCCAGTGGAGGGGAGAGTTAAGGGTCCAGGGCCATATTACATGATTAAGGGAGATCTGCTATATAGAGTAGTCCGGGTCCAAGACCAAGTTATAGAACAACTCTTGGTCCCCCGAAAGCATCAGAGGGCGGTAATGGATCTGGCCCACAGTCATCTGTTCGGGGCCCATCTAGGGGTAGATAAGACCCTTGATCGGATCCTACAGAGGTTTTTTTGGCCTGGCATTTATGCGGCCGTCCGGCGATATTGTACCTCCTGTCCGGAATGCCAAATACATGGGCCCCGACCATACTTAAGGGCCCCTTTGGTACCTCTGCCAATTATCGAGGTTCCATTTGAGCGAATAGCTATGGACATTGTAGGGCCATTGGAGAAGTCAGCCCGGGGCCATCAGTACATTCTGGTAGTGCTAGATTATGCCACCCGGTACCCCGAGGCCGTACCCCTACGGAATACCATGTCCAAGACTATAGCCAAAGAATTGGTCCAAATTTTTTCCAGAGTAGGAATACCTAAGGAGATCCTGACAGACCAAGGGACCCCCTTTGTGTCTAAACTGATGAAGGACCTATGTACCATGCTCCATATACGGACCCTTAGAACGTCGGTCTACCATCCCCAGACCGACGGCCTTGTTGAACGTTTTAATAGGACATTGAAAAACATGTTACGGAAAGTGATTAGTCGTGACGGGAAAGACTGGGATGCCCTCCTGCCTTATGTCCTGTTTGCTGTACGGGAGGTTCCTCAGGCTTCCACTGGATTCTCCCCCTTCGAGCTGTTATATGGTCGCCACCCCAGGGGCATACTGGATCTGGCTAAAGAAGACTGGGAAGAACAGCCGAACCTGGGGAGAAACGTTGTGGAACATGTGCTGGAGATGAAAGACAGAATAGCCCGAGTCGCTCCCCTTGTGCGCGAACACATGGAGAAGGCCCAAGGGGCACAACGGACGTACTACAATCGTCAAGCGAGGACCCGGAAGTTCCAGGTAGGGGACAGGGTGATGGTGCTCATACCCACAGCGGAGAGCAAGCTCCTGGCCAGGTGGCAGGGGCCATATGAGGTAATAGAGGCTATAGGAGAAGTCGACTATAAGGTCCGACAGCCAGGTCGCCGGAAGCTGGAGCAGATCTACCATATAAATCTGTTGAAACCGTGGCAGGATAGAGAAACTCCGGTGGTTGCGATGGGGGCACCATCCCCAACAAACAACCAGCCCGACCCGGTGGGAATATCCTCGGAGTTGACTCCGGACCAACGGTCAGAAGTGATCAGCCTGATAGAACGCAACCAGGATGTGTTCTCGGAAAAACCAGGCAGGACGACTGAGGTTCACCATCACATCTTCACAGAGCCCGGAGTGAAGGTGAACATCAAGCCATACCGGATCCCGGAGGCCAAGAGAGAAGAGATTAGGAGAGAGGTCAGGAAGATGCTGGCCTTAGGAGTCATCGAAGAATCTCATAGTCAATGGTCCAGTCCCGTGGTTTTAGTGCCTAAGCCGGACGGCAGTACGAGATTCTGCAATGACTTCCGCAAGCTGAATGAGGTGTCCCGATTCGACGCATACCCTATACCCAGGATAGACGAGCTGATTGACCGATTGGGAAAGGCACGGTTTATGTCTACCCTTGACCTTACCAAGGGCTATTGGCAGATCCCCCTGGCCAAGGCCGACAAGGAGAAGACGGCCTTTGCAACTCCAGAAGGACTATATCAGTACACTGTTCTCCCCTTTGGGTTGCATGGGGCTCCCGCTACCTTCCAACGGCTAATGGACAAACTGTTACGACCCCACGGAAAGTACGCGGCAGCCTATCTCGACGACGTCATTATTTATAGCCCCGACTGGGAGACGCACATGGAGAAGGTGGAAGCAGTCCTGGACACCCTGAGGAAGGCAGGACTGACTGCAAATCCGTCCAAATGTTCAATCGGGTTAGCGGAGGCTAAGTACCTTGGGTATATAGTGGGGAGGGGCGTGGTGAAGCCCCAACTCAACAAGTTGGAAGCTATACAGAAGTGGCCCCGACCACTCCGGAAAAAACAGGTCAGAGCGTTCCTGGGACTAGTGGGGTACTATAGACGGTTCATTCCCCACTTCGCCACCAGGGCATGCCCGTTAACAGACCTAACCAAAGCTCGGGGCCCAGACATAGTAAAATGGTCTGCTGCAGCAGAAGCCGCTTTTGCCGATCTGAGGACGGCCCTTTGCACAGACCCCGTACTAATAGCTCCGGACTGGGGGAAGGAGTTTATCCTACAAACGGATGCCTCGGAAGTAGGGCTGGGGGCGGTGCTCTCACAAATGGTTGGAGATGACGAACACCCCATCCTCTTCCTCAGTAGGAAGCTCCTACCTAGGGAACGGAAATACGCCATAGTGGAGAAGGAATGCCTGGCAGTAAAGTGGGCCATAGAAAGCCTCCGCTACTATCTACTTGGGCGGCGGTTTACCCTGGTGACGGACCATGCCCCTTTGCAGTGGATGCACCAAAACAAGGACAAAAATGCGAGGGTAACAAGATGGTTTCTGTCGCTTCAACCCTTTCACTTCAAAGTACGACATAGGTCGGGGACCCAACATGGCAATGCAGATGGCCTGTCAAGGGTGCACTGCTTTCCGACCCAAGTAGCCCAACCCCGTAGTGTTGAGCAGGGGGGGGGGATATGTGGCAAACCCAGGCCAAATGGCTACAAAGGGGGGGGTAGCAATTAGTCCCAGGGGGGTTAAAAGGCTTCTCCTTATCCATTGAGGAGAGGCAGCTGTGAGAAATTAGGTTCAGCTGGAACAAGGGTTACCAGGGAACTAATGTGGTTCAGCTGGCCCCAATTGCTGGTGACCTTTTTAAACCCTCCCTGGCAGGGAAACAGGGGGGGAGTGGGAGAAGCAGAGAAGCAGCCAGCAAATAGGTGCAGCAAGGCTCTGCCCTCTTCCTGCAAGGAAGACTGCACTCTGTCCCCAGAAGGGGAGAAAAACAGCAAGGGGCTGACTGAGAGGAGGATCAGCCAGACCCTGCGCGACTGGGAAGGCTTTTACTTTGCCCAAGCCTGTGTCCCCAAGGCAAAAAGGGACTGAGCCAGCTGGGGAGAAGCAGGTACTTTGCCACAATAGTTACACAGAACTCAACTCAAGTTGCACCCTCAGATCATGCACTGTATTTTTAGTACACTTACATAAGCCATCACAGGTATATAAAAAACATAAGCTCTGGGCCTTGTGCCCCCAAAGGCTTCCTCAATATGCAGTCTGTCCTTGTGTATGGTACATATATTTGTATCATTTACAAACATAACAATGTCAAATATGTTGTTGCTCTGGGGCACTATAGAGTTATGGCAAGATCCTGGGGGCAAATCAACACAGTTCTGAGGATCTAGCCAGTGGTCTGTACCTCGTATGTCCATCGATTGAGATCTGGTTTATATTTCTGCATATACAGAGGCCTAAATAAAATCATTTGATGTCCTTACCTAAAAAAGGAAATGCCTGGAACTGTGGAGGTTGTAATGCTGGCAATAATGCCTACATTGTTCTGGAATTTACACAACATCAAAAGAAGTTTGCAAATCATCTAGGGCAGAGATGACTATAGGAACTGATAATTCAATATTGAATTAACATTTCATATTAAGTTCTTTGGTGAAAGGACTATTACTTATATGTTTAACGGTGCCTAACACAGTTCGGTCCAACCTGGCTGAGGCCTTCAGGTGTTACCGCACTATAAATGTAGAGTAGTGTGACGTGGTTGTGTGTAATAATTTTCAATTGTTTTTATTTTCAGTGATGTGGCCAATTAACTGTCTTGTGAAACTAATACATACTAACTACCATTAACTTAATGACAAAAGCAACTGTACCAACACCACCATACCTCCAGCACATAAGTGGAGACAGGATTTCTTGATTTTTAGTTTTAATTGTTCTTAATCTTACTTCGAGGCACTCATGTAATATAATAAAATTGGTGATGTGCAAGAAGGGACTTTTGGGAGCTCCTTGTTTAAAATTTTATAATTTATTTGAAAGGAAGATTTGGGATGATTTTTCTTGTCTATAAGGGAATTGCTGTCTCTTGGGTACTGCTAAATGATCTTTGCCAGAGAATGTCTCCTGGGGCTCATAATTATTTATGAAGAGCACTGGAAACTCTCCAGTTGCACCAGCTGCCAGGTAAGGGCTCACCATATAGGCTACCTCCTTTAGTATCCGTATATGGTACTCAGTGTATTTTTTCCAGTGAAAAGTATAAACAAAGGGCTTTTAATAAAATGTGTAACAGTTGTGGTGTCTCCTTGTTTGGTTACAGAAGAATAACTTTATTTAAATGGGGAAACTAAACAGATCATCCGGTTTGTTGCTTCTCTTCTACAGGAACCTGAACCCCCTGGTTCATGAAGTTCTACAGGCTGAGGAGGAAAATTTTATGGAAGCCCTTGTAAAATACTTGCAGCATATTATTGAATCAACTGGTAGCAATTATTCTTGTATTCCAGAAACTATGTCTTTAGCTTAGTTTACCAGTTGTGTCTTTGCTTAGAACTTCTAAGAGAACGTGCATGTAGGTCAGAATATGAATATGCCTTCAACTGGAACTTGTTAAACCAAAAGATGGGATTATCCTGTCCATTAAAGCCGGAGCATTCATAAAACAGTCTGGTCATGCAGCAAAGTTTTGTTTGTCTAGCACACAAAGGCAATGACCGTTTTTTCTCTTTAGACCTACCAGCTTTCAGTGCAAACAAACTAGTAGAATGTAGCCAGTTAGGGATGGAAATAGAAGAGAAAACTAGACAAGCTATCAACCAAAGTAAATACATTGATAACAGCAAAATGGCCTTTAAACCATGGGGCCTGAAAATTCCCAGAATTTATGGCTACTGGTTTCCAGTTAATCTATTTTACCATTTGCCAAAGTTCATTATTTTATAGTGAAAGCAGCTACCATTTTCAGCATTTTTCTCATTATGCCTCACTATTATTGAGCTTCTTAATTGAAATAGAGCTACTCAGGTCTAGTCATTCCATTTAAGGAATAAAAATCAGTAAGTGCTTTGAAATACCATTTTTGTGTGTTACAAAACATAGTCCAAATACCTTTTTGCAAATAATTAACTGAGTTTTCAAAAGAAATACTGAGTTTGCCACTAGTGTTCACAGAATGGTGAAAGCTATTGTTAGAGACAATGAATATAGCATTTAAAAGCTGGATTTTTCTCATAATTTTGGTTGATTCAGGAGAAACCTCGGCAGAAGGTAAAAATACTGAGGCATTCATTTATTTAGAAAAGAATATGATAATCTAGAATATAGTTTACATATTGCTCTTAGGAAAGTGCTTTATGCAGTTGCTTTAATTTGATAAATGGTTTTATTCTTAATGGGGATATATTTTTGCTAGTGGGTTTATATTTATAATAGTTTTGATTGAACACTTGCTATGAAGAGTGAGCTGTTGCTATGTTGAACCTTGAAATTGACACAGCTATAGCACCTCTGGGAAAAAGTTCAGACACTAACATGAACATCCCATTTTATTATTTCTGGAACCATTTCCTTTGAGCTCATTCTGCAGCAGTTACAGAAACAGACTTTAGTTCCATTTTATTTGTAGACAAATCATATAAATTGCAATGGTTGAAGGTACACAGACTTATAAAAGTAAAAGAGAACTAGGGAATCAAATGCTAGCCTAATGCTAATAACCTAAGATGATGCTCTGTACCTCATGTTCCTGGTTCCTCCAGCCTGGGATACTGCTCTCTTCACCCCTGTTTTTTAGAAGTCAAAATTTTTAACTATTTCCATCAATAGATAATATGACACGTCACTGGTATCCACCTCCCTTATCTTTTATTTTTTTTCTGCAGGCTTGGTCACTTCTAACTGGACCAATCTACCCTTGTCTATATTTTTAGTTTTTCCATTGTAAGAAAATTACATCCTGTCAGTCTATAAATTCCTGCCATGTAGCTTCCAGCGTGCAGACCAATTTACAGACTGCTCTCCGCTCTCTAGGTAGGACCTCCTTGAATTAAGGTGCCCCTCTTACCTTCTCTTGTTAGGCCTATCTAAAGGAATTAGGAATGCAGGAATTTCAAGTTTGTTTAGTAGAGCAATATGTTAATTCAATAAGTCATTAATCAAGCCTGATGATGTCAATAATAGTTTACCAGTAAGTAGTAGTTACTTTCCTTTGTTCTAACAAAAAGAAATGCAGGGGTGCCAAACTTGCTTTGGGCAGATGGCCACATTCCATGTTAAATGATAGCCCATGGGCTGGAATATAATTTAATTTAGAATTCTTCTTCGAGTGATTGCTCCTATGCATTCCAGTTAGGTGTGCGCGCTGCGCGTGCATGGCTCTTCGGAAGATTTTTACCCTAGCAACTCCGGTGGGCCGGCTGGGCGCCCCCTGGAGTGGCGCCGCTATAGCGCAGGATATATACCCCAGCCGGCCCGTCCGCTCCTCAGTTCCTTCTTTCCGCCCGTGACGGCCATTGGAACAGTGGAGCACAGCTTAGCTGACCTCCACTTCCCTAGCTACTCGTAGTGTTCTCGTTCTGTGTCTAGTTGTAGTTAACTCTGTTTGTTTGTAGAATAGTATAGTGTATTTATTTTGCAGGGGTCGGGGTTTATCCCCTTCCCCTCACCCGGTGCCGGGTCCGATGCCCGGTCCACAGCGTTTTCTAATGCTCGGCCGGCCACAAGCCGCTGCCGACAAGGGATCTTCTCCTAAGTGCCTCGAGGGATCTTACCTCACAGATAAGTGCCGCATTTGTGAGGCCCTTAATCAGTGAACAAAGGGGAGCGGGGCTTTCGTTTTAAACAGCTCCTGAGGGAGGCAGCTCTTGCTCCTCCGCTCTCGGCGCCGAGCGCTAGTTAGTTTTCATGGCGCGCTCCCTCGGCACCGGATCGCCGGTACCGCCAAGGCCTCCTGGCACTACCGTCGCTACCGACGTACCCTCGGCATGGACCCCTCTCCTGGAGGATGAAGAGTTACTCCGGCCAGGCAAGAGCCGTCGAGTCCGGTGCTGGAAAGCTCCCCGGTTCGCACCGTGGTTGAGCTCGCCCGGAAGCTGCGTCCGAGCCGCCTGCTCCGCAGCTGAGCGCTATGCTCAGTCGGATCGCCCGGCACCGATGTCTGCCGCGGCACCGACAATATCCGCACCTTTCACTCCGGCCAGGCAAGAGCCGTCGAGTCCGGTGCTGGAAAGCTCCCCGGTACGGACCGTGGTCGAGCTCGCTCTGAAGCTGCGTCCGAGCCGCCTGCTCCGCAGCCGAGCGCTATGCTCCGTCGGATCGCCCGGCACCGATGTCTGCCGCGGCACCGACACTATCCGCACCTTTCACTCCGGCCAGGCAAGAGCCGTCGAGTCCGGTGCTGGAAAGCTCCCCGGTACGGACCGTGGTCGAGCTCGCTCTGCAGCTGCATCCGAGCCGCCTGCTCCGCAGCCGAGCGCTATGCTCTGTCGGATCGCCCGGCACCGATGTCGGCCGCGGCACCAACAATATCTGCACCGTTAACTCCGGCCAGGCAAGAGCCGTCGAGTCAGGTGCTAGAAAGCTCCCCAGTACGCACCGTGGTCGAGCTCGCCCGGAAGCTGCGTCCGAGCCGCCTGCTCCGCAGCCGAGCGCGATGCTCAGTCGGGTCGCCTGGCACCGATGTCTGCCGCGGCACCGACAGTATCCACACCGTTAGCTCCGGCCAGGCAAGAGCCGTCGAGTCCAGTGCTGGTAAGCTCCCCGGTACGGACCGTGGTCGAGCTCGCTAGCATGCTGCGTCCGAGCCGCCTGCTCCGCAGCTGAGTGCTCTGCTCCGTCGGACCGCCCGGCACCGATGTCTGCCGCGGCACCGTCAATGTCCGCACCGTTAACTCTGGCCAGGCAAAAGCCGTCGAGTCCGGTGCTGGAACGCTCCCTGGTACGGGCCGTGGTCGAGCTCGTTATGAAGCTGCATCCGTGGTGCCAGTTAGGGTCGAGCTCACTATTCCCTCCACGCCGGAGACAGTGTCCACGGCGAGGGGGCTGATTGCAACGACAGCATGTACGCTGCCTCAACCCCCGGCACCGCCGGTTGGGGTTACATAGTCGATGGGCAAGCCTGCCTTGATCAAACCACCCTACCTCGGCACCGCAGAGCGGCACCGTTCAGGTCCCGCAGATGTTCTCGGTCCCGTCACCGATCTAGGTCTCGGCACCGTTCTCCATGTAGTGCTCGCGGCACCGGTCAGCATTCTGATCCCCGGTCCGGGACACTCAGTACCGATCAAGCCCCAGGCACCGGGACGCTCGTAGCCACTCCTGATCATCGAGCCTCGCACCCTCGGTCGACCGCCCGGCACAGCTTCGGTGGCAGGTCCCGTTCTCGGTACCGGTCTGTCTACCAGTACCGATCCCCGGTGCCGCATCGAGCGACGTCAGTTACAGACGGAGACTCTACCAAGAGCTTTTCAGCTCCTCCAGGGCCATCCAGCCACGCATCAGTGTCATCCCGTGCGGACACTTCATATGCGTAGCACTCTGTTTTCCGATGTGCCCTCCGGAGTCTTCCAGGAGACCTATTAGTGGTCATTCTGGACGCCTTGAGTGTACTCCCACGCCAGAGGCGTACCGGGGACCCCATCTCGCTCCGTTCCCTCGGAGCTCCGGGTGCCAGAGGTGACAATTAGTCGTCCCCGTCCGACCGGTACAGAGCAACCCCCGGTTCGGCACCGGGCTCCCAGATCCCACCGGATCAGCGTTCGTCCAGGAGCTCGAGCCCACACAGGACCCGCTTGTCCCTGGCCTTTCTTCTTCCTCCTCCCCAGATGAGGTGGGGGCAGGAACATACCCCTCCGGCCCTCCTCTAATCGAAATGCGACCAGCCCCTAAATCCAAAGAGGCTGGGCGTGTGGTCTTACTGGGCCGTAAGATGTACCCGGAGGGGGCCCTGCAACTTCGTGTAGCGAACCAGCAAGCCCTGCTTGCTGTGGGTGGCAGTGGGCAAATTTACAGAGTCGGTTCTTCGGAACTCCCGTCAAGAGTTCGATGCCCTCCTGCAGCAAAGGACGGAGCTGGAGAGAGCTTCCCTCCAGGCCTCGTTGGACGCAGCTGACTCCGCTGCCATGACTCTGGCCTCGGGTGTTGCCACGCGGCGCGTTTCATGGCTCCAGTTGTCGAGCCTTCCCTCGCAGCTGCGGCACGCTATACAGGTCTTGCCCTTCAATGGCACAGGCCTGTTCTCTGAAAACACTGGCCCTAGGCTGCAGAACCTAAAGGGCAGCAGGGTCACTTTGCTCTCTCTCTCTCTCTCTCGGCATGCACACGCCGGTGATTCAGCGCCGACGTTTCCGTCCCCAACCTCCGCTCTTTCCCTGCGCCTTGACAAAGTCAGGACTTGGCCAGCAGACGTGGCTTACACGGTCGTGGCCATCAATCCGCACCCCAAAGGAGCCGGAATTAGGGTCCTTCTAACCACCAATGGGGCAAAAGCCTTCCCATCCTCGCCCCTCTCACGAGCGATTCCTCTGGCAAGAGGTGCGGACGCTCCTCTTCATCGGAGCTATACAGGAGGTACCTAAGGGCGAAACCTAATCCCCTAGGCGAAAGGAGGTCTCAGACCTACCCTAGACCTGCGGGAACTCAACAAGTCACGATGCAGAGTTCCGCATGGTACCCAGGGCGACCGTCATCCCATCCTGGGATCCCGGAGACTGGTACGCCGCCCTCGATATGAAGGGCGCGTGTTTTCACATCGCCATTTCTCTTCCACACAGAAGGTACCCTCGGTTTGGGGCCTACCATTGTTATTTCCAGTATATGGCCCTCCCGGTTGGCCTCTATACAGCCCAGGGGTGTTCAAAGTGCATGGCTGTAGTCGCCGCCTTTCTTCGCCACCGTCGCATACACGTTCTCTGTATCTAGACGAGTGGCTCATTCGAAGAACAACCGGGCCCAAAGTACCAGTCATGTGGGCATCGACACGAACCTATTCCTGTGTCTAGGCCTGATGATCAATAGTAAAATCCACTCTGATTCCCATTCAGGGAAGGGAATTCATTGGGGCCGTCCTGGACTCCAGACTCGCCAGAGCCTGCTTACCTCAGTCTTGGTTTCAGGCGAGGGTAACAGTTGTATAAGGTCTATGGACCTTCCCGCCAACTTGGACTCGCACTTGCCTACGTTTCCTGAGTCACGTGGCTGTCTACACGTTTGCAACCAAACATGCCAGGCTTCGCCTCTGTTCACTTCAATCGTGGCTCACCTGGGTGTGCCACCCGGGCAGAGATGCCATACTCGTGGTCGGGTCGTTCCCCCCGAGCAGCCTAGGCTCCCTCCACCGGGAGTCGGCGTCCTCCCCGGTGTATCCGGGGATGCTGTTTCATTCACCCCTCGGGGTCCCTCATGACAGACAGCCCATCTCTCGGCTGGGTGTGCACCTGGCGTAGTTTTGCACTCACGGCCTTCGGTCAGCGCAAGAGCTGGCCTTACACATTAATGTCCGAGAGCTGAGAGCAGTCTGCCTTGTGTACCAGGCGATTCAGCGGGCGGATCGCTTCAGCAGATCCTTCCTGTCTCACAAGTGGTGGTTTCCTCCCGTCTTTATCTATTCCGTTTTCCAGAAGTGGGTCTTTCCCCGCATAGCCCTCCTCGCTCTCGTGAGAACGGAAAGAGAGAGAGAAATTCTCCTCGTTCCAAGGCCTCTCCCCAGGCTCGGTCTTGGAGGATTTTCCTGAGGCCGTGGATCAGCCATCTACCGTACGCTTTCCACTGTCCCCGCTGGTTCACAAGGTCCTGCTCAAACTCCGCAGGGACAGAGTGCCCCTGATCGGGATCGCTCCAGTGTAACCTGGGCAGCACTGGCACACCATGTTGCTACACCTGTCGGTAGCAACCCTCTTGGCACAGACCCCATGACATGGAATCACGGCAACCTTCACCACCCGCTCTTGTAATCCCTGCACCTCATAGCAGGACTCCTGCGTGGCTAAACCGCTCCGAGCTATGTTGTTCGACCTCGGTTCTACGGGATTCTCCGGGGTGGTATAAAATCATCCATTCGGTTGAAGTATCTGGCCGAGTGGAAGCGTTTCTCATGCTGCTCCAAAACGCGCAAGGTTTCTCCCGCCGAGATCCCGCTCCATTCCATCTGGTTCCTCAGGGCTTGGAGCGTTTATGCACCCCCCCCCCAGTGGGGCCCCACCATAAACCTGGCTCTTCAATCTGGTTCTAACCAGTTTTATGACTGCCCTATTCGAGCCAATGTCTACATGCTCGTTGACATAACTGTCCTGCAAGACAGTTTCCTGTAGCCTTTCCTGCGGCCACACGAGTCTCCGAGCTTCAGACTCTCACAATAGGCCCAAGGTATACTGTGTTCCTCAGGGACAAGGGTAGTTATTACCACGTCCAACCTGCCTCCCTAAGGAGGTGTTGGCCTTTTATATCTACCAGGATATCTTCCTTCCGATCTTCTTTCTGAAGCCACTCTCTTTGCAAGGAGAGCAACGGTTGCCCTCCTTCGACATCTGTAGGGCGTCCGCAATCTATATCTAGCGGACAGAGCCCTCTCGTAACGCCCCCAAAACCTTCATCGTACCGGCATACCGGACGAAGGGCATACCTGTCTCCTCCTAGAGGATTTCATCTTCAATGACGTTGTGCATCTGCACCTCTTCTGTTTTGGCCCATGTTCCATAGAGCCACATTGCTGCACATTCCGCCAGGGCTCACGCTTCTCAGCTGCCTTCCTGGCTCGCATTCCCTTTCGGGGGATGTGTTGTACACCTATCTGGTCCTCGGTCCACACCTTTGCCTCATTGGTCCCGGAGTCCAGAGCTGTTGCAGCCTCTGGCTTAGCAGTTGCGTTCTGCAACAGCTAACTCCGACCCCACCACCTAGGTAAGGCTTGGGAATCACCTAACTGGAATGCATAGGAGCAATCACTCGAAGAAGAAAAGACGGTTACTCACCGTAGTAACTGTTGTTCTTCGAGATGTGTTGCTCCTATCCATTCCAGACCCGCCCTCCTTCCCCACTGTCGGAGTAGTCGGCAAGAAGGAACTGAGGAGCGGACGGGCCGGCTGGGGTATATATCCTGCGCTATAGCGGCGCCACTCCAGGGGGCGCCCAGCTGGCCCACCGGAGTTGCTAGGGCAAAAATCTTCCAAAGAGCCGTGCACGCGCGGCGCGCACACTTAACTGGAATGGATAGGAGCAACACATCTCGAAGAACAACAGTTACTACGGTGAGTAACCGTCTTTTCAGCTCTCCAGTCCCCAGCAATTTTCCCACTGATGTCACAGTTAGGGCTTGTTTACACTTACAAGTTTTGTTGCCAAAAACTGGCTTTTGCCAACAAAACAGTGATAGTGTACACACTGCAAGGTCACTTTTTTTGGGGGGAAAAACCTTAGTTTTGGTGACAAAAAAGTCCGTCCCTGTAAGAGACTTTTGTCTTTTCCCCTCCCTTTATTGTCGACAAATAGCCAGTGTAGACACCACAGGTTTTTTTTTTCTGATTTTTATCGGCCACCAGAAAGTATCCCACAATTCCCCTGCTGCTGCTCTGGTCAGCAGTTTGAACTCTGCTGTCCTGCAGCCAACCCGCCCCTCCCCTTTGCAAGCCCTGGGACTTTTAAATCTCACTTAATACAGCCCCAACAGTGGACTTTCGTACTTTAAATTGATTTGTGACTGACTGGTAGCAGTCTGGATTTGCCAGCTTCCACACAGCGATTGCAACACACTCCTCTATGGGAAGGGCAGCTCTCAATCTGGTGTCCTTGCGCCACAGCTCAGGGGCCAGCTCAGCATGTAGCTCCATGAAGGTTGCTTTACGCATCCTAAAGTTCTTTGAGTGATTGCTCATGTGTATTCCACAATAGGTGCATGCTCGCCACGTACACTGGTGTCAGAAGTTTTTCCCTTAGGAATACCTGTAAGGGAGCATCCCTAGCAACCCCTGAAGGGCGCCTCCATGCTGTGGTGTAAGGGGTGCCACCCTCAGTTCCTTCTTGCCGCTAGTGAAGGTGCTTCGGAACTGCTCTGCTCCAGCTTTTTTGCTGTAGCTTGTCCCCAGCCTCTTGTTCATTCAGTGTATGTGACCTGTAGTTAGTACTCTATTAGTTTTAGTTTAGTTTAGTTTAGCTAGTGCACCTGGGCTGGGGCGTGCCCTGGATTTTAAGTCATGTGACACTTGTAGGTGCCCGATGTCAGTGAGTGATTCGCACGTGGACTGTCTACACTGTTTGGGTGAAACTCATCTCAGTGATTGCTGTAAGATTTGCAAGTCGTTTAAGCCTCAGACCAAGTGAGAGAGAGACATTAGGCTCTGGACTATCCTCATGGAGTCGGCGTTGACCCCGACTCTGGCGTGTCGCTCCAAGTCGGCACCGGGCACCACGATGTTGGTGCGTGGCAACCCCCCGGCGCCATCTACTAGTCGGCACTGCTCCATGTCCACAGGGCACACCAAGAAGGCTAAGAAGAGGCCTTTTCTGCTGCGGCACCAGAGTAAATCTGAGGCAGAGACTAGACGCATGTTGGGTAGTCCTTGATCCCCATTGGGCTCTAGGCCTTCAACTTAAGTCGAGCAGAGTAGTCTGGCCCAGTCTTAGCAGGCTTCCCTGGATGTCTGGAAGCTCTCAATGCTGGAGGCCCTGCAGGCGGCCCAGGACGTCATGCTCATGCCGGTACCAGGAGCACCGCCAGAGGCCCCACGCTCCAGAGGCAAGTCGCCACTGGGATCTCCACAGTCACCCCCGACTCAGTATCGGTTAAGAGAATGCTCCCAACGCCGTTCGCCACTCAGCAACCGTTCCGTGTGTAGTCCATTTGGGTCGCCGTTGACTCCCACCAGGTTCTCTGGCTGGGTTCCGTCTGACCAAGACTCCAGGCACCACTCCACCTCGAGGAGCAAACACTGACGGGACCGAAGTAGACAATGCCGAAGCCCCTTATCTCGGAGGGGCTATTGTAGCCCGTCGCGACATGAACGTCAACGCTGTTCCCGTTCGTCGTCCTGCTCCAGGACCCCACCACATCACCGCTCCTGCAGCCCCGGGTGTTAATCACTGGCCAGTCGCCATCGCAGATCCGCCTGTCCAGAGCCGATCGTCAAGCAGCTGTTACCAACGGTACCGGTCCTCCATGTCGAGGTCGCAGTCTTGGGGTCGGCACTGCTCCCAGCACTACCGCTTCTCTCAGTCCAGGGACAGTGGCAGGTCGTACGTCAGCCCAGCCTCCCTTTGTAGCCATCCATCGAGGGGTCAGGTGAGCCAGGCTGAACAGCCCGCTCCCCCGGTGCCACTGCAGTACAGTGGCACCGGGCCCCGTGCCTGGCGCAATGGTACCAGTGGGCACTGTGGCCCCCGACGCAGCCCCCAGTGGGGGTTCGCTTGGTGGCCGGAGCTTCAGAAGGGTCGTTGGCCTTCCTTTTCCGACCTCTGAGGAAGGAGTCAGTGGGACATACATCCTCAGCACCATGCCCAGAGGCTGACCAAGTGGTGGATCCTCTGGCGCCGGTGCACATACAAAGTTTTATGGAACCAGCCTCCTCGCCCTCCCCTCCTCCCTCCGTCCCGCAGGAGGACTCTAAGGCCCAATAACTATTAAAAAGGGTGGCATCAAGCCTCAATCTTGAGGTGGAGGAGCCCTTGGACTCCCTGTTTAACGGACTGTCCGCCTCGGTACCAGGCAGGGTGGCCTTGTCTCTCCACGAATGGGTGGTGAAAATTTCAAATGCCCTGCGGCAAACCCCGGCCTCACTGGGCCCATCTCTAAGAGAGTGGAATGCAAGTATTTTGTGCCAGCCAAGAGACATGAATACCTATACACCCACCCTGTCCCTAACTCTCTGGTAGTCGAGTCGGTCAACCACAGGGAGCAGCAGGGCCAACCCGCCCCTATTCCCAACAATAAAGATTCAAGGAGGCTGGACTCATTTGGAAGAAAAATTATTTGTTTTTGAGCTTCCAGTTACGGGTGGTGAACCATCAGGCTCTCCGGGGCCAGTAAGAGTTCAACCTGTGGGTCTCTTTGCCCAAGTTCGAGGACTCCCTCTAGGAGCATGACAGGAAGCAGTTCAAAGCGCTGGTGGAGGAGGATACAGCAGCTGCTAGGGCAACCCTGCAGGTAATGTCGGATGCGGCGGACACGGCCACGTGGTCCATGGCCTCTGCAGTGTCCACGAGAAGGACGTCATGGTTCCTGCTCTTTGGGCCTCTCACAGACCTCTTTGCAGGACCTCCCATTTGATGGCAAAACTCTGTTTGTGGAACAAACGGCTATAAAACTGCGTGGCCTGAAAGATTCCCACACGATGCTTCAGACTCTGGGCATCTATGTTCCGGCTCCAGCTAAACCTAAGTTTAAGCTGCATCAGGCTCCTGCCCAAGCTATCCATTCTAAATATGATCCCGCTTATAAAAAGTTGTGGGACTATAAGAAATGCCTGCAGAGGCAGTCTCGGCCTGTCCCCCAGCCTGGGTCCTCCAAGGGCAAGCAGGCAAGGAAAAGGTGGTTTTGACAGGACACCCTGGGTCACCCTGCCAGTTCTCGTCAGGGTTCCACCCCTAATAAAATTTCCCTTCTCCAATCAGTTGTATGCTTTCCTCCTGGAGTGGTCGTGGCTGACCTCGGACCGATGGGTCCTTAACACCATCTTCTGGGGCTACACCCTACAGATTACTTCCACCCTGCCCAACCACCCTTCGCCCCTTCCCTCCTGGAGGACCCCTCTCATGAGGCTCTACTTGAGCAGGAGGTGGGGCTCCTTCTGGGCCTAGGAGTGGTGGAAGCGGTGCTGGGGGAGTTCAAATGCAAGAGGTACCACTCCCACTATTTCCTTATCCCGAAGGCCAAAGGAAGGTTCAGGCCCAATCTGGACCTGCAGTGCCTGAACCAGTATATGGTAAAGCTCAAGTTCTGCATGGTCTCTCTGGCCTACATCATCCCCTCCCTGGATTCCAGGGACTGATATGCTGCCCTTGATCTGCAGGACACGTACTTCCACATTCATATAGTCGAGGGGCACAGACGCTTCCTCCGTTTCACGGTGGGGCAGGAACACTACCAATTTATGGTCCTCCCCTTTGGCCTGTCCACTACCCCCAGCATATTCACAAAATGTATGTCGATGGTAGCGGCCTACCTCAGGTGACGGGCGGTCCAGATCTTCCCCTACTCGGACGACTGGTTGGTCAAGGGCAGCTTCTGGTCGCAGGTGCAGGATCACATGGCACTCCTTCTGTCCACATGCACCACTTTCGGCCTGTTGGTAAACACCACCAAGTCCACATTAGTCCCAGTACAATGCATAGAGTTTATCGGGGTGGTCCTGGATGCCTCGTTGGCCAGAGCCTCCCTCCCACCAGACATGTTCAAGATCCTGAAGGGGCTAATCAACACGGTCACAAAGTTTCCGGTGACAACAGCCAGAGTGTGCCTCCAGGTTTTGGGTCACATGTTGGCGTGCATGTAGTCCGTCATGCCAGATTCAGGATTAGGCCCCTCCAGCTCTGGTTGGCCTCAGAGTTCTCCCAGGCCAGGGACAGGATGGACAAAGTCCTCACAGTGTCTGAGCCAGTGCTCACCTCCCTTCAGTGGTGGTCCTCCCCGAGAAACATGCTCCATGGAGTCTTGTTGAGGGGCAGGGCCCTGTTGCTGGAACTGGTGTCTGATGCGTCGGACCTGGGACGGGGGGCCCATGTGGGGAACATCCAAACCCAGGGTCTGTGGTCCACTCAGGACGTGACCCTCCACATAAATATCAAGGAGCTCAGGCTGGTACAGCATGCATGCATGGCCTTCCACTCACACCTAGAGGGTTCCCACGGACGACACGGCCTCAATGTTTTACATCAACAGGCAAGGAGGGGCCCAATCCCCTGCCACGAAGCCCTCATGCTGTGAGACTTTTGTTTAGCCCACGACATCTGCCTACATGCCTACCACCTATCTGGTGCCCGGAACTCAGGTGGATTGCTTGAGCAGGGATTCTCTCAGCACGAGTTATCTCTCCACTGAGAAGTGGTGCACAGAGTTTTCTGAGTGTGGGGAACTCCCCAGGTGGACCTGTTCATGAATCAGCAGAACCGTCCCTGTCCCCGATTTTGCTCCGAGGGGTGTCTCATGTCCCCATCCAGGACATTTGTAGGGCTGCTACGTGGTCTTCAGTTCACATTTTCACCTTGTGTTATACGATCATCTCCCAAACCAGGGAGGATGCCGGGTTTGGCAGGGCTGTGCTCCATCCTGAGAATTTGTGAATTCCTACCCACCTCCAACAGATATAGCTTGGAATCACCTATTCTGGAGTACACACGAGCAATCACGCGAAGAAGAAAAGACAGTTACCTTTTCCGTAACTGGTGTTTTTCGAGTTGTGTTGCTCATGTCTATTCCACATCCCGCCCTCCTTCCCCTCTATTGGAGTTGTCTGGCAAGAAGGAACTGAGGGTGGGGGGAGCGTGCAGTGCCCCTTATACTGCGCCATGGAGGAGCCACTCCAGGGGTTGCTGGGGGTGCTCCTCTATGGATACTGCTAGGGGAAAAACTTCTGGCACTAGTGCACATTGCGAGCACTCACATCTATTGTGGAATAGACATGAGCAACACATCTCAAAGAACACCAGTTACTGAAAAGGTAACTGTCTTTTCTGTACCCATTGGTCGTCAATCCACACCTGCATGATGACAATGCGATCCCATCAATCAGTGCTTGTTTTCCTAGCCCAAAAGCGATGCTCTACCGTATGCAGCTTCTCTGTGAATGCACAAAGCACTGATAAGTTGCTGCCATCTATATCACACTCGGGTGCCTGCAATTCATCCTCTGCTAACTTTGCGAGTAACTGCTAGTAATTGTGCTGCCATGCATGATGTCCTCACGACAGCTAACATTGCATAGAAGAGAAGTGCAGGATCCAGCCTCTCGCACTGCAGATACTGGCGCGCACTACAGAGGAATGACAATTGAAAAAATGGCATGAAAGAAAACCAGATACCTTTGGAGGGGTGGGGCACACAGAGGTGCATGATGGTATATTTTGCACATCCCAGGATGTGCCACTCTCCATTTCCGCATTCCCACAACGTTTACCAATGGATGGTGTCGCCAGGCACTGTGGGATACATACCCACAGTCCATTGCTCTCACTGTTGACAAAGGTGCCCGGAATGTGGACACGATCTGTTGACAGAGGGAGAAAATGTACACACACTTTGGCAACTTTGCTTTTGTCAAATTTTTTTCCTTGTTGACATTAGTTTCATTGAAAAAACTTGCCAGTGTAGACAAGCCCTTAGGTTAGGGGTCTCAAACTCCCATCCCCTGGGCCATCTGAGGCCTGAGAATGTCCCCAATGTGGCCCATGGGGCTTCAGCAATTTTGTGGCTGGGTCTATCCTTTGGCCCCGCCTGCTGCCCTGGGTGCTCCACCCCCCTCCCCCCACACATGTCCCCTGGGTGACTTACACTGGCCCGGGGCCCTGCCAACCACGGGCAGTGCAGCGGAGCTGAGCAGTTTCTGCCTGCTCGCTCCATGAGTCTGCCAGCCCCTCCTTGCGGCCCCAGGGCAGGGTGGGGCTGTGCCTCTGCGCGCTGCCCCTGCCCCTGCCCCAAGCACCCCTTAGATCAATGGGAAGCTGCGGGGGCAGTTCCAGGGGGCAGCAGCGCACAAGGCCCCCCCAGCCCGCCCTGCCTTGGAGCCCCAGGTAAGTGCTGCATCCCCAATCCCCTCCCAGAGTCTGCACTCCCATCCTTTCCCCACATACCCCCCACCCCCAACCTCCCTCCCAGAGCCTGCACCCTCCCCACAGCCCCAAACTCCCTCCCAGAGCCTGAAACCCCACCCCCTTCTCCTGCACCCCCACCCCTGCCCCATCCCAGAGCCTGCACCCAGCACCCAAACTCCATCCCAGAGCCTGTACCCCAGATGCCCTCCCCCACCCAAACCTCCCAGAGCCCATCCTCTCACTCCTTCTGCACCCAAACTCCCTCCCTGAGCCTGCACCCCAATCCCCTACCCCAGACCTCCTCCCCCACCCAAACTTCCCCCTAGAGCTTTAGGCAGGTGGGGGTTGGAGATTTGGGGGGTGGAGTTTTGGAGGCCGGGTTCTGGGTGGCATGAGTAATATTATTGGCCCGCTGGGAGGATTTGAGGACTGGCACTGGCCCTAAGGTAAACTGAGTTTGAGACCACTGTGGTAGGTTTACAACCAGTGCCTGGAGAGTATCTGGCCTAAACATTAGTATCTAAATACTTAGGTATTTTTATTATTATTATTATTATCATGTCACATTCAACACTGCTCAGTGGGAAAACATGCTCCCTTTTACAGCCGCTGCTGTTTTGGCCCTCTTATGTCACTTCTTTTCCCCAACCTCTTTTTTTTTAACTCTTCCATTCTTCCCTGTGCATTTATTTCTTTGCAGAAACTTTCAATTCTCACATTGCTGTGGCTTCCTTGACACATCTTCCCCATTTCATCTGCTAAAATTATCAGCAATAAAATTAGTTATGTTGACACTGAAATGTTAAATTTATTGCAACCATGAGGCCTAGAAACTCGTTTTAGATGGAAACTGAGGTTCTAGACCATCCGAATGTGTCTAGCATGCAACATAAATAGGTCAACTTGGCTGAATCCATCCCTTAGGCCTTAAGCTTGACACCCCCTTGCTAAATATGTTACCTTTTAGTTTCACTGAATCTGCCCATTTATTGTAGTATAGGACAAAGTGAAAAGAAATGTCTTTGATTTTCAGTATAATTACTCACTAACAACTAGGCAACTCAAGTATAAGTTGAAAGGATAAATGGTTGCAGAATTGGACCTCATATGTGAACCCTAGGTACCTATACAGAATTCAGCCAAGCCAATTAATTGTAAATTAATCCAGAAAGCACTGTTATGCATGGGAGACATTTGTAATGAACAAAACATAATTAAATCTTTTGTAGATAAGCCTTGTGATTTGCCACTCATAGAAAATGGGAAGATAGCCCAGTATTACTATAGTTTTAAAAGTTATTATTTTCCAATGAGTAAAGAGAAAAAGCTTTCCTACACCTGCGTGGCTGGCTATACAACTGAATCTGGGAGTCAAGATGCAAGGATAACATGCACAGCAACAGGATGGTCACCAGCACCAAAGTGTTATAGTAAGTCACTTTCATTAGCCTTTTTTGTTTCCTGTGGACATTGTAATGGATTTCACCAAGAGGGTGTAGTAATGAAACCATAACTTAGGGAAAAATTAGGAAGTAGAACTGGATATTGACACTTTACCTCCTTCTCTCTGAAAATTAGTACCAAAACCAGGAATGTTGCCTTTTTGTGAAATCAGATAAATTCATGGGGGATAGGTCCATCAGGGCTCTTAGCTAGGATGGGCAGGGATGGTGTCTCTAGCCTCTGTTTGCCAGAAACTGGGAATGGGCGATGGGGATAGATCACTTGATGATTACCTGTTCTGATTAACCTTCTGAAGCACCCTGGCACTGGCCATTGTTGGAAGATGGGATACTGGGCTAGAAGGATCTTTGTTTTGACCCAGTATGGCTGTTCTTATGTTCAGAACATCCCTATTTATTTTCAGCCTTTGTGTTTTCATTATTGTTTTTATTCAAGTGGTACTGGATTCCCCTTCCATCCTCCATGATAAGCAAATGACCAATTTCAGTCAAATTTTAGTTCACTTTGCCTCCCCGCATCTTCAGTAATTTTGCCTCTTACAGGTGGAAGCCCTTCCCTTAAAACAGAAATTTTCTGGCTCAGCAGCAGGGGTTAAACAAAGTGAAAGCTGCACTTTGGCATCAGTAGGGTTTGCCTGCAGGTGACTGGTTGGCTGCTCCCTCAGACAGTAATCGCATCCCAGAGAGTATTTAGGGTGTTACCCAGGGTTTTCAGAACCCAAAGCAGTGGGTGTCAGGAATAAATCAATGGGGGGACAGCTCCTCTGGCTGATAAATGATTGGTACAAACAAGAATGCTTTAACCTAAAACTACCTTTTTATTAGGTTTCACGCACACACAAAAGTGCTGTAGCAGTAGGTTGAGAGCATCCCAAACATTTATATTTACTCAAAGTCTGAGATGGTTTTGAGTAATCAACAACCATAATTCTGTGCGCTGTCCTTCCATCCAGCTACTAGGGCATTTAGGTGCCAGCTTCTTGCCCAAAGAAAAGCTTCCTTGGATTGCTCCAAAGTGTATCCTTTTGCCTAATCTTTTATAGCTAAATTAAACAAAGCACATAACTCATAGCGACTTTTAGTGGGTCACTATAGTAACCCCAATGGGTCACCAATTCTCCTAATTTAAGCAACCTACTCATTTATCTTTTAACAAAGCATTCTGTGTATCTCTAGTCATAACAATAAAATGTATATGTAGGGGCGCTTAAAACCAAGGCTGACTGTTCAAACATTCCTTCCATTCTCATGGTACATTAACTTTCTGTCCCATCCTCCCATTCTCATTAGCAGAAACTGCAAACATACAGCTGTTTGGCCTTGCCTCTCAAAGCCCTAAGATTATTTCTAGCTATGTGGTATTTGGTTTTCAGCTAGCAGTGGCTGGACATACAAAACAGCTGACTGAAATAATGTCAGGTTCCAGAGTTACACACAGTAATATCAAGTTCTGAGGTTATAGAGGAGTGGGGAGAACATCTGTGCCTCTTAAAGTGAATTTTTAAAAAATAGAGGGCACATCTGGCCAGTAGACAGTGAAATCACCAAAACACTGAACTCTCTCTTGCTCTCCTTGTGCGCTCATCTGTTTATGATCTGCTGATGGTCATCAGTTCCCTTCCTGGTGCCCTTTAATTGCTACTAGGAGAGAACTCTCACTATGTTTTTGCAAGTGCTCCTATTTTACTCACTGGGACAGGGTCTTATAGCTTCAAAGTTGGGCAATTTCTCCAACTCTCAGGACTGTCTCCATCACTTCAGGTCTGATTGTGTGCACTGCAGCTTCAGTAGCAATAAAGAAAATAGTCAAGACTGGCAAGAAAGAAGATTGTGTGAACCCCACCACTGTCCAGATTCACTAAACTAGGTGACTTTATTATCTTTCTAATTTCAACATTTAAAATACCTATTTGATATTGGGTTTTTTGTTACTATGTCAGGAAGGTAAGTAGATAGAAAAATTGTTGGGCTCATTATCTCCTCACTGTAGGCAAATATAGGAAGCAGACAAATCCCCATGTAAATATATATAATACTCTGTCAGTTGTCTCCTTCTAATCAGCCTACTTCTTTTCATGTAGAAAAATGTAGCAAACCTCTCTTGGAAAATGGCATCTTCTCTGATACAAAAGTGTCCTACAAAATATGGGAACAATTGTTGTACAGATGTGCTTCCGGCTATCAAACTCCAGGAGGTAATGCTGATGAAACAGTGCAATGTCTTCCAGAAGGATGGTCTTCTCACCCAAGCTGTGCTAAAAAGTTTGGTATGAATTTACATTCCTCTTTATAACTGACTTTCTTTGTATCTTTGCTGCTATATGATACCGTTACAGCTAGAGTCTCCCTGTGTTAGGGCAGCTTTTAAACTCACTGGGGCAAATTTTCAGCTGGTCAAAATCAATGGGACAACATCAATTTGCATTAGATGACAATAGTCCCCATTGGGACTACTTATATCACATGCATAAAGTTAAGCCTGCATGTAAAGGTATACAGGATCATGGGCCAAATGGGTAGATGATTGAAACCTTACACATTTTCTAATGAGGTTAGGGATAGTATAAATACTGTTTTACATTTAATATTTCTGTCTTTCCACTGTTGGGATATTAACTTCAGAAGGGGAGCTACTATACAAATGCCATAGCACTGAATGACAGTGGGTGATAATCTCTGTTGCTATCACATTGCCACACTTTTTTACATTGTAAGTTAAGTTTAATTATTCACTAATACTACATGTGTAGACTGAGCTATAGATTATGTATTAATTATATTGATTACTTAAGCATTCCCAGTTATCACTTACAGAATTAACAGGGTCTTGTCCCAAGATCAGGACCAGCATTATTAAAATTACTATGTAACTGGGAACCTCGATGGGCACAGTGGAAACACTCATGCTATAAGAACTCTTCTGTGTTTACAAATAATGTATTAATACCTTCAGGTCAGTCACACACACACTGCAACTCAATAAGGTAGATAGAGATAACACAGAAAGTATACCTGAACTTCCATACTCACACCATCCTTGCAGAATAACCTGGAATGTTAGCAATTATCTTCCTCATCACCATCACCTTCCTCATCTTCACCAGTGGCCATCATTCTTACATATCTCTCTCCTACTGCCCACAGGTTGGGATATAACTTTTATAATACGTTACACTGATGCCAGTATGTCTAATGCATATTCAGTAGGGGTATTTCCCTCTTCCTTATTCGTACTTTCTCAATCTACTAGTGTTGAGGTGTCCTTCTATAGGTTAGTATATTAATGATTTCAACTCATTATCATATACTTTAATTCATTGCTATCACACTCTTGTGGTTGGATGTTCCTTCGAAAACTTTCCAAAAGCTGACGTTAGCTTATGCTTCTATGGCTGGCTGATGTCATTATGGACAAAATTCCCCTTTACACTCTTCCAGTTCCCCAAAACTTAGGGGTTACCTTTGGGCCATTTATCTATGCCAAAGTTCATAGCCCTCAAGCCTCATGCTAACTGCTGAAGCCAGTGTCTTGCAGGATATAAGCCTATAGGTTCCTTGCATTCTTACTGAATATAATAACGGCAAGGCAGTGAATATAGTAAAGGCAAGCTATCCCTATGGGCTACAAATGTTGACAGTTAAGTAAATTTCCATTTTAAAAGTAGAAAATGTGGTAGAATTGCATTGATTTCCATCTTCTGCATGTCCATGCAGACTTTGGCTCACCGTGTCAAATATAAAAACTTCTGGAGTGTGGCCACCTCTTGCTTTCCTGTGGCTTGTAAGATTGTTTTATTGTGCAATGGGACTAAGTATAATTAGAAGTAGTACACACTAAAAACTAGAGCTGGCTGAACACTATTTGGTGAGTAGTACATTTTGTTCATTTAGGGTCAATTTTTCTTTGGAGATCAATCTATTTGCAATTCAGAAACACTCACTGAATGGTAAAAATACAGAGAAGCACTACAATTATTTGTAAGGTATATCTATGGAATTGTATTCGTAGTTCAAAATATATTTTTCTCTGGTCCCTAGCTGGTTACCCTACCCTAGAGAAACAGCAGGCATGCCTGAAGAGAACTCTTTGGGCCTTGATTCTCTCTGGTAAAGGGTGGACTCAGAAGGGAAAGTTCCATTTCTCTTGCTATTTCCATTTTGAAGAGTGCAGGACTTTTATGACCACCCTACTAGTATAATCTAAATCTTGTTGCCACACGCGTCACACTTACTGCTGTGTGTGAATGTTGGTTTATGTCTGTGAGTTACAGTTAAAATCTCTGCCTGTTAGGCAGGGTGCTATAGGAAGAAGATAACTGCTTAAAGCTCCTACACTCGCTCACACAACAGTGAGAGACTGTGTAAGTGTATATAAAGTTGGGAAGCTGCAGAGTCAGAACTACTGAAACAAACACGTTTGAGTCTGAATATACTTATTTGAATCAGTATAGTCAACATGGCTGTGCATCTGGTGCAAATTAATCCATTTCCCTCCAAACTTTGTTAATAAATGTATATCAGAGGACTTGAATAACTGATGCCCCAGCTATTTACAAATTAATTGCAAAGCTTTGTGTCAGATTTGAACAGTCTACTAAAAACATGAGACTTTAATGAGGACATAGTGAGAAAAATCCTATGTCATGTAATTTAAATGAAATAAGCCCCAAAATGAATGCACTTTTTTTCCGTTTTTTTTTAAGATAGGTGCTTAGTACCAGACTTACATCACGGCCACTACTCCACAACCCAGCGGATCCTCAAACTGAATGAAACACTGATGTATGAATGTGATGAGGGATACCACACCAGAGGAGGAAACACTATTGAAAAGGCAGTCTGTCGCACATATGGATGGTCCCTTACTCCGAACTGCACTAGTATGTTGTTGTCTTTATGTAACCCTTCTGCCCATCAGAGATGGCAGCAACAAGAGCTGGGTTCAGTATCTAGGGATTCCCTTTCAATAACACAAGGCAAAACTGGCTCGAGCTCCCACCCAGTGACCTGGGACAATTACATACCACCCGCCTCGGGTGCCTGTAGGAGGCAATACTTCCCCTCTCACAAGCACAGAGTCTGAGTGTATCAAAAGCCTTTTAATAAAGGAGGGAAGTGGGCTGTAGCCCACGAAAGCTTATGCTCAAATAAATGTGTTAGTCTCTAATCTGTCACAAGTACTCCTGTTCTTTTTGCTGATACAGACTAACTCGGCTGCTACTCTGAAACCACAAACAAGATTCATAACACAAATGATGAGCAAAAGACCCATCCCCAAGTAAGTTTAGCAGTATCCTTTTCCCCTCAGGGTCTTAAGTCCAGCAACCCAACAGTCACCGCACCCACAGTTTCTATCCTTGGTCAGTGCAGACCCCAGAGTTCAGAAGTTCATCTGCAGAATTTACCTCCCAGCCTGGGGTGGGGGGGGCAGTATGGGGGCATCTTACATGCACCACTGCTCATGTTGATGGCTGATTGCCACACCTCTCCATGGGTTCTGCTGCAGTCTTCACCAGCAGCTGCACCTCTCTGCTAGCCACTCACCAACTTGTCTTCAGCCCCTGCCTACTTAACACAGCTCTCAGTGATTTCAGCTGTTCAGGGGGTGGGGGTCTCAGTGCTGGCATACTCAGAACCACTAGCCCAAAGTAGGGCTAATGCATACACCTAGGAATCAGTGATTTCAGCTCTGCGGTACCTGACAAGACTCCTAACTGAGTCAAAATTAGCTCTATTATTACACCATGGAGAGAGGAACGGTCAAAGTGGTGTTTCAGGACTACACTGCCAGGTACACATACCTGTCCCCAGCCCTTCTCAATTCACTGGGCTTTGGAACCCATGTCCCTTGCCTAGCGGGTGCTGCTTGGTTGAAGGCGAGTCCCTCCATCATAAAATGCCAAGTACAGTTCTACTGTTCTTGATTCACATAGCCAAGATAACAACATTTTATTACTCCTGTCCCAATAACAAAGAGACTGGGGATCCCACAGCAGCTGAAGTGACCATTTGGGCAAGCAGTCCATTATGCTAGGCAGGTTGGGTGTGCCCATGCAAACGAGATCAGCCCCTGAAGTCCTTTTCCACAGCTCACCACCAGATGTCAGGGTAGAGCTCATTCTGACTCTGCTTACATCTAGAATAACTTAACCTGAATCTTCCGAAGTCTGGTATTCTTTAACCCTGCAGCCTTTCTTTCTTTTATGGGAGAAAAGCTTCCAAACATTTAATGGATTTATTATGATAGAGCTGTTTTAAATCTGTTTTACCCAGTGTGTGTTTTTCTTTTCTAGAAGTAACGTGCTCCTTGTTAAGTGAGATAGAACATGGGAATTTCTATCCCAAGAAGAAAAGCTATGAGGAAGGAGATGTGGTTCAGTTTTTGTGTCAGAAAAATTACTCTTTGAATGGATCTGATTTAATTCAGTGTTATGACTTTGGATGGTATCCAGAGCCTCCAATATGTGAAGGTAACTCTCTCTGTGTATCTCTTCCAGCCCCTACACCACCCTTATTATTACATTTTAAAATATACATTAAAATAACACTGAAGTTTCAAAGTGAAGCCCTCAAAAGTTAGGAAATTTCAGAATTAAGGCTTCCTGTTCAACCTTAATTCAGCCTCCTTATGCATATGCATCAATAGTCTTTAATTACATGCTCACAAACTATTCTACCCTCCACCACCAAGCTCCACCCCTTGTATCTGCCTCCTTCCCTTTCCCCTTCAGCTCCCCCTCCCAGTTCTTTATCCCTCTGCATTTGAATCAGGCTGCACACTGCCTGGGAGTCAGCAGAAGGAACACTGAAAGCACAGAAAAAGTCTCTTCCTCCTCCTGGTTTCTGTAAGCCATAGTGGCCTGCAGCAGCTGGGAGCAGCAATTTCAAGGAAAGTGCTGCTTAGCCCTTGCAGCCTAGGATGGAGCATGCTCAGTTACTGTGTGGGAATGTCACATGCAGTAGGATATGTGAGAGGACGGAGCATGCTCAGTGCAGATATAATCTTTAGAAAATTTGCTTCCTATTTCTAAACTTCTACTTACTGTGTAATAACTGCAGTTTTCAGAGACTGACACATTCTTCTTCAGGTGATTGCTCAGGTGTATTCCACAGTAGGTGTGTGTGCTCGCCATGTGCACCGGTGCCGGAAGTTTTTCCCTCAGCAGTACCCATAGAGGGAGTGCTGCTGTGACCCCTGCAGTGGCACCATAAGGGGAGCCACGCGCTCCCCCCACCCTCAGTTCTTTCTTGCCACCAGTGACTGTGCATCGGAACTACTCGCTCCAGCTTTGCTGCAGCACATCTCAAATCTCGTTTGTTTTTCAGTAGTACCTGTATCAGTTCATAAAAGTTCTAGTTTAGTTAGTTATTCTTCGGGCTGGGGCATGTCCCAGGGTTTAAATCGTGTGAGTCTTGCAGGAGTTCGATGCCCAGGAGTGACCCGCACACTGAGTGTCTCTGCTGCCTGGGCAATCCCACATCAGCAACCGCTGTAAAATCTGCAGGTCCTTCAAACCCAGGACGAAAAAAGAGAGAGACATTAGACTTCAGGCCCTTTTCATGGAGTCGGTACTGGCTCCTACCCTGGTGCGCCGAGCGGAATCGGCACCGGGTACCTTGTCTTCGGCATGTGGTGATTCCCCCAGCACCTTCTGATGGCCGGCACCGCTCCCCATCGAAAAAGCAGAGGAAGGCTTCATCGTCTCAGAAGCGTAAAGAGAAGGCACAGTTGGGCAGCCCCGGTTCCCTGCTCCGCTCTAGGTTGAGCGGAGCAGCCCGGTTGTGTTGATTCAGACCTCTCCGACTGAAGTCTGCATGCCTTTGACACCGGAGGCCCTGCAGGTGGCCAAAGATATTATGACCCTGCAGGTGCCTGGGGCACCGCCAGCACCCGGACTCTGCTCTAGAGGCAAGCCGCCACTGGGATCTCGACAGCCCACGCCAACCCGCCACAGATCCCGGTCAGGAGACTGATCTCGGGACTGCTCGTCACCCAGTGTCCTGTCAGGACACAGCCCCCAGCCTCCACTCTCATTGCCTTCCAGGTTGTCTGGTAGGGTGCCATTGGAGCGCAGTTCTAGGCACCGCTCCACACCGAGTACAGAGTATTGGCGGGACAGGTGCCCACGCCGTAGACGCTCCTGCTCCCAGTATGGACGCTGTCACTGGTCACGCTCTAGCTCTTGCATGTTGAGGCACCCTGCTCATGATTCTTGGCAGGGATCGCCAGCTCTGTGTCATCGTGGATCCAGGTGTCAAAGCATCTCAAGGAGTAGCAGCTCGAGGTACTACGATTCCTTGACGTCGGAGTCCTGGTCCCATGGTAGACGCCATGCTCGGTACCACCACGCATACCAGTCGCACAGCATCGACAGGTGGTTGGTGACCCAGACCTTGACCCACACGCAGCGCCCTATGCTCCAGCCGGGCCAACCTGACCATCTTGTGCCGCTGGTGCCACTGATGCTGCACCAGAGCCAATTGCAGGGCCCCCCATGGCAGAGCCAGTGGTGCCAGTGGGTCCCCTGGCCCCCTGTGCACGTCTAGCAAGGCCCTTGGTTGATAGTGGGAGCATCAGAGGCTCCATCAGTTGTGCTATCCAGACCTCTGAGGGATAAATCGGCAGGTCACAGCTCCTCGGCATCGCACGAGGACTCCGATCAAGGGGTGGTCCCTGTGGCACTGGCTGACATGCAGACCCTGGTACTGGCCCCCTCCCCTGCACCGGATGACAAGATTGCAGTTTCACCCCCCTCCGTACTGCAGGAGGATTTCAGGGCTCATCAGGAGCTGCTAAAGCGAGTAGAATCCAGTCTCCATCTCCAAGCTAAGGAGATGGAGGGACCCTTGAACTCACCGTTTAACGTGCTCTCATCCTCGGCACTGGGCAGAGTGGCCCTCCTGCTCCATGAAGGGGTGGCCAACATCTCCAATGCCCTCTGGCAAACACCGATGGAGGAGAGAACGCGTTTGGAGGGGGTCAGGCATGTTCTCCTCAAAAGTAGGAGGCCATCCACACTCCAAGCCTACCTGGCAAAGTGGCCCTGATTCTCCAGGTGGGTGGGCGAGCGGGATTTTTCCCCAACGTCTGCCCCACTCCAACTTATCCTTGAATACCTACTTCACCTTAGAATTCAAGACCTGGCCCCTTCCTTTGTCAGGTGCACCTGGCGGCTATTTCAGCGTTCCATCCGCCGGTCCAGGGCTGCTCGGTTTTCTCCCATGTCATGACCGGGTGTTTCCTTAAGGGGCTAGATTGGTCCTTCCCTTATGTTAGGACCCCTATCCTTCAGTGGGAAATAAATTTGGTGCTATTCCGCCTCACGGGGCCCCCGTTTGAACCCCTGGCCACATGCTTGTGGTCTCACCTTTTCTGGAAGATAGCCTTCCTCGTGGCCATCATGTCAGCCCAGGGGGTCTCGGAGCTCAGGGCCCTGACCTGTGACCCCCCCCCCCCCTTACACTGTCTTTCACAAAGACAAGGTTCAGCTCTGCCCACACCCTGCAATCCTCCCGAAGGTGGTCTCCACCTTTCACATGAGCCAGGACATCTTCCTACCTGTCCTCTGCCCTAAGCTGCATACCTCTAATGAGGAGCGCTGCCTCCATACGCTCGACGTGTGCAAAGCTCTGGCCTTTTATTTGGATTGGACTAAGCCAGGTTCTGCAGGTCTTCAAAACTCTTTGTTGCCTCAGCCGAGCGCACAAGGGGCCAACCGATCTCCACCCAGAGGCTTTCCTGGTGGGTTACATCGTGCATCCACACATGCTATGACCTAGCAGGGGTTCCCGCACCACCTATTGTAAGGGCTCACTCAACAAGGACTCAGGCCTCGTCGGCTGCCTTTGTGGCCATGTCCCCACCCAGGACATATGTAGGGACGCTACCTGGTCCTCAGTACACACGTTCACGTCGCACTATGCGATCGTCTCCCACACCAGGGATGACGCTGTTTTCGATAGGGCTGTGCTCCAGCCAGGGAATCTGTGAACTCCTACCCACCTCCATCAGACACAGCTTGTAATCACCTACTGTGGAATACACATGAGCAAGCACTCGAAGAAGAAAGGACAGCTACCTGTTCCGTAACTGATGTTCTTCGAGATGTGTTGCTCATGTTTATTCCACATCCCGCCCGCCTTCCTCACTGTCGGAGTTGGTCTGGCAAGAAGGAACTGAGGGTGGAGGGATCACGCAGCTCCCCTTATAGCGCACTATAGTGACACCACTCCAGGGGTTGCAGCAGCGCTCCCCCTATGGGTAGTGCTGAGGGAAAAACTTCCGGCACTGGTGCACGTGGTGAGCACGCACACCTACTGTGGAATAGACATGAGCAACACATCTCGAAGAATGCCAGTTACAGAACAGGTAACTGTCCTTTTTCAGAGAGATGGCAAAGATTTTATCACTTACCTCAGTGTTTCCCACAGCCAACTGTAAAGTCCATTCTCCAAAAAGTGGAGGCTCTGGAGCTTATCAATAAAAGAGTTGTAAAAATAAAATTTTATAAGGGTCAAAACAACATATTTTCCCCCAGTCTTGTTGTGGAAAACTGCTGCACCATTTAGCTGAATCGTTTAATACCACCACCACCACCACCACAAGTCAGCTTGAGGCAGACACCCAAGATGGGAAACTTCACCCTTAATGGTTAAAATTTGACTATTTTATAAGCAATTGGAAAACAGCATCTTCTAATGGAAAGTGTCAGGCAAACTTTACTATAAGAATTGTTACCTGCACCACCTGTAGTACAAGTGTGATAATTTAATGTGTCAGGGTTTGACCAATAGATAATACAGGGCCGCCCGGGGCGGGGGCAAGTGGGGCAATTTGCCCCAGACCCTGGACCCCACAGGGGCCCCCACGAGAGTTTTTCAGGGGCCCTGGAGCCGGGTCCTTAACTCGCTTTGGGGGCCCCGGAAAACTCTCATGCGGCAATTCGGCGGCGGGTGGTCCTTCCACCCCGGGACCCGTCGCTGAAGACCCCAGGCCCCTTGAATCCTCTGGGCGGCCCTGAGATAATAGTAGCAATGTGACTTTTTAATGAAACTGTAAACACTTCTCATGACTGTCTCGTAATTCTGAAACCTGAAAGTATGTTCTTGGTTAAATGCCATATTATCTATCAGAGGAAAATCCTTGTTCCACTGAAATCAAGGGCAAAACTCTCATTGACTCCAATGGGATCTGGATCTTTTCCTTAGCATTTTACATTCACAACATACAATCATTTGCGACTTAAAACTGGTGCCAAATCATGTGTCCCTTGAAGGCCATGGACTTTCACTGATGTCAGTGAGAGCAGTTTCAGGCCCCTGATTAATTTCTTAGCTAGCTCAGTTGATTCAAGGGAATCAAAAGTGGAAAACATCAACATAAGGTAAAAAATAGATCTAATTTTGGAGTGTAAGTTACAACTGAAAAGAAATATGTAATAGAACATTGTGCACCCGAGTTGCTTGATTTGAATGCACATCAGAAGTGGGCATGGCCTTCCATAAAGAAATCAAGTTCCTTCAACTCTCTCTCTCTCTCTGTTCCTTTTCAAAAGCAAAATAAACACAGAGCAAATTGAACATGTTTACGGCAGCTTTAACTTAAACTTTTTGTCACTGCACACGTGGGCTCATGGCCGATATTAGTGCTGCTGTGGGAGACTCTGGGAACCTATAGGTTGTGTCAGAGACTTATTGCTATTGATTCATTTTTTATCCTGAAATTATGCAACCAACTTCTATATGGTGGGATCTGCACACATCAGGATGCATTGTGCTTAATTGTTTTGTGCTTAGTTGTATGTAATAGTGTGGATGCTTCTCTCCATTATAGATTTGTCTCTGAATGGGGCAGATGCATGTCTGTGCATGATCCCTGTTCATTCTATGATGTTGCAGATGTTTTTATTATTTTGAATGTAACCATACTCTATTTTTCCAACAACAAGCACCTCAGAGTTGACAGGCACGCAGAAAGCATATATATGGTATATTGGGTGTGCTACACAGTAGCAGTGTTTGTACAAATTTAAATTTCAGTCACCTAATTTCTTTTACAACACCAATAGACTTTTGCTGTTATAGGTTTTCACAGATTCCAAGGCCAGAAGGGACCATTGCGACCATCTAATCTGACCTCCTGTATAACACAGACTATAGAACTTGTCCAAAATAACTCCTAGAGCATATTGTTTAGGGGAGGGGGGGGGAAATCCAATCCCGATTTAAAAATTGTCAATGATGGAAAATCCACTGCAACCACTGATAAATAGTTCCAGTGGCTCACTGTCAAAAATGTACATCTTATTTCCAATCTGAATTTGTCTAGCTTCATGTTATACCTTGATTATAGAACCCATTATTATTATTTTTTACCATGTAGATGCTTAATCAAGTCACCCCTTAACCTTCTCTTTGATAATCTAAATAGATTGATCCCTCTGAGTCTATCACTATAAGGTATGTTTCTAATCGTTCTCATGGCTCTTCTCTGGACCCTCTCCAATTCATCAACATCCTTCTTGAATTGTGGGCATAGCAACTGGACACAGTATTGCAGCAGCAGTCGCACCAGTGCCAAATACAGAGCTGTAAAATAACATCTCTACTCCTATTGAGAGTCCCCTGTTTATGCATCCCAAGATCACATTAGCTCTTTTGGCTACAGCATCACACTATGAGTCCCAAACATTTTTCAGAGTCATTGCTTCCCCAGATAGAGTCCTCTATCCTGTAAGTGTGACCTACATTCTTTGTTCTTAGATGTATACATTTACATTCAGCTGTATTAAAATGCATATTGTTTTGTGCCGTTTACCAAACGATCCAGATCTCTCTGAATCAGTGACCGGTCCTCTTCACTACCTAGCACTCCCCCAGTTTGTGTCAGCTGCAAACTTTATCTGTGATTATTTTGTTTTCTTCCAGGTCATTGATAAAAATATTAAATACTGTAGGGCCAAGAACTGATTACTGTAGCATCCCACTGGAAACGCACTTGCTCAGTGACGACTCCCTGTTTACAATTATGTTTTGAGACTTACCAGTTAGCCAATCTTCAATCCGTTTAATGGGTGCCATGTTAATTTTATATAATCCTAGTTTTTATGTGTGTTACCAAGTCAAACACCTTACAGAAGGCTAAATGTATATTGCGTCAACACTATTATCTTTGTCAACCAAACCTGTAATCTCATTTAAAAAAAACAACCCAAACAAGTTAGACGGGATCTGTTTTCCATAAATCCATGTTGATTTGCATTAATGACACTACCTTTCTTTAATTCTTGATTAATCAAGTACTGTATCAGCCTCTCCATTTTCTTCCCCAGGATCGATGTAAGGCTGACAGTTGTGTAATTACCCAGGTCTTCCCATTTACCCTTTTAAAAAATTGGCACAACATTAGCTTTCTTCCAGTTATGTGATATGCTCTGTAATAGTGTATACTTGAGGTGTCTGATCCTGGGTCACAGTTTACAGTTCCAGCTCATTATTTTTATTAGGGCTGTCAATTAATTGCAATTAATGCCTGCGATTGAGTGAAAAGAAGATTAATGTGTTAATCACATACCTCTGGGCATGGAGGGAGGTATCGGCGGCAGTCCCAGTGTGTAGCGCTGCAGGTGGCTGAAGGCTGAAGCCCTGCATCCCGAGGGAGGCTGAAGCCCAGAGCCCCCAGCCTCAAGCCTATATTTGAAAATATAGAAAACCTCAAAAAATATTCAAATAAATAGTATTCTATCATTGTTTAACAGTGGGATTAAAACTGCAATTAATCGCAATTAATTTTTTTAATTGCTTGACAGCTCTAATTTTTGTTGGTTTAAGACCAATCTGTAACATTCCTTTTACCATAAAATTTTGTAATGATTTCTTACACTCAGCGTTGTCTAACTTCACTCTCATAAACATTCTTATTTTCTTATTACTAATAGATAAAATGCTTTCAATGAAACTGTCAGATTGAACTTCTGAACTGGTTCACATTCACAATTGATATTTACAGAATAGTCTAATGCCTCTGAAGGCTAAGGTACCTGTGGCTATGGGATGTTGATTTTTTAAATCTAGGACATGGTCTGAATAAGCACTATGTGTTTCAAGATTAAGTTCAATACTTTTTAAAATTGACTGTGACCTTTATCTGTGTACTCCAAATTTTAGTTTTCAGTGGAAACAGAAAATTGCATCCAATTTTTAAATGGCATTGAGGTGAGAACTGCATTTCAATTATCAGTAAACTGGATTGTTAAGATCACTGGGTCAAATCCAATCTCTTTTAAACTCTATTGAACTGCATGGCTGACTGAGTCTGTGGGTTTAATTAATGTCCCTTTTCTATGACTACAGTAGAGTGACAGTACCTGGGGAACCCCTAGAAAGTAGAGGGGGAAGCATAGTGGGACTCCGTAGTCCTTTGTTTATCATGGACCTAAGCTCAGCAGGGGAGGTTTGGTGAACAGTTCAGAAAAGTGAACGTGATCACTGTGTCCATCAATTACAATGATCACTAGCAACCCTCCCCCCTCTCCCCCCAAACAGAAACAAAAATCATTTTGGGGTGGATACTGCAGACCATGGCTGCTCTTGCAGGACAAAAAGCTGTGGACAAGCTGCACTGATGCCCTATATATGGACTGTAGAGGAGGATTTCCTTAACCTGTCTGTAAAGGCTTTTTTACTTAGGATTTGTACAGACAGTGAGAATGTCAACCTATGAAAATAGCACCATCTCCCCAAAAATGTCTGTTATAGTGTTGGTTAAGCGTGTCAGGTCCGACTGTGGTGAACTAGACTCTTAAGGTAAAAATCGGAACAAAATGTGTCACCCAGAGCTCTCCAGGTTCTGCTTCTATTGTTTCTTCACCACGTTTGTTTCTCTGGCATGGATGTGCATGCGTGTGTAAACCTTTTAAACCAGTTTGCTTTCTTGATAGAGATGATCCACATGTCCAAATATGTGTTTTCTTTCTAGATAGAAGAAATAAATGCCCGCCTCCACCTCAGCCTCCCAATGCCAATATATTCACAGATTTAAGAACATATCATAATGGAGCCAAAGTACATTTGGCATGTCAGCTTAATTTTACAATGAGAGGATCAGAAGAAATCCAGTGTGAGAATGGAAAATGGACTTCACCCCCAAGTTGCATTGGTTAGTAGTTGCTTTACAAATGTTTCGAGCTGAAGTAAAACCCCAGTTCAAAACATGTCTTAATCTTAATATCTGTGTCTCAGTTTCCCCATCTTTAAAATTGGGGTGATGATATTTACTTCCCTTGTAAAGTGCTTTGATGCTAATGCATGAGAAGTGTTATGTAAGAACTAGGTATTGATAATTTTGGGACAGGATGAGGGAAGATCCAGGATCTGAAGATGGATTTAAATCTGAATCCAAATTTTATGTCTCATCCCCACTGGTCCCAACTGCTTCCACCAGATCCCTGATTTATTGTCCAGCTGGACAGTCTATAAGACCAATTTTTTTTTCTTGGGCATTTGGATGTGGTGTCTGGTGGGGAGGAAATAGTTTGTAAATATGAATAATTTGAGAGAGATGTTTGCAATTTTTTTGCTGCAGTTTCAGAAGTCAACGAAAAAATACCATGTGATCAGCCACCTCCTATTGAGAAGGGTACAGCAATAACTGAGGACAAGATGTATTACACAGGAGACACTATTAGATACAGTTGTGATCATGGCTACAGTATAAATGGATCAAATGAAATAACCTGTAAAATGGGAAAATGGACATCACCTCCTAAATGTGTTGGTAAGTATTCTGCTTGCAGTGTTATAACTCCTCATTCTTGGGAGGTGCTCCGATACTACAGAGATTGTCAATAGAACAACCTGGATGGATAGATTAATGGTCATTATTACTTGTCATTAATCACAATCGTATACTGTATTTGCAGTTATATTTCTGTTAATTACTGGTGCTGGCACTTGTATTTAAATATTTTATAACTGTGTTTTCTTGTCCATGCTGCTTAAATATTTTGAAATATTCAAACTCCAAAACTTCAAGAGTTGCTTTTTTGCTTAATAGCTTCTATGATATCATAGACTCATAGAAATATAGGACTGGAAGGGACCTCAATAGGCCATCTAGTCCAGTCCCCTGTAATAAGTACTGTCTTAACTTCCAGTGACTGAGATTGCACAACCTCCATAGGTAATTTGTTCCATTGCTTACAGTTCCTTACAGTTAGGAAGTTTTTTCCTAGTGTCTAACCTAAATATCTCTTGCTGCAATTTAAGACCATTATTACTTGGCCTGTCCTCAGTAGTTAAGGAAAACAGTTCATCATCCTCATCTTTATAACGATGTTTTTTACGTACTTGAAGACTGTTATCAGGGGGCACCTGATAACAATCTTCTCTTCTCCAGATGAAACAAACCCAATATTTTCAATCTTTCCTCATAGGTCTTATTTTCTAGACCATTAACCTTTTTGTTGCTCTTCTCTGGACATTCTCCAATTTGTTCGTCACTTTGCTGAAGTGTCCTGCTCAGAACTGGACACGGTATTCCAGTTGAGGTTTTATCAGTGCTGAGTAGAGTGGAAGAATTGTTTCTCATGTCCTGCTTACCACACTCCTGCTAATATATCCCAGAATGATGTTGCTTTATTTGAAACAGTATTGCAGTGTTGACTCATAATTAGTTTGTGATCCACTATAACCCCCAGATCATTTTGTGTTTGTACAATTGATTATTCCTTCCTAAGTGTATACTTTGCATTTGTCCTTATTGAATTTCATTTGATTTATTTCAGATCATTTCTCCAGTTTTCAAGTTCATTTTGAATTCTGATCCTACCCTCCAAAGGGCTTGCAACCCCTTCCAGATTGATATCATCCACAAACTTTATAAGTGTATTCTCTATGCCATTATCCAAATTATTTATGTGGGAAATAAATAGAACTGGACTTTACTCGATACGCCCTTCCAACTTGATTGTGAACTATTGATAACTACTCTAAATATTGTCTTCCAACTAGTTGTGCGTTCATCTTATAGTAGGATGCACAACTGTATTTCTCTAGTTTGTTTATGAGAGAGTCATGTGAGACAGCATCAAAAGTCTCACTAAAGTTAAGGTATATCACATCTACTGCTTTCCTCCCATCCACAAGACTTTACCCTGTCAAAGAAGGATATTAGGTTGGTTTGATTTGTTCTTGACAAATTCATGTTGACTGTTACTTATCACCTTAGTATCTTCTACCTGCAAACTTTTTGCTTGATTATTTGCTCCATTACCTTTCCAGGTTCTGAAGTTAAGCTGACTGGTCTGTAATTCCCTGGGATATCCGTATTCCCCTTTTTATAGATAGGGTACTATAGTTGCCCTTTCTCAGTCCTCTGGGATCTTTTCACATCCTACATGAGTTCTCAAAGGTAATCGCTAATGGCTCAGAGATCTCTTCAGCCATTTCCTTAAGTATTCTAGGACAGTGGATCTCAACCTTTCCAGATTACTGCATCCCTTTCAGGAGTCTGATTTGTCTTGCGTACCCAAGGTTCACCTTACTTTAAAACTACTTGCTTACAAAATCAGATATAAAAATACAACTGTCACAGCACACTGTTACTGGAAAATTGCTCATTTTCTCATTTTTACCATATAGTTATAACATAAATCAATTGGAATATAAGTATTGTACTTTTGTTTCAGTGTATAATATATGGAGCAGTATAAACAAGTCATTGTCTGTATGAAATTTTAGTTTCTACTGACTTCACTAGTGGTTTTTATGCAGCCTGTTGTAAAATGAGGCAAATATCTAGATGAGTTGATGTATCCCCTGGAAGACCTCTGCTTACCTGTGGTTGAGAACCATTGTTCAAGGATGTATTTTATCAAGTCCTGCCATCTTGAAGGCATCTAACTTGTCTAAGTAATTCTTAACTTTTTCTTTCCCTATTTTATCCGTATATTCTACTTAGGTATGTGCTCGGCCAGCACCGGAGAACTTTGCCTAGCAGTACTCATAGGTTGCTCAAGCGCTATGGCCCTATCTCTTCCCCTTGCCATATTAGGGCAGCACTGCCCTGAACCCTTCAGTTCCTTCTCACAACCCAGGGCTGGAATTGGAGCTGTGTGTGATGTTTTTCGCTTTTGGTCTCAGTTTATGAGAAATGTTTTGTATATTATAGTTAATAGTATCTTAGGTAAAGTTTAGTGTTATAATATTATTTTGAGTAGTTGGCTACCCTGTGTGATGTCCTTACCAGGGTTCAAGCATTGTCCATTGTATGGGGGAACCATCCCCAAAAGTGATCCCCAGACAAGGTGCTTGGTGTGTCTCAGGGAAGGACTTACACAGAGCAATGCTCTGTCTGCAAGTCTTTCACAAAGAGGACTCCGATGGTGAGAGACTTACAACCAAAGCAGCACCATCAGGTGATCAAAGATAACCATAAGACTTCTTCGATGCCGAGATGCTCATCTGATTGGCAGTTGCCTTTGAATCCGGTAAGTGATGCTGCTCTGCACACGACTCTGGCATTTCCTCCAACAGGAGGAGCAGTTGTTCTCCCTATGGTGAGGAAGAGGTACCATACAATGAATCTGGACACATTCCAGTGTTCAGAGAGATTCTTCCTGGTCTTTTAAGAGGAGTGCTAACCAGCACTGTACTCCCACTGGCGCACGGGGTGGAGCAAATCCATCCAACTGCTCCCTGGTACTGCACTGGGAGCAATGAGAGCTCATACCATCAACTCAAGTTCTGACCGTGGAGTGTTTGTTGAGTCTGGTACCGATAGCATTGGCATTGGTACTGACAGGCTCCACGCTAGCAGCATACCAAGTGGCATCAAACCTGCTTTGCCTCACATTACTGGACTCCCCACTGGTTCAAGAATATGTTGCCACCACGGGTTCTACTACCTTGTCCTTGGTTGTGCCCTGGGCAGATTCTGGCAGTGTCACAGAACTACCGGGCTTGTTGGCACCACAGCTTGCACTGCTTGGGCCTCAGACTATGGAGTTGAGGCAGATTCCAGGCCCAGCACCGAAGGTCCCCTCAACTATGGTGCATCCTTCAGCACTGTTGTCATTTTGGTGGTAGATCTCTTCAAGTTCGGTCTCACCCTTAGCCTCAGTACCAGTACCTCTCCTGGTACCAGGTGGGATTGTGTCTCATTCAGTACTGCCATTGCTGATCCCTCATTCCTCTACAGCACTGATGCAGCCCCCATATTGGATTTCAGATGACTTTGACTATTTGTTTGCCCTGTCGGGGCTGGCTCCTCTGTTGTCTACTCAAGATCTAGGTCACGGTTGTCCTCCCACTAGTTGTCGGACAGGCACCAGAGACTCCCCATGGATCACCATTAATACTGAGATCAGCATCTGTCCCACAGTTGGGACAGGGGTTCTTAGACCTGGCCTACTGGCAGATAATGCCTTATCTTTATGTCCAGTGGCCTCCTTGGGATGCTCCTTGGTCTCTGAGGTCCCACTCCTCAACCTGCTCCACAGTGAGGTCACTCGTCCTCAGGGGCTCCCACTTCCAAATTATTTCAGCTGCAAGCAATCACTGAGCCGATTCCCTCCAGGACTGTTCTGATTGGATCATGTGGTTCGAGGACAGGACGCATCATTGGCTAAGCAAACCACCTCCTCGGACGACTCCACTGTGCTGGAATCATCCTCTCCCTTGATGCCCAAGGACTTTAAAACATATCAGGACCTCCTGAGGTATGTGGTTGCTACCTTGAGTAGAAGGTAGCATTTCCAGGTAGAAGCAGCACTATAGACTGGGATCCTACTCCGGTATTTCTTGATCCTCAAGAGATGAGACCTATCATCAAGCTCCGTGAAGTCAACAAATACCTCAGATATATGAGATTCTGTATGATCACCTTAGCAACTGTCCTCCCCTACTTCTTAAGTCACAATGACTGGTTTGCTACCGTGAACCTTCAGGATATTTATTTCTATGTAGTAATTCTTCTGATCCATAGGAGATTTATCATAGCTAGCCAGCACTACCAGTATGTCATGCTGCCTTATGGCCTGTCTTCTGATTCCTTGCCAAATGCATGATTATGGTAACGGTGTACCTCAGTAAGAAGGGAATTCATATCTTTCCATGTCTGGAGGATTGGTTACTGAGGGATAAGTCCAGAGAGGAAGTCCTCTGTCATGTCCACTTCCCCCTATGCCTCCTCAGTCATCTAGGTCTCATCCTAAACATCAGGATTGGTTTCAACATTGGTTCCAACTCAAAGAATCAAGTTCTTTGGGGCCCTGATAGACTCTACAAATTTGAGAGCAGTTCTGCCAATGAAGCAATTCCAGGCAATCTGCCACCTTTGTCTGGAGCTGCAGTCTCAACCCTCAGCCACAGCCCAAGCATGCCTGAGGTTGCTAGGTCATATGGCTGCATCCACACAGGTATTCCAATACACCAGGCTGTGCCTATGTCCTTTTTCGGATGTGGCTGAACTCAGTCTATCACCCAAATCATCTTCCCTTGGACAGACTGGTTGGATTTCCTCTGCCAATTCTGGACTCCTTACAGTGGTGGATGGCTCAGGGCAATGTGTGCCAGGATGTTCCCTTCGCTCGGTCCCCTCCAACCAGTACTGTTGTCACTCATGTCCCTGTAATAGGTTGGAGAGCACATTTGGGGTTGCTGAAAGTTCAAGGCTTGTGGTTGGAACAGGAAGCTTCCCTGCATGTCATTGTTCTGGAGCTTTGTGCCATCTACAATGCCTGTCAGGTCCTTCAAGATTGTATTAAGGACTCCACAGCTCACATCCTTAACACAGCTGCAATGTATTATGTGAACAGACAGGGGAAGCACACTCCAACATGTTGTGTCAGGGAGTGATCAGGCTCTGGCAGTTTTGCATCAAGGAAAACATTACATCTATGGCTAATCACTTACCTGGGATCCAGGATCACCTGCCAGATCATCTCAGCAGAAATTTCTTCCTGAACCACAAATGGTGCCTGAAGCACAGTATTTTGTAGTCCATCTTTGCTGTTTGGGGCATCCCAACAATCAATCTGTTGGCTACGAGACACAAAAAGAAATGCTGGCTGTTTTTCTCCTGAGGGGGTGTCAGTCCAGGCTCCCTGACCAATGTTTTTCACCTGAGCTGGGAATCAATACTTCTGTATACTTTTCCTCCAATTCCAATCATCCCGCAGGTCATTCTTACGCTGAAATTGGACCATGCTAAGCTCATTCTCATTGCTCCAGCATGGCCAAGGTCATGTTGGTTCTCTGACTGCCTTGTGTTATTGATAACATAACATAAGAACATAAGAACTGCCGTACCGGGTCAGACCAAAGGTCCATCTAGCCCAGTATCTGTCTACTGACAATGGCCAATGCCAGGTGCCCCAGAGGGAGTGAACCTAACAGGCAATGTTCAAGTGATCTCTCTCCTGCCATCCATCCCCATCCTCTGATGAACAGAGGCTAGGGACACCATTCTTACCCATCCTGGACAATAGCCATTTATGGACTTAGCCACCATGAATTTATCCAGTTCCCTTTTAAACATTGTTATAGTCCTAGCCTTCACAACCTCCTCAGGTAAGGAGTTCCACAAGTTGACTGTGCGCTGCGTGAAGAAGAACTTCCTTTTATTTGTTTTAAAACTGCTGCCTATTAATTTCATTTGGTGACCCCTAGTTCTTGTATTATGGGAATAAGTAAATAACTTTTCCTTATCCACTTTCTCCACATCACTCATGATTTTATATACCTCCTATCATATCCCCCCTTAGTCTTCTCTTTTCCAAGCTGAAGAGTCCTAGCCTCTTTAATCTTTCCTCGTATGGGACCCTCTCCAAACCCCTAATCATTTTAGTTGCCCTTTTCTGAACCTTTTCTAGTGCTAGAATATCTTTTTTGAGGTGAGGAGACCACATCTGTACACAATATTCGAGATGTGGGTGTACCGTGGATTTATATAAGGGCAATAATATATTCTCATTTGTATTCTCTATCCCCTTTTTAATAATTCCTAACATCCTGTTTGCTTTTTTGACCGCCTCTGCACACTGCGTGGACATCTTCAGAGAACTATCCACGATGACTCCAAGATCTTTTTCCTGACTCGTTGTAGCTAAATTAGCCCCCATCATGTTGTATGTATAGTTGGGGTTATTTTTTCCAATGTGCATTACTTTACATTTATCCACATTAAATTTCATTTGCCATTTTGTTGCCCAATCATTTAGTTTTGTGAGATCTTTTTGAAGTTCTTCACAATCTGCTTTGGTCTTAACTATCTTGAGTAGTTTAGTATCATCTGCAAACTTTGCCACCTCACTCTTTACCCCTTTCTCCAGATCATTTATGAATAAATTGAATAGGACTGGTCCTAGGACTGACCCTTGGGGAACACCACTAGTTTACCCCTCTCCATTCTGAGAATTTACCATTAATTCCTATCCTTTGTTCCCTGTCTTTTAACCAGTTCTCAGTCCATGAAAGGACCTTTCCTTTTATCCCATGACAGCTTAATTTACGTAAGAGCCTTTGGTGAGGGACCTTGTCAAAGGCTTTCTGGAAATCTAAGTACACTATGTCTGCTGGACCCCGCTTGTCCACATGTTTTTTGACCCCTTCAAAGAACTCTAATAGATTAGTAAGACACGATTTCCCTTTACAGAAACCATGTTGACTATTGCTCAACAGTTTGTTTTTCTATGTGTCTGACAATTTTATTCTTAACTATTGTTTCAACTAATTTGCCCGGTACCAACGTTAGACTTACCAGTCTGTAATTGCCGGGATCACCTCTAGAACACTTTTTAAATATTGGCGTTACATTAGCTAACTTCCAGTCATTGGATACCGAAGCCAATTTAAAGGATAGGTTACAAACCTTAGTTAATAGTTCTGCAATTTCACATCTGAATTCTTTCAGAACTCTTGGGTGAATGCCATCTGGTCCCGGTGACTTGTTAATGTTGAGTTTATCAATTAATTCCAAAACCTCCTCTAGTGACACTTCAATCTGTGACAGTTCCTCTGATTTGTCACCTACAAATGCCAGCTCAGGTTAAGGAATCATCCTTACATCCTCAGCCGTGAAGACTGAAGCAAAGAATCCATTTAGTTTCTCCGCAATGACTTTATCGTCTTTAAGCGCTCCTTTTGTATTTCGATCGTCAAGGGGCCCCACTGGTTGTTTAGCAGGCTTCCTGCTTCTGATGTACTTAAAAAACATTTTGTTATTACCTTTGGAGTTTTTGGCTAGCCATTCTTCAAACTCCTCTTTGGCTTTTCTTATTACACTCTTGCACTTAAGTTGGCAGTGTTTGTGCTCCTTTCTATTTGCCTCACTAGGATTTGACTTCCACTTTTTAAAGGAAGTCTTTTTATCCCTCACTGCTTCTTTTACATGGTTGTTGAGCCACAATGGCTCTTTTTTAGTTCTTTTACTGTGTTTCTTAATTTGAGGTATACATTGAAGTTGGGCCTCTATTATGGTGTCTTTAAAAAGGGCTCATGCAGCTTGCAGGGATTTCACTTCAGTCACTATACCTTTTAACTTTTGTTTAACTAACCCCCTCATTTTTGTATAGTTCCCCCTTTTGAAATTAAATGCCACAGTGTTGGGCTGTTGGGGTGTTCTTCCCACCACAGGGATGTTGAATGCTATTGTATTATGGTCACTATTTCCAAGCGGTCCTGCTATAGTTACCTCTTGGACCAGCTCCTGTGTGCCACTCAGGATTAAATCTAGAGTTGCCTCTCCCCTTGTGGGTTCCCGTACCAGCTGCTCCATGAAGCAGTCATTTAAAGTATCGAGAAATTTTATCTCTGCATTTTGTCCTGAAGTGAAATGTTCCCAGTCAATATGGGGATAATTGAAATCCCCCACTATTATTGGGTTCTTAATTTTGATAGCCTCTCTAATTTCCCTTAGCATTTCATCATCACTATTACTATCCTGGTCAGGTGGTCGATAATAGATCCCTAATGTTATATTTTTATTAGAGCATGAAATTTTTATCCATAGAGATTCTATGGAACATGTGGATTCGCTTAAGATTTTTACTTCATTTGATTCTACACTTTATTTCACATATAGTGCCACTCCTCCCCCTGCACGACCTGTTCTGTCCTTCTGATATATTTTGTACCCCGGAATGATTGTGTCCCATTGATTGCTCTCAGTCCACCAGGTTTCCGTGATGCCTATTATATCAATATCCTCCTTTATCACAAGGCACTCTAGTTCACCCATCTTATTATTTAGACGTCTAGCTAGATCTGACCTTGATGTCCTGTCCCAACATCATGGTGGATGCTGTGTGGTTAGTTGAGGAGAAGAAATGATGTTTGGAGGCAGTCTGGCAATAGTAGGAAGCTCTCCACCAGAATGACCTATTCGGCTAAGTGGAAGCAGTTCTCAATATGCGTATTTAGCCCGGGGACTTTATCCAAAGCTGGCTTGTATTCAGGACATCTAGGAGTACCTGTTACACCTTCAGTCTTCTTGTCTAGCACTTGGTTCATTGACAGTCCACCAGAAAGCAGTTTTAGAGTTTCATCTGCCCATCCATGGGAAGCTGATGTTTTCAAACCTCATGGCAGTAAGGTTCTTGAAAGGAGTCCCTCATCTCCACCTGCCACTTAAAGAGCCAATTCCTTTGTGAAACCTTAATAGTTTTAGCAGCTCTTCCAGGGCCTCTGTTTGAGACTCAGACTATTTCTTTCTCCCATCTGTATCAGAAAACTGACTTGTGACAATAATGTCTGCAGGGAGAGTGGGTGAGTTGCAGGCTTTCATAGATGAAGCCTTTTGCATGCAATTTTCTAAAGGCAAAGGCCATATCCTGAGTTTTTATCCAAAGTGTTTCCCAGTTTCACTTGAACCAAGTATGTCTTTACCCTAAGCTGCATTCAACCCCAGAGGAACAATATCTTCACACATTGGATGTCAGCGATGCGTAGCTTTTTATTAGATAGGACCAAACCTTTCCGCTCCTCCCCTCTACTGTTTGTCACATATGTAGACCAAACGAAGCGTCAAGTGGTCTCTTCACGAATGATATCCAGGTGGATAACTTCCTGTATGGTGGCAGGATGCAATGTAGCCCAGGCTACACCTTCTCCAAAGGTGCAAGGTCATTCCATAAGCACCCAGGCAATGTTGACAGCATTTGTAAGTGACGTTCCTGTATTGGACATACTTTTACAAACCATTAGGCCACTACTGCTGTTTCCAGATCAGATGCAAACAGTGAGGCAAACCTGCAGCCAAACCAGAGCTGCTTGCTCAGCTGCCCCTCCAACAGATCTGTGGTGAGTGGCCATTCGGGCATGCGCAACAACTCAGCTGCATTAAACTTACTCTTCCCACAGAGCCTGCAGTCACTCAGCCTTCAGGGGTGCAGCAGCAGCCTATTCCAGAGTAGAGCCTGGCTCAGATGACCCCCAGGCTCAAGTATTTCCCCAACCACACCAGAGTTGCAGATCAGTCTGTTCAACAGCACTGCCCAGCCAGGAACCCTCTTGCAGCATCATAGAATCATAGAATATCAGGGCTGAAAAGGACCTCAGGAGGTCATCTGGTCCAGCCCCTTGCTCAAAGCAGGAGCAATCCCCAACTAAATCATCCCTGCCAGGGCTTTGTCAAGCCTGACCTTATTAAAAAAAAAAAAGTCCTTCCTCTGTACCCTGATCCAAACAGCGCTGGATCCTAGAAGGAGTTGTTCAGCCTGAGGGCCTCCAAATTGACAATGGGATGGCATGTAGGGAAGCCACAGGGAGCAGATGGAGTAACAGTGCCCCCATATTGCTGAGCTGCGGTTTCAAACTCTCAGCAGTTAGGGAGGGCAGTGCTCCCAGGGGAGCCCCTAGGATGCAATGCATGAGTGCTGGTTCCCAGGGAATGATGGGTGCTTCCAGGGGAGCCTCTAGGATATAGCAGGTGGGTGCTGGCTCCCAGAGGCTGGGGAGTGCTCAGAGGAGAGCCCCCAGGATGCAGCAGATGGGTGCTGATTCCCAGGCAATGAGGGGTGCTCAGAGGGGAGTCCCCAGGATGCAGCAGGTGGGTGCTCCCAGCCTGCTCCTGATACAGTTTCTATTCCTGCCCCAGTCTTACCTGAGCCCTGTTCCACTCTTGTCCTTGATCTTGCTCCAGCCCTGTTACTGATTTGCTCCAGCCTTGCCTCTGTCTGCTGACTCTGAGCACCTTGCTTTGACCTTTGGCCTATATCTGGACTCCAGCTATGGTACAGATTTTGGCTTGTCTATGGACTCTGATCACCATTCTGACCTTGGCCTGTCCCCAGATCTCTGTTCTAGTGCTTTCCTGACCCAGTCCCAACCCTATGTTCAGCTTCCGCTCCAACCTCTAGTCCTGACCATTCGGATGCAGTGCCTGACACAAACTGTGGGAAGACAATCCTGCTTTATTTGTTTAAACAGAGTCCAAGCCCCACCTCCTATGAGTACTGCTTCTCAGTCACCTAAATAGAATACTCAGCTGCATCTACTTGAAGAAGAAAAAATGGTTACCTACCTGTAACAGTTCTTTGAGATGTGATGCAGACATTTTCCACAACCCACCCTCCATCCCCTCTGCATCAGGGTCTGTCCCTCCGACATTCAGTGCAAATGAACTGAAGGGGTCAGGCTGGTGCTGCCCTTATGGCATGGGGAGGAGCTAGGGTTGCCAGGCATGAGCTCCACCCCTCTGAGTGCTGCTAGAAAAAGTTCTTTGGCTCCAGTGTGCTGGGGGTGCATGCCCCTAAGTTGAAAACACATCTGTAACATATCTCGAAGAACAACAGTTACAGTTAGGTAACTGTTTTTTGTCTTTCCCTCCTCACTGAGTAATGGGCCTACCCTATCCTTGTTCTTTCTCTTTGTTCTCATGTATTTGTTTAATTTTTTTTTACCCTTTATATCACTTGTTATTTTAATCTTATTTTGTACCGTGACCTTTTTAAATTTTGTCCCTACATGCTTGTCAGTTTAATATCTATCCTTCTTCTTTGACTGCTTGCTCAGATTGATTCCATTTAGGTGTGTGTGTGTCACACGCACAGTTCTTGGAAAGATTTTTCCCTAGTAGCACCCGTCGGGTTGGCTATGGAGCCCCCTGGAGTGGCACCTTGATGGCACTCAATATATGACCTTGCCGACCCGGTGACTCCTCAGTTCTTCTTCAAGTGATTGCTCATGTGTATTCCACAATAGGTGTGCGTGCTCACCACGTGCACCGGTGCCAGAACCTTTTCCCCTAGCAGTACTTGTAGGCGGGGAGCACCCCCTGCAACCGCTAGAGTGGTGCCTGCCTGGCACAGTATAAGGGGAGCTGTGTGCTCCCCCCACCCTCAGTTCCTTCTTGCTGCCAGTGATGGTGCATCAAAACTGCTCTGCTCCAGCTTTGCTGCAGCTTGTCCCCAGAACTGTTGTTAATTCATTAGTACCTGTAGTCAGTTTAGTTTTCAGTGAAGTTTAGTTAGTTAGTAAGCCCGGGTCGGGGCATACCCCGTGCCCCGGGATTTAAGTCATGCGGCTCTTGTAGGCATTTTGTGCCAAGGAGTGACGCGCACACAGACTGTCTGTGCTGCTTGGGAGAAACCCATATCAGCGAAATGAACAAGATCTGCATGTTCATGCTGGTGCCCGGAGGTCTGCCGATGTTGGCCTCATGCTCCAGAGGCAAGCCACCTCTGGGGTTGCAGCAGTCACTGCCGGCCCAATCTCGGTCAAGGGAATGTTCCCAACACCGCTCACTGCCCAGTGACCATTCAGGGCTCAGTCCATGTGGATCACCCTCGACGCTGGCTAGGCTGTCTGGATGGGTGCCATCTGATTGGGACTCCTGGCACCACTCGTCTTCATGGAGCGAATACTGACGGGACCGGGGTGGGCAGCAGCGGGTTGTACGCCGGCCTGGCCTCCGCTCACAGTCGCCTGTCTACAGGCCAGGCTAGCTAGCCCAATCAGCCGGCCCCACCGGTGCTTCAGCGATTGCAGTGGCACCGAGTGTTGTGGCCATCCCAGTGGGGACTCGCTCAGTGGCCAAGGTGTCGGAAGCACTGTTGGCCTCCATCCCTAGACCACCAAGGAAGGAGTTGGTGGAACCTATATCCTCAGTGCCGTGCCCAGATTCCAACCCAGGTGGTGGATCCTCCAGTGCCAGCCGACACCCAAAGTACCACACTGGCCTCCTCGCCCCATCCGGAGGAGCTGATTGCGGCCCCGCCCCACTCCGTCCCACAAGAGGACTACCGGGCCCACCAAGAACTCTTAAAAAGGGTGGCAGCGAGCCTTCACCTCCAGGCAGAGGAGATGGAGGAGACCTCAGACTTTCTGTTAAATGTGCTGTCCCCCTTGGCACCAGGAAGGGTGGCCTTGCCGCTCCATGAAGGGGTGGCAAGAATTTCAAATGCCCTGTGGCAAACACCAGCCTCGTTGGCTCCCATCTCTAAGAAGGCGGAGTGCAAGTACTTTGTACCCACTAAGGGGCACGAGTATTTGTATACCCACCAGGCGCCCAACTCTTTGGTGGTCAAGTTGGTCAACCACAGGGAGCAGCAGGGGCAGCCAGCCCCAACCCCTAAGAACAAAGACTCTCGGAGACTGGATGCTTTTGGGAGAAAAGTTTATTCGTTGTCAAGCTTCCAGCTAAGAGTAGCAAACCATCAGCTGGTCACTACGAGCTTAATCTCTGGGAATCCCTCCCCAAGTTCAAGGACTACCTCTTGGAGTGCAATAGAAAAGAGTTTAAGGCTCTCATGGAGGAAGGGGCAGCGGCTGCAAGGGCATCCCTGCAGGCCACTTTGGATGCAGCGGACACAGCCACGTAGTCCATGGCCTCAGTGGTGTCCATGAGACAGGCATCATGGCTCCCGATTTCTGGGCTATCCAGCAAAGCACAGTTGTCAGTGTAGGATCTCCCTTTTGATGGGAAGGTGCTGTTTGTGGAGGAGACAGACACAAGGCTGCATGGCATGAAAGACTCCTGCTCGACCCTCCAGACCTTGGGCCTCTATGTCCCTGCTCCGGCAAAACCCAAGTTCAAGCCGCAGCGGGCTCCCGCCCAGGCTGCCCTCCCGAAATATGAGGCCACCCAGAAGAAGCACAAAGGCAGTATCGGCCTGTCCCCCAGCCTGGGTCCTCTAAGCAGGCGGGTAAAAGGCATTTTTGACGGGATGCTCACAGGGGCGGCTCTAGGAATTGCACCGCCGCAAGCAGGGCGGCACGCTGCAGGGGGCGCTCTGGTGGTCGCCGGTCCCGCGGCTCCGGTGGACCTCCTGCAGACGTGCCTGCGGAGGGTCCGCTGGTCCCGCGGCTCTGGTGGACCTCCTGCAGGCACGCCTGCGGATGCTCCACCGGAGCCACGGGACCAGCGGACCCTCCGCAGGCACGCCTGAGGGAGGTCCACCGGAGCCGCCTGCCGCCGCCCCAAGCACGCACTTGGCACGCTGGGGTCTGGAGCCAGCCCTGGATGCTTGGGAGTATGTCGCCAGTTCTCAGCAGGGATTCACCCCCAGTAAAGCACCCTTTTTCCAATCGATTGTGTGTTTTCCTCCCAGAATGGTAGCAGCTCACCTCAGACCGTTGGGTCCTCAACACCATCTCCCGAGGTTACACCCTTCACTTTACCTCCTACCTGCCCAACTACCCCCCATCCCTCTTGGGGGACCCATCGCACAAGGCTCTGCTCAAGCAAGAGGTCGGGAGGCTCCTGGAACTAGGAGTGATAGAGGCGGTGCCCAAGGAGTTCTTGGGCAAGGGGTATTACTCCCGGTATTTCCTTATCCTGAAGGCCCAAGGGGGGCTCAGGCCTATCATGGACCTGCGAGGTCTGAACCAGTATATGGTGAAACTCAAGTTCTGCATGGTTTCCCTGGCCTCCATTATCCCCTCCCTGGATCCCGGGGACTGATATGCTGCTCTCAATCTACAGGATGCGTACTTCCACATCCACATTTGTGGGGCACAGGTGCTCCCTCCATTTTGTGGTGGGACAGAATCACTACCAATTCACAATCCTCCCATTTGGCCTGTCCACTGCCCCCAGGGTCTTTACAAAGTGCATGTTGGTGGTAGCGGCCTACCTCATGCACCAGGGAGTCCATATATTTCCCTATCTGGACGACTGGGTGATCAAGGGCACCTCCCAATCACAGGTGAGGGATCACTTGGCACTCCTCCTGTCCACGTGCACCACCTTGGGCCTGTTGGTAAACAACACCAAGTCCAAAGCATAGAGTTTATCGGGGCACTCCTGGATGCAATGTTGTCCCCCCAGACAGGTTCGAAACCCTGACAAGGCTCATCAACTCGATCGCAAGGTTCCCGGTGACAACAGCCAGGGCTTGCCTGCAGCTGCTAGGTCACATGTCAGCGTGCACGCCATGCCAGACTTAGGATGAGGCCCCTCCAATTCTCGCTGGCCTCACAGTTCTCCCAGGCCATGGACAGATGGACAAGGTGCTCACCGTGCCGAACTCAATGATCACCTCCCTACGGTGGTGAGCCGCACCAAGCAACATGCTCCAAGGGGTCCCGTTCAGAGACAGGGCCCAGTCATTGGAGCTGGTGTCCGATGCATTGGACCTGGGCTGGGGGGCCCATGTGGGGAATTTTCAGACCCAACGTCTGTGGTCTCCGCAAGACCTGACCCTTCACATAAACATCAAGGAACTCAGGGCAGTGTGGCTGGCATGTATGACCTTCTGCTCGCGCCTGAAGGGCAAAGTAGTCAGGGTTCTCACAGACAACACAGCCTCAATGTTCTATATCAACAGAAAAGGTGAGGCCCAATCCTCTGCCCTCTGCCATGAAGCCCTCAGTCTGTGGGACTTCTGTATAGCCCACGACATCCACCTAAAAGCCTTTCATCTGCTGGGCGCCCAGAACGTGAGGGCGGATCGCTTGAGCAGAGACTTTTCCTCTTAGCATGAGTGGTCTCTACACCCAGAAGTGGCCCACCAGCTCTTCTGAAGATGGGGAACTCCCCAGGTGGACCTGTTTGCGACCCAGCAGAACCGACGATGCCCTCGGTTCTGCTTCAGGGGGAGCCTAGGGAAGGGCGCTATCTCCCGTGCCTTTATCCTGTCCTGGTCAGGCCAGCTTCTCTGCGCCTTTCCCCCATTCCCGCTGATCAGCAGGGTCCTGGAGAAAATAAAGACGGACAAAGCCAGGGTCCTCCTCATTGCCCTGGTGTGGCCCAGGCAGCATTGTTACAGGACCCTCACAGGCCTGGCAGTGGCTCTGCCGTGGCCTTTGCTGCTCCTCCCGGATCTGCTCTCTCAGGACCAGGGCAGCTTCTTCCACCCCAACCTGGCAGCTCTTCACCCCATGGCGTGGCTGCTAAATGGCTAGATGGCGAGGAAAGGGCATGCTCAGCACAGGTTCAGAGCGTCCTTCTCGAAAGTAGACGCCCCTCCACTCGCCACTTCTGCAGGGCGAAGTGGTCTCAGTTTTCTAGGTGGGCAACTGATCAAGGTGTGTCCTCAATGGCGGCCCCGCTCCAGCTTATCCTTGATTACCTCCTCTGTCTGAGGGCCCAGGGCCTGGCATCCTCATCAGTCAGAATGCACCTGGCAGCCATATCGGCCTTCCATCACCCGATGCAAGGACACACTGTGTTCTCCCATGCTATTACCGGACGTTTCCTTAAGGGTTTGGATGGGCTTTACCTGTATTCTAAGCCCCTGGTCTCACAATGGGACCAGACTCTGGTGCTGGCTTATCTTACGGGTCCCCCATTTGAACCGCTAGCCATGTGTTCCTGGTCTCACCTCTCGTGGAAGGTGGCCTTCCTGGTTGTTATCACGTCGGCCAGGCGGGTCTTGGAGCTCAGGCCTCACTCGGCTTTCCTTCCAAAGGTCATGTCCCAGTTTCACTCCAACCAGGACATTTTCCTGCCTATGTGTTTATCCCAAACCTTATGTGAGCAGCCAGGAGCAGAGGCTCCACTCTCTGGATGTTTGACAGGTGCTCACCTTTTATATCAAATGCATGAGGCTGTTCTGAAAGTTGAACCAGCTATTTGTGGTGGTGGCAGACCGTATGAAAGGTCTCCTGGTCTTGTCAGAGAAGATCTCACCGTGGATTAGCTCCTGCATCCCCACCTGCTATGAATTAGCCAACATTCCAGCCCCGGCTCTCATGGCTCACTCCACAAGAGCACAGGCCTCATTGACGGCGTTTCTGGCCCAGGTGCTGATTCAAGAGCTCTTCAGGGCAATGACGTTGTCCTCAGCATGCACTTTTGTCACTCACTACGCCATTACCTAGTATGCTAGTGATGATGCAACCTTCAGCAGAGCAGTGGTCCAGTCTGTCGTACCATAGCTCTGACCCCACCACCTAGGTAGGGCTTGGGAGTCACCTAACTGGAATTGATATGAGCAAGCACTCAAAGAAGAAGAAATGGTTACTCACCTTCTTGTAACTGTTGTTCTTCAAGATGTGTTGCTTATATCCATTCCAGACCCACCCGTCCTTCCCTCTGTCGCAGTAACTGGCAAGAAGGATCTGAGGAGGTGCCCGGTTGGCAGGGTCATATATTGAGCGCCATCAAGGCACCACTCCAGGGGGCTCCACAGCTGACCTGACGGGTGCTATTAGGGGGAAAAACTTTTTGACAACTGTGCATGCGGCGCTCGCACAGCTAACTGGAATGGATATGAGCAACAGTTACGAGAAAGTGAGTAACCGTTTTTCATCTTTTGACCTAGTTTCCACTTCTTATATCACTCTTGAATTTTAGGTCATTGACAATATCTTGGTTAAGTCAGGGTGGTCTCTTACCATACTTCCTACCTTTCCTATGCTTTTGTGCCCTCAATAATGTCTCTCTTAAAAAAACTGCCAACTCTCCTGATCTGTTTTTGCTTAGACTTGCTTCCCACAGCATCTTATCTACCAATTCTCTGTTTGCTAAAGCCTTTTTGTCTTTATTCTGCTGTTTTCCCTCCTACCATTTCTTAGAATCATGAACTTTAATCGTTTCATGATAGAGTTCATATCTTTTCATCTCTTTATTTTTTCAAGCAGCGAGAAATGTGTTAAGCACCTCAGAAAACAAGTAAAGACACTCCCATCCCAGACCAGCATACAATCTAAATTCAGCATGACCCAAGAAGTGAGTCATAAACAAAGGGGATTTGGTTGGGGGAATGGTACAGGGAGGATAAGTATGGCAATGAGACTGCATGGTGACTCAGTGAGGCATTTACATGTGTTGGTGCTTCTGTTCCTTTTTGTAACCCTTTTTTAAAAAAGAAAGAAAGAAATAGCAGCTAAATTGTTGGAAGAAGTTGCAATTTTGTTTGTTATCCCAATGTATGTTTATTCTGTAGTTTTAATTTCCTTCTCAGAAATCTAGTTACATGATTCTGGTACTATCATTTGAGAGAATTGTTGTGTACAGATACAGATTATAGCTACGGTTCTTCTCTTAGAAACGCGGGAAACCTGCCCCTCTCCACCTGCAGTTAAAAATGGTGCTAGTTTTGGACCATTATTGACAAACTACACAGCAGGTTCCTCAGTAAAATACAGATGCCATCGGTACCACATATTGGAGGGTCCTGAAACTGTTCATTGTGTACAAGGAAAATGGACAGCTCAGCCAACTTGTTTAGGTAAGTCTTGTAGAAAAATTAGATGTTGTATTATGTTATTCATGATTGATAAGACGATGGAAAAACAACCCATATAGCTCTGTGGGAAATGCTGTGATCTCAGTTAAATTCCAGGTGGATAATGCCTGCATCACACAAACTGCTACCACTATGATATCTTTCTTTGTAGACTTGCTGAGACAAGTACTTGATGACTGAAAGAACGAATCCTTCTCTCGCCTCTTGAATTTTAGCCTTGTGGTCAGTTTTGAGGCATAGTGGTGGGGCAGTTTGCATGGTCATTTCCCAGGCTGTAGCTTTTCTCTGGATAATCAGAGACTTTATTCTCCTGTGCTGTTTCTCAATACCTTTCATGAGAACTAAATTTGCAGGAAAAAATTAGTATACATACAGAGACGGTAATAATGGTAGAGCAGATCCTTAGTAGTAACCAGTTTTTCTTTAAAATGTCATTATTAGAAAACTCTTATAGTAAAGCATAAACAGACAGGGTGCTAGAACAATCTGTATAGTGAGGGTGCTGAGAATCATTGAACCAAACTGTATACCGTGTATATAATGGAAACCACTTCAAGTCAGGGAGTGCTGCAACACTCCCGGCATCCCTAGTTCCAGCACCTATACAAGTAGAAGACCAATACAATTATATTTACTTATTTAATGTAATAAAATGTGCATATCTATTCATTTAAAAACAACCAAAATAAAACAGACCTAAAGTAACAACAATTTAACTCAAAAGAAAACCAAGAAAAAGCAAACACTCCAAACAATTAAAAAATACCACCCTCTCAAATCAATTCCTCAGTCAGACATCTAAGTAAAAAAACTTAAATTTGCCATGTGTTGATTCCCCTTGTCCTGGGATGGTGGACAAAATCTAGCATCTGTAGTACTGCTGTCAGTTCCAGTAGATGACTCTTTTTTCTTCTTAAAAAGATTTTCCCAGTTATGGTAACTAAGTAGGATTAACGTTCTTATCTCTGTCATTAGCAGAAGTGAGTTATTTACCATCAGTAAACACAACCTGAGGTACCACATGCATCACTGGTACTGAATAGCTTGATTTCCTTGTGTCAGAAGGAGTTTGTCCCCTGTGATGGGGCAGTTTACATTCTGCAACTTACCTTTAATTTTACCTATTGTCATTGTGATTTATGGTGAGTAAAGATCTAAAGAAGTTGTAGCATATCATATAAAGTTCAAATCAGTTTGCAGGATCATTGAGTTATAAGCTTTTTTTGGCTAAGAACTTTTAAATTTGGGAATTGTTACGAAATATTTGTATAAACGTAGATGTTTGTCTTCTAGAACCATGCACTCTTAATGTGGATGATGTGAGCAATAACAACATAGAGATGAAATGGAGACTGGAAGGAGAATTATTTTTCCTGCATGGTGACACGATAGATTTTGTATGTAAACAGGGATACTATTTGTCATCCTCCAGCAGGCAGTCTCAGCTAACAGTACAGTGTACCCATGGAAAACTCAGATATCCAACATGCATTATGAAAGGTAAAACAATAGCTGTTTTGCAATCCTATTATAACTCACCCAGTTCAGACACATTGAGATAGCTTTGCTTGAACAGTAAAGGCATAGACTCTGCTATTAATAGCAATAGAAGTTTAGGGTCAAATTGTCCTTTCCATAGCAAATATGTATTTTAAAATAATATGAACACAGCAGAATAAAACATTTTCCTTGGGGGGAGGAGGGAGAGGGTGCCTGCAGAGACTTGTCTTTCTAAACACTTGTAGCCCAAAGATTTGCTGGGAATCCCAGCTCCACAATTTAAGTGCATACAAGGAAAGAAGTTCTTGTAGACGAACTTAAATGGGTGCCAGATTCTGCTCTTAGACACACTGTACGTCTTTGTTAAAGTTTTTGACACTATTTATTTTACGTAGATCCCAAAGAAAAATGTGGCTCCTCCCCTGTTATTAAGAATGGAGATGTTATTGGCCCACGACTGACAGAATATGAGAATGATTCTTCAGTTGAATATACTTGTTTTGATCATCATTTTTTGCAAGGGTCCAATACAGTCTATTGTTCCAACGGACAATGGACTACCCCACCAGACTGCATAGGTACGTAAGATGTGCTTTTGTTAAAAAAAAAAAAAAATGACAAGCTCAATAAAAGTTGATTCAACTTTTGTTTCAGGTTTTTAATATTAATTTCCAGTATTCAAATTAAGTTCTCAATCTGAGCAGTTTTGGTAGATCTGAAGCCTCTGGGCTTTGGTAGATCTGGGCAAACCTGCAGTTGTTTATCCTCTTTTCCTAAGCCTATAAGAATTGGAGTATGTATGCAACACCCAAAAGTACTATCATCTGATGTTTGTCTAATGCAGTAGAAGGGAGGAAGGTGTTTGTGTCTAATTTTAATATGCTAGCTATAGCTATACAGTCTCATATATTAATATTAACCTGTATATTAGTTAATCTCCTTTATAAAACTTATGTATCTTTTTTGTGTTAAGAACCATGCACTTTATCGAAGGAGGTAATGGACAAAAATAACTTAATACTGAGATGGAGTTTTGATGACAAATCTTATTTTTTCCATGGGGACTACATTGAATTTCAATGTAAAGAGAATCATTATGGAGCACCATCAACCTCAGTGTTTGATTTTAGAGTACAGTGTAGCAGAGGACAGCTGACATATCCGAGATGTGTTGAGAGAGGAAGGTAAGGCTAAGACAGTATTTAATTTGAAATTTGTACATGCATATGTATAACATTTTAATGTCCATTTATGGGCTACCATTTCCAAGATGATTAACCAGCACTAACATTGATTCTCAACCAAACTATGACTTTGATATATTTGCAGGTGGCTAATATATTTATGTGCATTTCACATATGGTTTCTATGAGTCATGTAGTTTTGTGGGTGGTCCTTTTTGGGGGGTTGGAGAGGGAGCAATAAAAGTAGTTGCTATAGAATCTCTGAAAAGAATTAAATGTCTTCCTGTGTGAAGTGAGTTGAAACTGTTTGGTCTGGTGGTTAGAACCAAAGGTCTAGGAACCAGAAAGATGTTAACTGTAGTTTTCTGATGGCTGAATCAAAAGTATTATATGGTGGGAGTGCATATACTAGGAGTTGCAACCTCTAGATGGGTGGAACTGGCTTGGCTTGAAAGTTGTGGTGAAATTATAAGATCACAGTCGCCATTGGAACCCACAGGGAGAAAACAAAGGAGAAGTTCTTTTTTGAGTGATTGCTCGTGTGCATTCCACAATTGGTGAGCGTGCTCACCACGTGCACCGGTGCCAGAAGTTTTTCCCCTAGCAGTACCCTTAGGGAAGCACCACTAGCAACCCCTGGAGTGGTTTCTCTATGGCGCAGTATAAGAGGTGCTGTGTGCTCCCCTGACCCTCAGTTCCTTCTTGCCACCAGTGAAGGTGCATCGGAACTGCTCTGCTCCAGCTTGGCTGCAGCTTTCCTCTTGAACTCTTGTTCATTCATAGTTAGTAGTACCTGTAGTTAAAGTAGTTTAGATTAGTGTTAGTTTAGTTTAGTGCACCCAGGTTGGGGCATGCCCCGTGCCCTGGGCTTTAAGTTGTTTGACACTTGCAGGTGGCCGATGCCAGTGAATGCTTATGCTGTCTGAGGGAAACCCATCTCAGCGATTGCTGCAAGATTTGCAAATCCTTCAAGCCTTGGACCAAGAAGGAAAGGGACATTTGCCTCTGAGCCATTCTGATGGAGTCGACATTGACCCCAACTCTGGTGCGCCGCTCCGAGTTGGCACTGAGTACCGCAGTGTCAGTACATGGTTGACCCTTCGGTACCTTCCACCAGTCAGCACAGCTCCCCATCCACAGAGCATGCCAAAAAGGCTAAAAAGAGGTCTTCTCCGCCAAGACACCAAAGCAAGACCGGGGGAGAGACTAGACCCATGTTGGGCAGTTCTCGATCTCCGTTGGCCTCCAGATCTCTGACTTGGGTTGAGTGGAGCAGTCCGGCCCACTTGGCGCTGAGATCCCCCGGGTGCCCTCCACACCAGAAGCCCTTCAGGCAGCCCGGGATGTTATGTCTCTGCTGGTACCAGGGGCACCACCACTGTTGGCTCCTTGGTCCAGAGGCAAGCCACTGCTTGGATCTCCGCAGTCACCGCCTGGTTGGTACCGTTCGCGGTCTAGGGAATGTTCCCGACACCGTTTGCCACTCAGTGACCACCCTGTGCACAGTCCACACCGTTCCCTGTCAACCCAGACCAGGTTGTCTGGCTAGGTTCTGACTGGCAGGGGTTCCAGGCACTGCTCCGCCTTGAGGGACCATAGACCTCATGAGGGGAGCATGCCCCGTTGAGACCGGGACAGATGGCACTGCAGATCCTTTTCTCTGAGAGGCTACTGTAGCCCATTGTGCTACGGGCATTGACACCATTCCCGTTCTTTGTCTCGCTGCAGGATCCTGCCATGGCACAGGTCCCATAGTCCCAGGCATCAATCACCGACACCTCGCCCTCACAGATTCTCCCGTTGGAGCTGATTATGGAGCAGCTGCTACCGGCAGTACTCCCGCTCCTCCATGCTGGGATCATGGTTTTGTGATCGACACCATTCCCAATGCCAGCGCTCCTCCCGGGCCCGGGACAGCAACAGGTCATATGCCAGCCCAGTCTCCCTTTGTAGTCATCAGTCGATGGGACAGGCTAGTCAGGCTGAACAGCCTGCTCCACTGGTGCCACAGCAGGTGCATTGGTACAGAGCTCCTTGGCTGGCACCATGGTACCAATGGGTCGTGTGGCCCCCGGTGCAGCCCCCAGTGGTGGCTCGCTCAGTGGCCGGAGCCTCAGCAAGATCCTTGGCCTCCCTCTCTCAGCCTCCCAGAAAGGAGTTGGTGGGGCGTTCATCTCTGGTTCTGTGCCCGGAGGGCAACCAAGTGGTGGGACTCCCGGTCCTGGTGAGTATGCAGAGGTGGAGGAACCCTCGGACTCCCTCTTCAACATTCTCTCGGCCTTGGCACCGGGCAGGGTGGCCCTCCCACTCCATGAAGAGGTGGCAAAAATTTCAAACACCGTGCAGTCTTGTGTCTGTCTCCTCCACAAACAGCACCCTCCCACATCCTTCCAGCATCCTCATCTGTCAAGGTGCACTTCGTGGCTATATCTGCCTTCCAACCATCGGTGCAGGGGCACACGGTATTCTCCCATTCTGTGACCTGTTGATTACTTAAGGGATTGGATCATCTCTTCCCATGCATTAGGCCCCCAGTCCTCCAGTGGGACCTGAAATTGGTGCTGGCCCAGTTGACAGGTCCCCCATTTGAGCCGCTTGCTCATGCTCCTGGTCACACCTTTCATGGAAGGTGGTCTTCCTGGTGACGATCACGTCAGCTAGATGGGTCTTGGAGCTCAGGGCCCTGACCTCTGAGCCCCCGTACGCAGTGTTCCATAAGGATAAGGTCCAGCTCCGAACACATCCTTCATTCCTCTCCAAGGTGGTCTCCATCTACCACATGGGTCAGGACATCTTCCTGCCGGTGCTCTGTCTCAATCCCCATGCTTCAAGTGAGGAGCGCCGCCTCCACATGTTGGATGTGAGACAGGCTCTGGCCTTTTACGTGGAGCGGACTAAGCTGTTCAGGAAGTCCTCACAGTTGTTCATCGCCTTGGCCGAATGTATGATAGGTCGCATGATCGCCACTCAGCTGCTCTCCAATTGGATCACCTTGTGTATTCATACCTGTTACGACCGGCGGAGTTCCCCTGCCATTGATTGTGAGGGCACACTCAGCAGGGCACAAGCCTTGATGGCTGCCTTTTTAGCCCACGTTCCCATTTAGGACATTTGCAGGGCTGCCACATGGTCTTAGGTTCATACATTCACCTAGCATTATGCAATCGTCTCCCAAACCAGGGAGGATGCTGGATTTGGCAGGGCAGTGCTCCGTCCTGAGAGTCTGTGAACTCCTACCCACCTCCAACAGATATAGCTTGGAATCACCTATTGTGGAATGCACATAAGCAGTCACTCTAAGAAGTAAAGACAGTTGCCTTTTCCATAACTGGTGTTCAACAAGATGTGTTGCTTATGTCCATTCCGCATCCCGCCCTCCTTCCCCTCTGTCAGAGTTGTCTGGCAAGAAGGAATTGAGGGTGGGGGGAACACTGAGCTCCCCTTAAACTTTGCCATAGAGGTGCCACTCCAGAGGTCATTAGAGGCACTCCCTTATGGGGGAAAAACTTCTGTCACCGGTGCACTTGGCGAGCACGCGCACCTATTGTGGAATGGACATGAGCAACACATCTCGAAGAACATCAGTTATAAAAAAGGTAACTGTGTTTTCTCTTCCCTTCCCTCCTACATGCCTGTGCCATGATATGTTCCAGGAAAACTCTGCTCAAACATAGTTGGGAGTCAGAGGCTAGGACTTTTCAGCTTGGAAAAGAGGAGACTTAGGGAGGATATAATAGGGGTGTGTAAAATCACGGGTGATGTGGAGAAAGTAGATAAGGAAATGTTATTTACTTATTCCCATAATACAAGAACTAGGGGCCACCAAATGAAATTAATGAGCAGCAGGTTTAAAACAAATAAAAGGAAGTTCTTCACACAGCAGACGGTCAACTTGTGGAACTCCTTGCCTGAGGAGGTTGTGAAGGCTAGGACTATAACAGTGTTTAAAAGAGAACTGGATAAATTAATGGAGGTTAAGTCCATTAATGGCTATTAGCCAGGATGGGTAAGAATGGTGTCCCTAGCCTCAGTTTGTCAGAGGATGGAGATGGATGGCAGGAGAGAGATCACTTGATCATTGCCTGTTAGGTTCACTCCCCCTGGGGCACCTGGAATTGGCCCCTGTCGGTAGACAGGATACTGGGCTAGATGGACCATTGGTCTGAGCCAGTACAGCCATTCTTATGTTATGTTCTTATGAAACACGTTGTTGTAATGCTAGACAAGTGGTCAGGTCAAGCAGAACCTTCATGAAAACTGTATGTGGTATCTGAGTTGAGCTATACTGCTGGTTATAGGTATTCCATATTAGGATTATTTCAGTGATGGATATCAAATTACTGCTTCTCTCCCTGCTGCATTTTTCATGCACTATGGAGCATTATATATAACTGCCTCAGTTAGAATGGAAATAAAACGATCACATAGGATTTGTGGGAAAACCATTCCTAATAGAATACTAGATAAAGAATAAATAAAACCAAGTGTTATGTAGCATCATTTTATTTAAAGTTAGATATACAAGAACTGACATTCATGTCAGATGTCATTTTGCTTTGCCATTGTTGATACTATTCTCTCCACCTTCTACAGAACGGTGCTCAAAGATCTGTGAACTTCATATTGTAAAGAATAACAGCAACTATGTTTGCTTTTATAGGTAAGACGTCAACAGCACTGATGCTTCAAGGGCTGTGAAAGAAGCCACATTTTAGTTAGAAACCCAATAAAATGTTACTGAACTATTTTTAAAGACCAAGTGTTTGACCTCATAGCCCACTTAAAACTTAAACCTGTATTTACACTGGATATTTTCTTGGTTTATGAACCTTAAATAAAAAAGTCATGCAAAAAGCTTTATTTGGTCTGTTGATCTTCTTTTGGTAATTCAAACCATGTTCAGTTCAGTAAAACTGTCCTTAATATCATGCATAGACCATATACTTTCTATGCAAGATTTCTCATAACATTTGAGTATTGGACTGTCCCCTGAACTGTGCATGGAGATCATGTAGCTGGGATTTGAACCTAACACTTAAGATTTGGGGAAAATACGAAGAGATTAGAATTTTTGCACCAAATCCATTACATGTATTACAATAAAGATGTTTAAAAATACTTTATAGAAGTTCCCGTGGTCTTCCCTCTGTTATCTTATCCTCCCCAAAATCTTAGCTTTCTGCAATTGTTGCTGAGACTTTTCTGTAAGTGATCGCCTTAATAAGAAATGTCCAATATTGCAGCACCACTTTTCTGAGTGCTGTATTTATAAAGGAAAGCATAGCTTATCAAAAGAGATTATGGCACCTCAAGTATGGAGTTGGATGGAAAGTAGTGAGCAACAGGTGTGGTTCTATGGGAAAATTTCAACTTTGTCAAAAACAGGTTTTTAGCCCAAAAAAATGCAGTTTTCTAAAGAAAAATCCATTTTTGAGAAGTGTGTGTGTATAAATAATGAAAAAATAAATGTGTAAAAAAAAAAAAGCTGATAGTAACCTTTTTTAGATGAGATCAAGCCATGGCTTTGTAAAGTGAGAAATGTTAATGAAGGAAATACGAGAGAGAGAAAATCATTTAATTGACTGCAATGTATTTGGAGTTGTCCTCAAACCTATGTCATATTCCAGTCTTTCCTCTCCACCATATTGTATTGGTTATTAACAGATTATTATATTAATGAACAGTAATCATAATATAGCTATATCTATATCTCATGTAGGAAACAATAGTAGGACCTGAATAAAAGAAGTAATAGCCATTTCTAATGACTGAGTTTGTGATTTATCAAGCAGTTTACACTTCACAGTTGTGATGTGAATTTGCTGTAAATCCTGTAACCATTTGTTTTCGGTAGAGATTAACCCAAGCCTAAAACCTAAGATCCAAACTCCAGGGACATTCAGCTCTGGATCTGAAGGTTGAGATTCTCATCTATCATTTGAGCTGGGGCTTTAAGAACATAAAATGTCATGAGAGTGACAACACAGCTTTAGTAATGTCTACAAGATGTGTCTTCTGGTTGTTGTTCACTCTGTTAAAGCTCTACTCTTAGCCTTGGTCTACACTGGGGTTGGGGGATCGATCTAACTTACGCAACTTCAGCTACATGAATAACGTAGCTGAAGTCGACGTACTTAGATTAATTTACCGTGGTGTCTTCACCATGGCGAGTCAACTGCTGCCGCCCCCCCGTCGACTCTGCCTGCACCTCTCACGGCGCTGGAGTACAGGAGTCAATGGGAGAGCTCTCAGGAGCTGAGCTCGGGGGTAGGCACCACAATATAGGTATGATAAGACAATTTTGGTTTATTTGTGCTGCTTGACTGGGAAGGTGTAGGGAAGTGTGAATTCATTGCCAGCTAGGATACTCTGACCATTTGGACATCTGCTTGATGCATTCGCTCATATAAGGTTTGTTTGCTTTCTTGCTTGCTTGCGTTCCAGATTTGGTGTACATAGCATATGCAGCCTGTAGTGGATGGGCCAGTGGCAGTATGAGTGGGTTTTATATAATTCTGGTGAAGACTCTGAGTGAGACTCTGCCTCAAGCAACAGAAGTGGATAATGTTTGATAAAATTGAGGTTGAGGTCCATTTCAGAATGGCCATCACTCCTCCTGAGGAATATGGGAGATCACTGTTGGAAGCTAAGCAGGGTTTAGAAGATACCAGTGAATGTATGAGAGAACAGAAAGCATGTTCTTTAAAGGTGACCTGCAATTTTTTTTAAAAATTACCTTAAGCCCCCTTTTGTTTCTTTATAAAGTAGCAAGAAGGTCTGAAAGGACTCTTCTTGCTTACAAAGTTTGTAATTGCTTTTTTTTTCACCTTAGAAATACCAGGCATATGGACTTCCCTGGTTTTACTGGAGGACCACTGCGAGGTCTCAGAGCATGTTCATTGTACACTCCAACATACTTAATTGTAGGGGCATGAGATCTTGGTAACTGAAATTAAACAGTTAACAAAAACAAAACACAAAGAATTACAGTCTGACTAAAAATCACATTCTGTTTTATTTGATTAATTTTCACGCTTGGTTCTTGTGATGTCACAATTACGCTTATTCTCCAATCATCTTAGTCTTCCATTCTAAACTAGGTCTCAATTTCTAGTGCAATATCCAAGGAAGGGGGGAAAAATCCAGTTTTTAGACTGCCATTAGCCACCATAAAGAAGCAAGAAAGAGCACAAACTCCAATTTTATTTTCTTTGCAGTTCATTTTAAAGGGCCTCTGGAATTTATATTCTTTTGTTTGATCTATTTGAGGATTGCTTATGTCTGCCACCATCTTGGCTGTGATTATTTCTGGAGGCATTACTCCTAAAAAGCGGCACACCCAAAAGTATCAGTATAGCATTAATTAACATGAATTAGTTGTTGCTTATACTCATTCCTGGAGTGACTGCTATCTGGTGGTAGTTCTTGTTTGAATGATAAAAACCTGGGGATCCATTTCAGAGGGACCACTGATAAGCGTAGTAATAAAGGGTACTTGCCATTCACATGTGATGAAGTCTCCTACATTCACACATCTCTAAGTGCATTGGGGATAAGGTATTTGGCCCGCATTACACTGCACTCTATAATTATTTGAAGAGTTTGGAAAGAAACTGGATCTACACTTAAACTCTACAAAATCTCCATGTGACACATAGCGTTTTTGAGCTGACTCCCCCTTTAGATCTATGTTGCGTGATCTCATATCTTCTTGCATGATAACACATGGCTCTGTAACAACAACAAAAATATTATTAGAATGTTATAGAAATCCAAATGGAAAAATCCTGCAGTGAAACTGAAGGCGATCCCATGATAAAATAATTAAGGGCCATTGTGCCCTCTGTGACTCTCGTTGAAGCTTGTTGGCTTCTGTCATAAACAGATAGTTAAGGGTTAAAGTCTCTTTTACCTGTAAAGGGTTAACAAGCTCAGTAACCTGATGAACACCTGACCAGAGGACCAATCAAGGGACAAGATAATTTCAAATCTCTGTGGAGTGAAGGCTTTGTCTGTGTCCTTTGTTTGGATTGCCGTTCTCTCTTTGGATTTAAGAGAGGCCAGACATATTCTTCAAGTTCTCCAAGGTTTCCTGAAGTATTTTCTTCTATTCAGTATAGTGAGTATTAGAAGGCGGTTTAGTCTTATAATTGATTTCTACATTTGCAATTGTGTGTTTGCTGAAGAAATATCTTTATTTCTGTTTGCTGTTACTTTGATTATTCTGAGGAGGAGGGAGGGGCAGTCTCTCCAGTTTTTATAAGTTAGACCCTGTAAATTTTTCCATCCTGGTATTACAGAGAGAGTGTACTTTCTTTCTTTCTTTTAACAAAATCTTTTCTTTTTAGAACTTGCTTGATTTCTTCCCTTGTTTGGATTTTCAGGGGAAGGGGAGGGGGGAAAAGTGAATCCCTCTTTGTTTGATTCAATGAGTTTGAATCAAGGTATCTCTCCTAAGTACTAGGAGAGGGGAGGGGGGAAGGAGGTGAGGGGAATAAATTATTTCCCTTTGTGTTGAGATTCAAGGAGTTTGGATCTGTGTTCCCCAGGGAAAGTTTGGGGGAACAGGGAGTGTGCTAGACACTAAAAACTTGGCTGGTGGCAGCGTTTACCAGATCTAAACTAGGATTTAGTTTAGAGGAGTCCATGCAGGTCCCCATCTTGTGAACGTTAAAGTTCAAAGTGGGGAATAAACCTATGACAGCTTCAATACATGATGTAAATGTGATTTCAAGTAGGGAACTTTAGTCCTAGGAGAAACCAAACAGTTTTTTCCACTTTCTGAAAGCCACCTACTACAGATGATTAGTGTTACCTGAATCTGAATGTGATGGGTAATGCCACTGTTTTTAGACTATTTGCAGGAAAAGTGTAGCATTCCTTTTAGTGATGAAACAGTAAGACAATAAAAGCATGAAACTAATGGAATGTTTTCTATCTACAATTAATTTAGTGCCTTCACCTAGCATAAAATAGAAATTAGGAACAATTCCAGATAAAATGTATTTGAAAAAAGTGTTAACTAAACCAAGCTCTGAGATAGGTAGAGTTTGTTCAGGAGCTGTTCAGTGTCCTGTGAGATGTCAAGCCCATTCAACTGGGTTGTGGGCAGGCAGCTGCAAGTGTTCTTCCCAGGTAGTGGGTGAAGCTGCAATACCTAATTTTGAGGTAATTCAAGTGGCCTCTCTGTTGGGCAAAGTTATGTGGAATCCCCAGGGAGGCAGAGGTAGTGGTGACAGCAGTTAGGGAGGGGCAAAGGAGGGACGGTTTTGAGAAAGGGGCAAAATGAAGGAAGCTGCCAGTTTTACAAAAATGCAGGTAACCACAATGTTTTGTTTTTTCTTTCCTCCTGTACATAGCAGTCTTGAGAAGGCAAGAGAAGTGATTAAGGAATTACACTGCCCCAAGGTGATGGGTTTCCTATATTCTAAAGGTTACTCTATATCCTCAACCACACTTTTTCCTGGCCCTCCCTCCACCTCCCATTGATCCCCTTTTGCCTCCCCACCCCCGCTGGGCTAGACTTCTGCACCCCAACTTCCATCACTAATCCCTCTTTCAGTCTCCATTCCATAGCACCCCCCACCCCCTACTGGCTCCAGTAGCATGCCAGCTGCCTCAGGTATCCCCAGGTCCTCTTACTTCTCAGATTTGTGGCAAGTAAGTTCTTATTTCCTAATTCCTACTGCCACTATGGGGGGAAATCAACAATTTTTTCTTGCTGGTGAGAAGTATCACACATGGAGCCACTGAAAACTTTGTAGCTACAGTTTATTCCATCTGCTGCACTATGAACATAATACACCATTGGATATATAGGCAGCATGCAAACAGAGCAATAACCCATTCCTTTGTGATATCCTGAAACATACTAACTCTGCTGGTATGAATTTGGCCTCTTATAGGAACCTTTTCCCCCAACATACTGTTTTGAGGACTAGTTCTTTTCATTTGGCATAACCTAAAGTGTCCATTTTGTAACTGGCTGCACCTTGCTATTTCTTTATTCCTTCCAGTTTGTCAATGTTCTTAACTCCTTTTACTTTTTCCCACCCTTATTCATGAGGGGTGGCACATTTCTCACAAGTGTATTTAAAAAGAAATTTTTACTCTCTCAAGCTTGGTTCATCATGTTGCTAGAACCATCTCATCAACTACCAGAATCAAATTGATAGTCAGATGTGAATGTTAGTCTGGTTAGAGTGGCAGCTGGACTCCTTGATGCTGGATATTTGGCTATATAATGTTCTGGCTCTTTGCCTTAGGTAGGAGCAAATATGGTTTAATCCAATTAACTTCACTCTGTCCTTTCCTTTTTAGCTGGTTTGTTAATCATAAAGCTGGTTTGAAAATTACCATTGAATCATTTTTAAATAGAAAAATAGGGAGATATGTTTGTAAACATTTTTATAGACATATTTCCCCAGACTTTGATCAACTCTAGTTAATTATGCTGTTAAATCTACATGTCACTTGTAGTAAAAAAAAAAAATCATGCAGTGACAGCTTTGAAAATAAATTTCAGCTTCATGAAAAAGAAATGACAAAATAGTAGCCAGGAGATCATGGTTTATAAAATTTAATTTAGTTATAAATTGAAAACTTTTTACTACTGAATATTTTTCTTACCTAAACAAACTGGTACTTTTGTCCAGATTCCATTGTAACAGTATGATTTCCGGTTTCCTTCTATTATGTAATAATGCTGGCATCTGTATTCTACCGAAGAGCCAAATGCATACTCTTTTAGGGATAAAGTAGTTATGTCTCCGTTCTCAATAGTAGGTGGACGGCCACACTTTTCCCCAGTTCCTAAATGAAAATATCTGTGGTTACGATTTTGTACAGATACAAATGTTTTTGGCTTTGCTATTCCATATGTAGCATTCTGATGGCACAAGTATTCATCGGTCACAATGCTCTGAATGTTTTGTCTTTTCAGGCCTAAACCAGCTCTCACTGTACTCTAACACACATTTATATAACATCTATGGTAATAAATTCCTTTATTTTGGAAATTATGGAATAAGCTGCATTGAATTTGTCATTAGTAAACATAATCTGCACTCTTGATCCTTTCATCTTTGTGCACATAATCTACATGACGGGTCTAGTTTGCTGATCTAATTGATCCAGGATGATACCAGACAATTCCTTCCTGCCTTGCAGTTACCTCAGCTGCCAGCTTTACAAAAATGCATGTAACCACAAAAAAATGTTTTTTTTTCTCCTGTATTGGGTAGCCTTGAGCAGGCATGAGCAGTGATAAAGGAATTACACTGTTCCAAGGTGCAAGGCTTGCTATATTCAGTTCTAGACAAGTAGTTCCCAGATCACTTAGGATGAGCTTGCGCTATAATCCCATCTGAGCGTCTATGGGGCCTTGGGTGCATCACATCTTTACACATGGAAACTTTGGGTGAAACATCAGGATCTCACAGAAGGTAAAACATTGCATCTGAGCTAAATTTTTCATAGTAAACAATGTATGTTGTTATGAGTCTGAACCCTGCTTGCCTGACACCGAACCAGTGTGAGGAATTGGACACCATGCCTGGCCTCTGGCAGGTAGCCTAAGATCTTCAGGCTCTGGGATACTAAATCCCTGGCTACTTCCAAGTATGGCAAAACCCTACCACCCTTCAAATGAAAAGATTGCCAGGAAAGTCCAGGTTGAAACTCTCCTTTAAGCAGGTTACTCCCTGGCAGAGAACACCAAGGCATTTTCTATGGGTTTCAGACCTGGACTGTTGAATTACTGTTGAAACCCTCCCCCCATTTCTGTCTATTAGATAAAGCTTTTTGTCTCTGTAAAAGGAAACATGAATGCTTTTGAAAGAAGTGGTCTCGCTGACCATGTTTACCTTTGTCAGTGTTTCACTGGACCAGCTTGGCTGGTGCCAGAGTTTTTAAAGCTATCTGCTTAATTAAATAGAAAAATGAATAAGGTGATTTTCTCAGGAAGTCCTGAATTACCAAGTCCCAAATAAATCTGAAAGGAAGACTGATTTGCTTAACTCTGCCCAGAATCAACATTAACCCATTACACGTACGCTCCCCTCCTTATTGCTCAAACATATTTAAGGAAAAGAACGGATATAGAACTAAGTACATTTACCAGATATACAAGTTGGTAAATCCATACGCCCATCTACACACTTGATGAAGTAGGGATTTTAAGGTCAGAATGTTCACCACATAGAAATTCCATTGTTTGGTCACTTTGAATCAATACTGTACGTCTTCGGCCATTAGACAGAAGCAATTTTTTTGTTTCCAATTGTTGCCTTGTGATAATACATGGAGCTTTAAATAAAAAAGAGCAACACACAAAAAGATTAAAAGTTTAAATATCTCCTCCCACATTAACAGTGCTGCAGATTCCATACTTCTAGAGTCATCTTCCCTTTTGTTTACCACGTAGAGAATGAATGACACTTAAAGAAAAAATGAACTACAGTACTTTCAAAAGTGATTTGTATTAGTTGTTAGATCATGGAACTCTAAATCAGAACTCCTGTGTTCAAGTCTCACCTCTACCTTTAACTTGCTGTGTGGTTTGGCACTTTCCTTAATTTCATTGCTCCGGTTTCTCCATTCTTGTAATGGGGACAGTAACTTCCTGTTGTTAAGGAATGTGTGAAAGATATTCGAATATAATTATTGTTAAGCAAAGCCAATAGGATACTGTTATCTACACTGTCCCTACCAGATAATCTGCCATTTGCTATCTATCAACTAGACAGTCCTGTTCACTGATCAGTATTCAGCTCTACCTAAAATTTAGATAGTGTATGATGCTCCAGTAAGTCTCATTTTGGACTTGATCCTTTGATACCAGTGAAGTCAATGGGAATTTTGCCATTGCATTGTATGGGAGCAGGATCAGAAATTATGGGAGTTCTGGAAACATTAAGTAGTCACCCATAGAATAGTATCCATCATTAAATAATACTATGAGACGAGAGGGATGTTATGTGTTAGGATATAGATATTCAAGCCTGTCTGCAAAGGCCTATATTTTAAGAGTTTAGGTGTATTCTTATCACTTAGCTAGTTATAGAGGTATAAAAGAAAGCATCGAAATCATTGTCTATCTGTGTAAGGGTCTTTCACTGTAACAGTCTAAGGCCTTGTTTGTCATATTGAAATAAGGCAATCTGGGGCTGTTAGGAAGGTGATCTGATCTATCACCTCCAGAGAAAGGAAAGAGCCTAAAACATGTAAAAGGAAATTTAGTTGGATAGTTTTCTGTCTGGTAAGAACTCACTTATCAATAGACACAGCTGGAGAACACTTATGTCTGTATAGATGTAGTTGTGAAATCCTCACTTTTGTATTGTTTTGTATGTTTATTTGCATGGTCTCTGTCTGGTTCTGTGATTGTTTCTGTCTGCTGTATAATTAATTTTGCTGGGTGTAAACTAATTAAGGTGGGGGGCTATAATTGGTTAGCTAATCATGTTACAGTATGTTTGGATTGGTTAGGTAAATTTTAGTAGAATAATTGGTTAAGGTATAGCTAAGAATATTACTATATAACAGTGGTCCCCAACCTTTTTGTGACCAGTAGCACATTCATGTTTTCAGAAGAGTGTGGCGGGCGCCAACAATTTTTCAAGGCTTATTTTGTATTTGTACATTAAATAATAAAAAAAAATATTTAATATTACATAATATATGAATCCAGAGAGAAGAGAGAAGCCGCGAGGACAGAGAACACTGGCGCCCGCAGCCCCGGAGTACCTCTGTCCCCAGCAGGCGCGGGGGCCCGGATTCTCTCCCCTGCTGGGCACTAGGCGGGTCCTGCGCATGTCTGGGACCGAGAACACTGGCACCCTCAGCCTGCAGCTCCGGAGCTCTCTGTCCCTGGCAGACACGGGGACGCAGCTTCTCTCCCCTGTGGGGCACTAGGAAGGCCCCGCACCTGCCGGGAACAGAGAACACTGCACCCGCAGCCTGAGTTCTCTGTCCCCGGCAGGCGCAGGGCCGCTGCTTCTCTCCCCTGCTGGGCACTAGGCGGGCACACATAAATGCCCCAGAGGGTGCCATTGTGCCCGCGGGCACCACGTTGGGGACCACTGCTATATAAATTAGGGGCAAACAGGAAGTAAGTTGGGATTTGAAAATAAGGAAAAAGGAACTTGGATTTAAGCTTGCTGGAAGTTCACTCCAATAAACATCGAATTGTTTGCACCTTCGGACTTTGGCTATTGTTGCTCTCTGTTCATGCAAGAAGGACCAGGGAAGTATGAGAGTGAAGGAATAAGCTCTCTAACATTATGCCCACCTACTTTAATCCAACGAATTAAGAAAGAAAACATTATCCTACCCAAGCACTTTGGTGGAGGTGTCCATTTTTCTCCATTGCATGTTATCCTTTCAGATCCTGCCAGAGTACATCCTGGGTAGCACCTGTACTGAACAACATCACCCTCCCGATATTCTGCTTTCTCCCCACTGACAATTTCTGCCAAATCGATGTCAGGTGGATGTGGACACTCTTGAACTGCAACACACACATGTGTTAACCTGTTACTGATGGTGGTCGAGGGGGAACAGAATTGAAGAAGCAACAGTGTTACATCAATTTTACGTGTTAAGTTCTTTGGGGTAAAAATTGTCTCTTATGTTAGATGCTGTAGAAACACAATGAGGCCCTGATCTTGACTGGGATCTTTGTGGTTAGAACAAAACAAATAATAATTAATGGGGGATATTTCCATAATCAAAATTGATTAAAATAAAAGTCTGACGTGTGAGAGCTTCATGAATGTTCGATGGGTAACTTGAAGAAACACTGCTCCTTGCATTTCCTGTGTTAGAACATTATTTTCACTGAAGTACATCATAAGAAGCTCCAGTTAATTGACATAAGAAAAGAAGTAATATTGTTTCTGTTTGCAATTAATGTCTTGACCTTAAAGTTGATACATCATTAAGTGATGAGAATAGGTGTAAGGGGATCTAAATACAAGTTTAAGCTAAGATATGGTGATCTAATTTACACCACCGTACAACATTATCTTTGAATATTCCTTATAAGGGTCATGTTCCTTATAAGCTTTCCACATCACCACACTTTCTTATATTTCTAAGGCCCAGATCTGGCACCATTAGAGTCAGTGAGAGCTTTGACACTGACTTCAGTGAGTACAGGATCAAGCTCTGAATGAATAGCAGCTATATTTTAAGGTAGGAAGAATGCCTTCTTGCCTCTCAGTTTGGGGTAATTGCTTAGAGAGGTAAGTCCTCCTCAGCACTTGTGTTGATCCAGAACACCAGTCTAACCCTTTTCTTGGGGGAGGCAGAATAGCATTCCAGTATTTCTGATAATTGAAAAGGAAACCAATGATTATTCATGCTAAAATATTGGAATTTTCATTAGAGTGCTAATTCCAGCTTTTTGCCAGCGTCAGTTTATCAAAAAGACACATGATAAATTGTCTAATTCATAAATATATAATGCTGTCAGAAAAAGGGTGTCAAAGTGTGTGATGGCCTGGCTTGTCCATATGTGAAGAAGTGGCTTGCAAAGCATCGATCAGCAGAAGACACAAAATCATGGAAAAAGCTACCCGAAGAGACAGCACAAACAGCAAACTGATATTGTATTTGGGTAGACAATGAAGAATATCTTTCAGGTGTGCAATAAAAACGTACATTACTATTATAAGATATTCTTGCTGTTGAAATTGTGTGTTCTGGCACTTTTTTTTTTAGGATTCGAGCTCTGGTTCTCCTTCATTTTAGGTACTGTGAGAAATTTTACCTGGTTTTGTATTACCAACCTGGAGAGTTTGGTATCTGTTTTAAGAACACATTACATGCCACATTATTTATACAACTGACTGATTGATTATTAAAACACTTGATAGTTTTTCAAATAAACACAATGTGTCTGGGGGAAAAAGCACTAGCAGAAGTTAATCTTAAATGAAAGCTTTCTTACCAATACATATAGGTACTGGAGACCAGCCTTCAGAGGAACAGGTAGTTTCATTAATTCCATTTTCAGATTTATATCCATGATTACATCGAAAGGTTGTTTTTTCTTCAACTTTGTCCACTATTTTCCCATTTTCTATCCTTCCACATTGTATTGCTGAACAAAAACAGAACAACATAATCAAAAAGACTATTGCAGATAATACACAGGAATACATGGTATATTGTACACAACATATTGTACTACCATAATAGTTAGCACTGCATCATTAGTAGAGGTGGTCGATCTAGAAAAATAAGTGTTTGACATCTGTTTTCTCAAAAAGCACAAAATATTTTGTGAAAAAACTTGTGATTTTATGACAAGTTTAAATGAATTTTTTTGAAGTGTCACCCAATTTTTTGTTGTTGAAAAGTTTAAGCATTTTTTGAACAGGGTTAAAACTTTTTAAAGCACCTGGACTTTCTACAGTGACTTACACACTCAGGACCCAGAGTCCCATTGGCTTTCAGTGGTAGTTAGGAGCTGTGGTGTCGAAGTCACTTTGAAATTGGGCCTTAGGCTTTAACTCATCTGGGTGTTTCTGAAAACATGACCCCAGATACTCTGGATCTAATTAAGTCACTGACAGAAAATCAAAGTTAATTATAGCTCATATGAAAGTACTGGAAACATGAGCTGACAAAAATTCTGTTGACTCTTAAAATACACCTATTGTCAGGGTCCTTGATTAAAACATGGTTGCTCTCTAAACTGAGTTGCAATTTATAGCATAAACTGGACGTTATCTGTGTCTTGACTAAACTTTGGCTTGACTAAGTGAAGGCAAAGTGAAAACTCTCACTAATGAGCAAATTCCCTTTTAAAAACAGGAAGAGCATCCAAATGTAACTACCAAGTACATTAAATTATTAGAGTTTGTTATCCTTCTACGTGTTTCTACAGTGCCTAGCATAAAACAGCCCCGATTCTGAGTGGGGCTATCGCAATACAAATAATAAACAATAATATTGATACAGTGAAGAGAAGGAGCTCTCTCCTCTAAAATTGTTGCTTGATTTATTCAAGTTTTTTTGACCGATTAGGATTGAATGTGTTCAATAATGCTAGATGAGGTAATGCTGCACATTACCTGTAGTACTTAAAGTTAAATACAACGACAATAGCATTCTAAAGTATGTTGTTTTTTCATTTAAAATCTCTGGTTGAGATTTGTCAAATCTAGACAGGTTTTAGCCGTATAAACCTCCCATAAATTAATGGGGATGATGTGGCTAAATCCCCTCACTGGCTTTGAAAATTTCATTCATTATTTTGTTTTGTTTAATCCATTCTACAATATCTTGCTATCAACCTAATCACCAAAATGTAGGTGCTATATTAGTTTTATTTTTATAATAGCACTATTTTGTCTAATTTTGTACATTGTTGGCTAATTTTTGTGTAGTCCTAATTTTTCTTTTAGATTGTGTTTGTGATATTATTAGTGTACACATATATTGCATTATCCCTAAAAGGCATCAAAACCGGTTAAGAGACCTGTATGGCTTAACAATGTAAATGTAATGTAAAGTCATACAAAATGAAGTGTAATGATATTCAAAGAATCACATATGTACAGAGTGCATATAATTTTCTGCTATCATTACTGTATCAGTTTTGGTCACTCTGTAATAGGTATTGTGACAATTTGGAGAAGTGGGTTGGATAATTTATGGGTTTTGGCTGATGTTATGAAATTATGAAATTGCCATATCAGGGAATGCTTCCATATGGATGTGGAATCTACCATTTCTGATAAGGCTGTAAGCGAGGGATGGGCAAACTTTTTGGCCCGAGGGCCACATCTGGGTGGGGAAATTGCATGCAGGGACATAAATGTAGGACTGGGGCAGAGGATTGGGGTGTGGGAGGAGGTGCGGTGTGCAGGAAGGGGTTCAGGGAAAGGGGTTGGGGCAGAGAAGGGGTGCGGGGTGCATGAGGGGTCTCAGGGAAGGGGGTTGGGATGCAGGAGGGGGCTCAGGATAGAGGAGCAGGGAGGAGTGTGGGAGGGGACTCAGGACAGGGGGTTGGGGTGCAGGGGTGTGGGGTGTTGGAGGGGGCTCAGAACAGGGGTTTGGGGTGCAGGAAGAGTGTGGCAGAGGGCTCAGAGCAGGGGGTTGGGGTGCAGGAGGGGTGTGGAGTGTTGGAGGGGGCTCAACAGGGGTTTGGGGTGCAGGAGAGCACTCAGGGTAGGGGATTGGGGTGCAGGAGGGGGCTCAGGATAGGGGTACAGGGAGGAGTGTGGGAGGGGGCTCAGGGCAGGAGGTTGGGGTGCAGGAGGGGGTTGGGGTGTGGGATCCGGCCTGGCACTGCTTACCTGGAGTGGCGCAGGGGTGGCACTGGCACCCACAGGGGCCAGTGCAGGCTCCCTGTCTGCCTTGGCCCCATGTTGCTCCTGAAAGCAGCCAGTGCCATGTCCCTGAGGCCCCTGGGAGGGGTGGGGGGCAGAAGGCTCCGCGTGCTGCCCTCGCCTGTGGGTACCTCCCCTGATGCTCCCATTGGCTGCGGTTCCCCATTCCTGGACAATTATTCAAAAAAGCAGCTTCCAGGGTGTGTCAAATGGTAATTACAGATTCAACCCAATCTCCTACACCTTCTGTATCTACAGTGATAATTGATGTTGATAATGATGACGCTGAGGCACTGCAAGATCCTGAAGTGCCTTCTGAATCATCAAAGATTAAATTATGTTCAGTAGAGTTTTACTATTAAGTGTATTTTTAGTGATCTGGGTGTACACCATGCGCTGCCCATAGTGATATATAGTGTCATAAGATAACCTACTGTATAGAAAACTTTTACCTGTATACCTAAGTGCTTCAAGAAGCCAAGCTGTCTGCAGTGCAGTACTACTACTACTATACTTTATCCATTTTATTGTATTCTAATTCTTTGAAAATTGGTATTCCATTGGTAAGTAGAGCGCTTAGTTAACCAGAATTTTTGATTAACTGGCACCCCCCATTCTCCCAACATGCCAGATAACAAAACTTTTACTGTATATTGTTCTTCATTTTCATGATGCAGATGATTTGGTGGGGGAGCTGTGGAAAACAGTAAGAGAATTTGCCCTCTACCTTCATCTCTGTAATTACAGCTGATCTGTGTTGCAGAGTTGCTTCCTGGGAACTTGGCATTGGTGGTTTGCTGAGAATTCCGGAAAAGGGGGTTGACTGAGTGTCCTTTGTGACTGCTCTGTTCCAAGACTGGTGTATATAATGAAAGTAAATAAGCAGCATATGGCCCATGTACAGTGGGTAAGTAGATCAGTACATCTTGTACTATAAAAACTGCAATGTATCTCTCTCTTTTGAAGGACAATATAGAGGAAATTAACCTTTTTTAAAGCTCACTTACGAATGCATCTGGGTACAGGAGACCATCCTGAAGAAGTACACTCAATTCTGTTGTTGTCATTTTCTGCTATATACCCGGCATTACATTCAAATGTTCTTTTTCTTCTCTGGAAGAAGAAACTTGGCTTTACCCTCCCATTTTCTATGTTACCACATGAAATAGCTGAAAGCAAAGTAAATACATTAACTCAGACATACTGCATGTAATCTGAAATCTCTGGTTGTATATTCTGCTGATATTATTTAGCACCGCTTAATACATTTAAAGAGAATGAAAAAGGATTTAAACTTGGTTGGAGCCATTTAGAAAAGCTAAGGAACGTCTTCTGGGTGAAACGAAATGAAAACTCTCCTAGTAAAGGTTTAAAATGAAAACACTCACATGGGTAAATAACACTGGAATTACTAATGAAAGTTAATTAAGACATAAAAATAGGCAAAGCAGTTTATATAACATGACTTTTTTAAAATTGAGCTGTCACCATTGCTAATGAATCCTGCTTGCTGTCCTGATTTTCCCAAAATGCACTAATGCAAATATGGTTAGGCAGCATGCAACATATGGACAAACACACACAGTTGTGGTAGCAGAGAAGTTGCTGTCAGAGAAGTTGCTGTATGAACACTAGAGGTACGGCAAATAATGGATTTTTCATCTTAGTGACAAAAAAATTTGAAGAAAAATGTTTTGGATTGAGCTAAAAATGTCCCCCCTCCCAAATTTGAAGCAAATAAAAATACCCCAATATTGTTTTGGGTTGAACAAAATGTTTCATTCCAATTTTGAGCATTTTGTAACACTTTTAATTTTTAAAGTAAAATGCAAGAAAAATTTGAAACAAGGTTTTCCTTTTTTAGAATAAAAAATTGTAACCCCCCCAAAAAAGTCCAGAGAAATGATTTAATTTTTTTGAGAATCTTTAAAGGTTTTTTATTGAAACAATTTGGCAAAATCAACACAAATTTATGAAATGTTGCAGAGTTGCTAAATCTGCATATTTCACTGAAAGCGGTTTTGGTTGAATGATTTCACCCAGCTCTAATGAATAGAACTCACCTGTGGTTGGTGGAACTGGGTGAGATGAGCATGTCAAGACCATGTCACAATAACTCGGTGATGCTTAATCTGTGTGAAATATTATGGAAAGGGGGCAGCAGTGATGCAAAGAATTGTGCATTTCTGGCATAGTCAGCTGGTATAAACTAACTAACAGCTAAATTTGGAGAGGAAGAATTTTCTGTATAGCTGTTACACATACAAAATGACAGTTACTCCGTTAGTATCTTCAAAACAGGCTCTGCCCTTGAAGCAGTGTCACTGCTTTACCTTGCCCCTCAGTTGTACTACTGAGTTACCATCAGCCTTTCCTACCCCAATAGGCCTAGGTGGTGGTATGTGCTCAAAATCTTTTCCTTTCAGTTATCTCTCTACCTTAACATGGTCTTTTTACAAGTCTATATTTTGTTTGTATCTTAACATCTTACCTAATGCAGTGGAGCACGCCCATAATACCAGAACGGCAGTATATCCAAGCTGCGTCATCTCTGTGCCTCAAAAGTTTGGCCTGCAATTTTAAAGTGCTGGTGTAGTGTAGTGCTGTGCCCTGGACTCTGTCCTTACCAATGTCTTTTAATGGCTGACCTCTTGTTTATAATCCCTTCATTGCTGTCCCCACACTGTCAATATTGCATCACAGATATATGCAAATTTTAATTTAAAAGGCAGTCTTAGTTGTTCAAAAAGATCAATATCGTCCAGTAATTCCCCTCCCACATGATTCCTTGAACAAGTGAGCCAACTGACTCCCATCCAGCTGTATGGGCTCCAGGTCAGTAAGGTTCCTAGGAGCTAGGAAAGGTTTTAAATCTAAGTATTATGGTATCTGAACAAGACTGATCTGAACTAGAGTGAATACAATGATAGATCCCACTGCCCTTGATCTAATGCCTGTTGAAGTCAGTGGCAGATCCTATTGATTTTAATGGGTTTTGGATCATGCCAACTAAGTGGAGAGAAATTCAATGTAATGCAAAAGAAGCACTTACAATAATTTGGACTCTATTCTTCATAAAACTCACTTAAATTCTCTTTCTGTACCTTAATGTTTAAGGTGAGGTGGTGGAGAAGATTAATACTCAGTCTCCAAAAGCATTTGTTGAGAGCAATATCCAGAGCCAAGTGCAACAGTTCATTAGCCTGAAAGTCCATGGTTTACTTTGTTGGGCACTGAAATGATATTGGTGAGCTTTAGTGTCATTCATGTATCCTAGATTTTCTGTATGGTGCACTAAAATGATTAAAATATTCAATGGACCTAACTATATATAGTGAAACCTGTACTTATTAGGCAATCTCCTGTCTTAAGACCACCCTGAAGTATCTCCAGACATGTGGAGTGCAATCATCTTGTACCTTCATTAGGACATCACCCCCTGTTGAGCAAATAATTTTTTGTCAGTTACTTGAACAGTTTTTTAAAACAGGCTACACTGCAATTTGATACTGAGATCATGGGTTGGGACTGTCATCCTTTACTCAACCAAAAACAGCATGAAGAAACCACACAAGCACAGCGGGGATCCCAAATAGCCATGTTTACAAAAAATATAACAGCATACAGGGCCTAACTACAAAGATACTGATGTTCTGACTGAATTCTGGTAGCTTCTAAAAGATAACAAAGTGAGCTCCACTAGAGAGCTCACGAAGTATTTAAATGGATACTACCCTGTACACTAGTGGGAGTCTGGGTTCAGTCCAGGATGGAGGCTCACCTTCATCTTTCAGCCTGATTTTTCCCATGCCCACTAGTACTATAATTTTTTTTTTCAAATAGTGGGAGAGAGGAGAAGGAGGTTGATAGAGTAGGGAAGAAAATGGAAATAGAGTAAAATTCTGGATCCAAGGAGGTTAATGAGAGTTTTTGGTCTGGATTTCTCATAACAATCAAGGCTTAAGGCCAGATTGCAAAGGTATTTAGGTACCTAGTTCTTTTTCAGTTTCAATGGGAATTAAGTGCCTATGTGCTTTGGAGTATTCAAGTAGGAATTTATCTGAATCTTTATTGACATAAGTCTCACTGAAACCAAAAGCAGTTAGATGCCTAAATACCTTTAAAAACTGGCTCTTAATTGCTCTTTGTGAAATAGTCACACTTATGAAATACTTAAAGCTAGGCAAATATTTTTGAAAGCTGATTTATTAATACTTTCTCAAATAAAATCGGAGTTCATGTTTGCTGTTGAATGTGTATTGTTACATTTTTGTTAGACACTTTCTTTCTGAATATTTGTTATTTGTGAAAACATCTTAAAATCCTGCAAGCTTTACAAATTGCAACACAAATGGTTATGAAATTCACTTGATATGTGTTTTGTTAGTTTTTGCTATTTGTTACTCATTAACCTCCTTCTGAAATGTTTCAGTTATCGAATCGGTGAGCAGAAACAATACGGTGGTTTCCAAAAGGAGATTAGGAGTTGTCATGCATGATTTGACCAATAGTCCAGCTAGCGTAACATACTATTCCTGGCAGTGCTCAGTGCTTCAGGGGGAAGATTTAAGAAATCCCATAAAGGGCAATTACAGAATAATTTGCCCACGGGGGGAATTTCTTTCCAACCCCCTATAGTTGGATTTATGCCCTGAAGCATGTGGGTTTATATGTGCTCAATCTAATGTTCATTGAGGGAAAGATTCCTTTTGACTTCAGTGGACATTGGAATAAGTAAAAACAAGGAGTCCTTGTGGCACCTTAGCAACTAACAAATTTATTTGGGAATAAACTAAAACCACTGCATCAGATGCATGGAGTGAAAAAGACAGTAAGGAGCATATATATTGTAGCACATGAAAAGATGGGAGTTGCCTTACCAAGTGAGAGAGTCAGTGCTAATGAGCCAATTCAATTAAGGTGGAAGTGGCCTATTCTCAACAGTCGACAAGAAGGGGTGAATACCAAGGGAGGGAAAATTACTTTTGTAGTGTTAACAAGGCCAATGCAATCAAGGTGGCCCATTTCCAATAGTTGACAAGAAGGTGTGAGTATCAGCAGTGGGAAAATTACTTTTTGTAGTGAGCCATCCACTCCCAGTCTTTATTCAGGCCTACTTTTATGGTGTCCAGTTTAGAATAAGTGTTAATCTAGCTAATGAAAAAAACCAAGGAGTCTGGTGGCACCTTAAAGACTAACAGATTTATTTGGGCATAAGCTTTTGTGGGTAAAACACCTACTCCTTCAGATGCATGGAGTGAAAATTAAAGATGCAGGCATTATTATACTGACACAAAGAAAAGGGAGTTACCTCACAAGCAGAGAACCAGCGTTGACAGAGTCAATTCAGTCAGGGTGAATCATAGAATATCAGGGTTGGAAGGGACCTCAGGAGGTCATCTAGTCCAACCCTCTGCTGAAAGCAGGACCAATCTCCAGACAGATTTTTACCCCAGTTCCCTAAAAGACCCCCTCAAGGATTGAACTCACAACCCTGGGTTTAGCAAGCCAATGCTCAAACCAGTGAGCCCTGGATGTAGTCCACTCCCAATAATTGATGAGGGGGTGTCAATTGCAGGAGAGGTAAAGTTGCTTTTGTAGTGAGCCAGCCACCCCAGACCCTATTCAGGCCCAAATTAATGGTGTTAAATTTGCAAATGAATTTTAGTTCTACAGTTTCTCTTTCAAGTCTGCTTCTGACATTTTTTTGTTCAAGTATGGCTACTTTTAAATCTGTTATAGAATGTCCAGGAAGATTGAAGTGTTCTCCTACTGGCTTTTGTATGTTACTATTCCTGATGTCTGATTTGTGTCCATTTATTCTTTTCCGTATTCTTCATCCGGTTTGGCCGATGTACGTGGCAGAGGGGCATTGCTGGCACATGATGGCATATATCACATTAGTAGATGTGCAGGTGAATGAGTCCCTGATGTGGCTGATGTGGTTGGGCCCTCTGATGATGTTGCTAGACAAGATATGGGGACAGAGTAGGCAACGAGGTTTGTTACAGGGATTGGTTCCTTGGTTAGTGTTTCTGTGATGTGGCGTGTAGTTGCTGGTGAGTATTTGCTTTAGGCTGGGGGGCTGTCTGTAAGTGAGGACTGGCCTGCCTTCCAAGGTCTATGAGAGTGAGGGATTGTTTTCCAGGATACGTTGTAGATCATTGATGATGTGCTGGAGAGGGTTTAGCTGGGGACTGTACGTGATGGCCTGTGGTGTTCTGTTGTTTTCCTTGTTGGTCCTGTCCTGTAGTAGATGACTTCTGGGTACCTGTCTCACTCTGTCAATCTGTTTTCTCACTTCACCAAGTAGGTATTGTAGTTTTAAGAATTCTTGATAAAAATCTTGTAGGTGTTTGTCTCTGTCTGAGGGATTGAAGCAAATTTGGTTGTATCTTAGGTCTTGGCTGTACAGTGGATCATGTGATGTGTCCTGGATGGAAGCTGGAGGCATGTAGGTAAGTACAGCAGTCAGTAGGTGTCATAGGTTTCTCCCCCACTTGGAGCTGTTGGGTTCCAAGATGGGGACCTGCATGGACTCCTCTAAACTAAAATCCTAGTTTAGATGTGGTTCTCGCTGCCACCAGTTACGTTTTAAGTGAGTAACACACTGCCTGTTCCCCCAAAATTTCCCTGGGAAACACAGATTCAATCTCCTTGAATCTCACCAGAGAGAGAGAAACAGCCAGTTCCCCGCCCCCCCCTTCCCTCTCTCCAGCCTGCTCCGGAGAGATTACACATCGAGTCAAATCCTTGACTCAACACAAAGAGGGACTCACCTCCCCCTCCCCTTCCCTAGTCCTGGAGAGAGATACCTTGATTCAAACTCCTTGAATCAAACAAAGAGGGATTCCCTATCTCCCTGCCATCCCTTTCCCCTAGTCCTTGGGAAAAATACCTTGATTCAGACTCCTTGAATCAAACAAAGAGCGATTCACTTTTCCCCCTCCCCTCCCCTGAAAATCCAAACAAGGGAAGAAATCAATCAAGTTCTAAAAAAGAAAAGATTTTATTAAAGAAAGAAAAAAAAGTACACTATCTCTGTATTACCAGGATGCAAAAATACAGGGTTTAACTTATAAAAACTGGAGAGACTTCCCCTCCCTCCTCCTCAGCATAATCAAAGTAACAGCAAACAGGAATAAAGAATTTCTCCAGCAAACACACAATTGCAAATGTAGAAATCAAATTATAAGACTAATCCGCCTTTCTAATTAATACTCACTATTGGATAGTAGGAACTACTCCAGGAGAACTTGGAGACATGTCTGGCCTCTCTTAGATCCAAAGAGAGAACAGAGCAAACAAGGAACACAGACAAAGGCTTCCCTCCACAGAGATTTGAAATTATCCTATCCCTTGATTGGTCCTCTGGTCAGGTGTTTCTCAGGTTACTGGGCTTGTTAACCCTTTACAGGTAAAAGAGACCTTAACCCTTAACTATCTGTTTATGACAGCAGGTTTCCAGTATAGGATGGTGTTTATGTGACCATCACTTATTTGTGCTGTAGTGTCCAGGAAGTGGATCTCTTGTGTGGACTGGTCCAGCTGAGGTTGATGGTGGGGTAGAAATTGTTGAAATCCAGGTGGAATTCTTCAAGGGCCTCCTTCCCGTGGGTCCATATGATGAAGATGTCGTCAATGTAGTGCAAGTGGAGGAGGGGTGCTAGGGGATGAGAGCTGAGGAAGCGTTGTTCTAAATCAGCCATAAAAATGTTGGCATACTGTGGAGCCATGTCGGTACCCATAGCAGTGCCGTTGTAACTGTTGGATGCTCTCGTTTTTATGGAGGTGCTGGTCATGGCTCCATAGTTAAGGTGGTGTTGGAATTTGTACTGAAAGCAGGACTAAACCACCTTTGTTACATATTTAAATAGTTATTTTGCACTAAACTTGGTTCAGTTTTTCTTCATAGGTTAATTGAAATTTCTACATCATTTCCTTGACAACAGGTATTTTCAGGTTTATTTTGAAAGGCTTAATAGCTAAAATATTAGCAAGATTTTTTTTGCAATGTTAGCATAATGTATCTGTGCAGATAGAAAGAGACTTGCGTGTTGTAAGAGGACTAGGGGAAGTGATTACTGAAGTCAGGGAATAAAACTTTTACAGGGACAGTTCCAGGAGGCATTTGTGAGTGAATGTAGCTTAGTGCTACAGAAAACACCGGCTACCATTGTAAATGTGTCTGGTCTGTTTCTGAGATGCTGATACAGCAGAGCTATCCTGTTCTGCTGCTACTATGGACATGTATTGCACAAAAAGGAAAGTTGTTAAAATGAAAGACATGCCCTTAGCTGATAGATAGTAAGTGTCTTGTAAAACTTATTGCTACAATATTTGACAAAGTATAAAGAAAAGTTTGATATAAATTATTTCAGAAGTCATCTTTAATAGGGAGTTCTGTGACTTAGAACCTAGAGGTCTGTTTATCTTGGGCCATCCAGCCAGCTTCTGACATCAAGATGCATCAATGTGATGCCATATTGTAGAAGTCAGTGAGCCATAACTGAGACCTGATTTTCAGAGGTACTGAATGCCCACCATTCCTATTAAGTTTATTTGGAGCTGTGGAGACTCAGCATTTTTGAAAATTAGGCCCCTAGTTTAATAATTCCTGTCCATATTAGTTATGGAGAAAAATCCTTTCAAATAAGAACTTTGTGCTAGACTCAATAGCTTCATTCATCATTTTCTTGTATGACCTCCTTCTTCCCCCACAGATTAGTAAGAATTGCAGCAAATTGAACAAAAACCTTGTACATTGGGAGAGAGAGTCTTGGGGGTCTGACTCATTACTGAGTTATTCTAGTTTTGTGTACAGAAAACTTCACAACCAATGAATTTATAATGGCATAAAACTGGAGTAGCCCAGTGGTGAATCAGCCCCTTCATATTAATTCATTATATTTGAAAACTTTATTTAAAATATGGAGTGCTATATATTTACTGGTACACTCCAACTGCCTTATGCTGGTCTGGCAATGAAAAGCAGCCATAAACCTGGTTTAATCTATCATTTAAACTGGGATTACAGATTATTTTTTGTCAATGGAGCAGTACAAAGCAACTGGTGATTCAGGCCCAGAATAAGTAGTGGTGTTGAAGTTGTTCTTCCTAATACTACTAGAGAACAATGATTCTTACTGGCTTTTATACAGAGTGCTGATCCAAAGTTTGGTATAAGCAGAGCTCCATAGTAAAGATATCTGTTTCAGAGCTTTATCACTATTATTTTGTGTTCCTGTGCAAAGCAATGGATAAGAAACTTAATAGAATGGGGAAAGAAAAAGCCACGGAGAAAATATTATTTCATTCTCTAGATTGAAGTTTTGGGTTATTCTGTGTATTGGAATAACAGGAAATCCCTTATATTGTTTCAACTTTAATAACATCACATATCCCATTGATGCAGAATACTGCTATGTTTTAAAATTTTATATTTTGGTTACTACCTTTTGGTAAGATATCAGATGCTCAGCCAAACAAATGTTTGGGAGTGTTAGGCAGATGGATTGAGCAAAGAAATCCCTCCCTGTGTAGGTAAATGTTAATCTTTTCTCATACCAGTTTTTATTATATGACTCCCTATCTGGTATTATGAGAGAGAATAAATAGCAGATTACTTATCATTCATTATTTAAAATACATCAATCCCATTCCCTCTTATTCATCTCTCAAAATTAAAGTCCCAATTTTTCAATCTCTTCATATGGAAGCCTTTTCCATGGCCATCATCATTGTTGTTACTTCTGTCTAGACCTCTTCTTTATTTCATATATAAAACTTCATATAACTATATATATATAATTTCTGTTTGTTTATAAATGTGTGTATGTATGTGTACACATACACTCATGTCTATATATATAAAAAAGATATCTGTTTATCTATCTCCTGAGGGAATTCTATGCTACTATGTGCATAATTAATGAGCCCCACAGACTTTTAATTTTTTGCACAGAAAAAAGCTTTTGCACAGAAAAAAATGTTGCTGCAGTTCTGCCTTTTTCCCACCAGAGGGCACTGTAGGGATAAAACAAAGCAGCAGCTTCGGGACAGCTAAGGAAGAGAGAGCCTGACTTCTTCATAGCACCTGTCAGGCCAGGTCAGGAGACAGGGGCTATGGGGAGACAGACAGTGTGATGTGCTGGGGGGGGTTAAACAGGGGCTCATAAGGGCCAGTAGGGGAGGACAGATTGGCGCAGGGGCTGAATGGGAGCGGAGGCACAGGGACATGGGGGGAGGGAGTGCAGAGCTACATAGTGACAGGGGGTGGCCGACTGGGGGCACAGACATTGGGGACAGGGGGAGGGAGTGCAGGGCCACATCAGGTTGGGGGGAGGGGGTGTCTGAGTGGGGGTGGAGCGACACATGTGGACAAAGGTGCAAGGACACAGGGGAGTGCAGGAACACATGGGGCCAGGAGCAGATGTGCCTGATTAAATGGGAGAGGCAAGGGGTCAGCCAGGGTCTGCACAGGGCATGCGCCCTAACAATTCCCCTCCCCCACAAAAAACCCCTGGTCCATACTTTTCCCATCCATCCCCAACAACCCTCCAAGTTCACACCCAGGCTCCTTCCCAGCAATTTACGTCCCTCTCCCTCAGCTCCTCTGTTACCCCCAACTCCCCCAAGCCTTTGCACTGCTTCTGAGGGGTGCACAAAATACGGTTCTGTATTGTAGTTTACATGAATTATTACTCAGAGTTTTGCATTAGTATGCCTAGTAAGGAATCTATTTGTCAAAAAACATTTCCTGAATCTTTTTCTGGTCTGTATTGTTACAGACATACTTGCTAACAGATATTTTGAAATAAATGACAAAAATAATTGAAATTGTTGTGATTATATTGTGTCATTTTGACAAATAAAGTATGCAGTATTTTGCAGAATTTTAAAATATCGTGCACACAATTTTTAGTTTTTTGGTGCAGAATTTCCCCAGGAGTAATATCTATCTATGCACAATCAGTAAACAGAAAAACATATATACTTTTTTCTCCTTATGCATCATTGTGACAGCTAAGATCAGCTGGAGCACTGTTGCAGATAGTCGCTTGATGTGCACTTTTGATGGTTGGAGGCAGGACATTCTTGGATGTGGAGGGTGTACGACTATGGTGCTCACTCCCTGTGGTGATAAGTCAGTGCTCTGTTGCTGATGTTCAGTGAATGGTGCAAGGCTCATCAATTCAGCCCAAAGTGGGACGATGGTCGAGATCGCGGTCGACCTCCCGGTACTCACGCGGTCGACGGTCCCGCTCTCGCTCCCGGTACCGCGACTATCGGCACCGGTTCCCGGCACCGTCCACGGACAGACTAGTGGCATCGACGGCGCAGTCCCTGAGCGCCTCTGCCCCCCCGTGGCCTTCCCGCCAACCGTCGGTCGCCTCGCACGAGGGCAGCGGTGGAGATCACCGGGTGGACCCCCAAGGACAGGACCACGGTCCACAGCAATGGGGCTTCTGGACCCCCTGGGCCTTTCACGAGGCTCAAGGCGCCCCTCCCTCCAGCGACCCAGGCCCTCCGACCACAGGGTGCCTGAAGCCACTGTCAGCAGGCCACCTCCATCACCTCCGGTTGAGGTTCCGCCGCCACCTGTACCGGCGGAACATCCCGTAGAGGCGGAGGCTTCGCACCCCATGGACGAACCACAGTTACAAGCCATGGGTCAGGGCCATTCCTCGTCTTCCTCGCCGGACGAGGCGGTGGCGGGGTCCTCATCATCGGACCCCCACCGATTGACTTGCATGCCCATCAGGACCTCCTCCGTCGGGTGGCACAAGCCATCAACCTCCCGGTCGCAGAGGTCACTGAGGACGAGGATCCGGTTACTAATGTGATTGGAGCTGAGGCCCCGATGTGAGTGGCACTGCCCTTCATTCGCACGATTCAGAAAAATGCCACTACAATCTGGCAATCACCTGCGTCCATCCCTCCCACTGCTCGAGGCGTGGAGCGAAAGTACTCAGTGCCCCCGACCGGGTACGAGTACTTGTATACGCACCCGGCCCCAGACTCCCTCGTTGTGCAGTCGGTGAATGACCGGGAAAGAAATGGGCAGCCCGCGCCAGCGCCGAAGTCCAAGGACGCGCGCAGGATGGACCTGTTGGGCCGGAAGGTCTATTTGGCTGGCGGCCTTCAACTACGGATATCCAATCAGTTGGCTCTCCTTAGCCGCTATGCCTACGACAACTTCGTGGCCCTCTCTAAGTTTACGGAGTTGATTCCCACATCCTCCAGGCAGGAGTTCTCTGCCCTGCTAGAAGAGGGCAAGAAAGCCTCCAGGTCCTCCATCCAGGCCTCACTGGACTCTGCAGATTCCGGAGCCAGGACTTTGGCATCAGGAGTGACCATGAGGAGGATCTCCTGGCTGCAATCGTCTACCTTGCCGCCAGAAGTCCAGTATACCTTGCAGGACCTGCCCTTCGATACCAAGGGCCTATTCTCGGAGAAAACAGACTCCAGAATCCAGACCCTTAAGGATGGCCATATTGCCATCCGCACCCTGGGCATGCACACGCCTGCTACCCAGCGGAGGTCCTTCAGGCAGCAGCCCTATCGGCCATTTAATCAGTCCAGGTCGAGGCCTGATAATGGACGCAGAGGCAGACTGAACCGCCGTAGACCATCGGGCAATCGGCGTACCCAGTCCCAGGCGCCCTCTAAAGCCCCTCAAGGGCCGAAACAGGCATTTTGATGGGACGCCCGAGGACGGCCCATCAGTCTCGTTACCGGATCCTTCCCCGTTATTTTTCAACCGTCTTTCCCACTTCCTCCCGGCGTGGTCCCAGATTACAACGGACAACTGGGTGCTACGCACGGTAGAGTCCGGTTACTGTCTTCAGTTTGTTTCGCCCCCTCCCTCCCACCCACCCACCCCGTCCCTCTTCAGGGACCCCTCTCACGAGCAAGTCCTCTTACAAGAGGTCGAGTCTCTGCTGAGCTTGGGTGCCATAGAGGAGGTGCCGAGCGATATGCGAGGCAGGGGATTTTATTCCCGATATTTCCTAATCCCCAAGGCGAAGGGAGGTCTACGACCCATACTCGACCTCCGAGAGCTCAACAGGTACCTGCTCAAGCTCAAGTTTTGCATGGTGACCCTGGGGACTATCATCCCCTCCCGGGATCCGGGAGACTGGTTTGCCGCCCTCGACATGAAGGACGCATATTTCCACGTCGCGATTTACCCTCCTCATCGACGCTACCTGCGTTTCGTTGTCAACAGCACGCACTACCAGTTTGCAGTGCTACCCTTCGGCCTCTCCACAGCGCCGAGGGTCTTCACCAAGTGTATGGCAGTGGTTGCCGCGGCCCTCCGCCGTCGTCGGATACACGTCTACCCGTATCTCGACGATTGGCTGGTCCGTGGACCATCCCGCCAACTGGTAGCAAGTCACATGACCACGATCCTAGCCCTGTTTCAGCGCCTAGGACTTATGATAAATGCCGAGAAGTCAACGTTGACTCCATCGCAAAGGGTGGAGTTCATCGGAGCGGTCCTGGATTCCAATTTGGCCAGGGCCTGCCTGCCCCAACCTCGGCATCAGTCTCTGGTCTCCCTAGTTCGGGGCCTACAATCCTTTCCAACTACAACGGTGCGTTCCTGCCTCCGCCTCCTGGGCCACATGGCTTCGTGCACGTTCGTCACTCCGTACGCGAGGTTGCACCTTCGCCCGTTTCAAACTTGGCTTGCGTCGGTGTACCGGCCCCACTGCAACTCCATGGATATGGTAGTCATGCCCACGAAGCCGGTCCTCGCTTCGCTCACCTGGTGGCTGGACCCAGAAGTGGTGTGTGCCGGAGTCCCATTCCACCCTCCTCAACCATCCGTCACCCTGACCACGGATGCTTCAGAGCTAGGGTGGGGGGCACACCTAGCCGACCTGCACACCCAAGGTCTCTGGTCGCCCCGAGAACTCTCCTTACATATCAATGTCAGGGAACTGCGGGCGATTCGCCTCGCGTGTCAAGCCTTCCGCTCCCGTCTCCAAGGGCGTTGTGTCGCGGTGTTGACGGACAACACAACGGCGATGTTTTATGTCAACAAGCAGGGTGGGGCCCGATCCTCCCTACTTTGCACAGAAGCGATGCTCCTGTGGGACTTCTGCATAACCCACTCAATTCACCTGGTAGCGTCCTATCTTCCAGGAGTGCAGAACACGCTGGCCGACCGTCTCAGCAGGTCGTTCCTTTCACACGAGTGGTCGCTGTGTCCAGATGTGGTGTACATAATTTTCCACAGGTGGGGGTTTCCCCAAATAGACCTGTTTGCCTCCAGAGAGAACAGGAAGTGCCACCAGTTCTGTTCTTACCAGGGTCGCGCCCCGGGCTCCCTGTCGGACGCATTCCTCTGCTCCTGGACGGGTCACCTCCTATATGCCTTCCCTCCATTCCCGCTCGTACATCGGGTGCTTCTCAAGCTTCGGAGGGACAAGGCCCACCTCATACTTGTCGCTCCGGCCTGGCCGAGGCAGCACTGGTACATGCTGCTGCTCGAGCTCTCCGTTCGGGATCCCATTCCCCTCCCGTTGTGGCCGGATCTGATAACGCAGGACTTCGGCAGGCTCCGCCACCCGGACCTGCAGTCCCTCCATCTTACAGCCTGGTGCCTGAGTGGTTGACCCACGCGGAGCGTGCCTGTTCGGTGGCAGTCCAGCGAGTCCTGCTAGAGAGCAGGAAGCCCTCCACTCGCTCGACTTACCTCGCGAAATGGAAGCGATTCGCAATCTGGTGCGATCAGAGAGACCTGAATCCGTTCGTCGTCCCTATACCAACGATCCTGGACTACCTCTGGTCACTTAGGGAGCAAGGTCTCATGGTCTCATCGTTGAAAGTGCACCTAGTGGCCATATCCGCCTTTCGGCCGCCCGTTGGTCACCGGTCCATCTTCTCCGATCTGACGGTTTCCCGCTTCCTCAAAGGCCTAGATCGCTTGTTCCCGCCAGTACGGCGTCCTACTCCGTCCTGGGATCTGAATCTGGTTTTGACCAGGCTCATGAGAGCCCCCTTTGAGCCCTTGGCCTTGTGTTCCCTGCTCCATCTGTCGTGGAAAACAGCGTTCCTCGTCGCCATAACCTCAGCGAGGTGAGTTTCCGAGCTTCATGCCCTGACGGCTGGTCCACCGTACACCATCTTTCATGCAGACAAGGTTCAGCTTCGGCCACACCCGGCCTTCCTCCCTAAGGTGGTGTCGGCCTTCCATTTAAACCAGGACATTTTTCTTCCTGTTTTTTTCCCGAAGCCTCACGCCTCGAGTTGGGAACAACAGCTTCACACCCTGGACGTCCGCAGGGCCATTGCTTTCTACATAGAGCGAACAAAATCCTTCCGGCGTTCGCCCCAACTATTCATAGCAGTTGCGGAGCGTATGAAAGGCAAGCCGGTCTCCTTTCAGAGGATTTCCTCCTGGGTCACTGCATGTATCCGAGCATGCTACGAGCTTGCTTGTGTACCAGCTAACCGTCTCACCGCTCACTCTACGAGAGCTCAAGCCTCATCTGCCGCCTTTCTGGCCCATGTCTCCATCCAGGACATCTGTAGAGCGGCCACCTGGTCTTCTGTCCACACTAGGGTGACCAGACGTCCCGATTTTATCGGGACTGTCCCGATATTTGCTTGTTTGTCCCGCGTTCCGACCAATGTTAGGTCGGGACACTGGACAAACAAGCAAAGGCTCCGGAGCCCGAAGGGCTCGCGCCTCCCTGCCCGACTCCGCCCCCTCCTTCCCCCCTTGGATCCTTCCCCAAATCCTCGCCCCCATCCCCGCCCCCTCACTGCCCCATTGGCTCCCTCCCCAAATCCCCGCCTCTTTCCAAGCATGCCATGCCCAGGGGACTCAGGGGAGCGGGGCGAGGTGAGTCTGGCCTGGCCCGAGCAGGCAGGACTCGGCGCGGTACCTGGAGGGAGAGTAGGGGGGCGGCCCGTGGGGCTAGGTGGCGGCTGTTCTCCCCACCTGGGCAGGGGACTCGGGAGCAGCCGCTGCTGCAGCTCCCACTGCTGCGGGGGGAGGAAGTGCCAGCGGCGGCTGCGGCTTTGGTGCCCGGGCCAGAACCCACCGAGCCCGGGCCTGCTGCGGGGCAGCGCGCACACTGCGCTCAGCCCCTGGCCAGTCGCGTCTGGGCTGGCTGCCCAGCTGGTGCAATCCCGTGGCAGAGGCATCGGCAGCCCAGTCCCGTTCGTTCCCCTGCAGGACCCGAGCAGGATGCGGGGGGCTGGGGCCTGCTGCCCCCACTCCGAGGCCGCCCGCAGGATTGCAGCAGCTGGGCAGCCAGCCCAGATGCGAGTGGCCAGGTGCTGGGTATGCGCAGCGTGCGCGCTGGGTCCCCGCAGCAGGCCCGGGCTCGGGGTTCGTGGGCGCCAGAGCCGCAGCTGCCGAGCTTGGCCAGCGGCCGCTTCCTCCCCCCGCGGCAGTGGGAGCTGCAGCAGCGGCTGCTCCCGAGTTCTGCTGCCCAGGTGGGGAGAACAGCCGCTGCCTGGCCCCGCATGCCACCCCGTACTCTCCCTCCAGGTACCGCGCCTGAGTCCTGCCTGCTCGGGGCCAGGCTGGACTCACACTCACCCCAGCCCCGCGCTCCCCTGAGTCTCCGCCTCCTCCAGCGCTGGAGGAGGAGGAGGAATCGGGTGGGGTTTTGTTTTTTTTTGCTCTGCCGCCATTTTTCCCCCTCTGCCCCCGCCCCGCCCCCCCGCGTCCTGATATTTGACCTGGGTGATCTGGTCACCCTAGTCCACACCTTCGCTTCCCACTACGCGTTGGTGCAGCAGTCCAGAGACGATGCAGCCTTCGGCTTAGCAGTCTTACACTCTGCCACGTCTCACTCCGACCCCACTGCCTAGGTAAGGCTTGGGAATCACCTGACTGGAATGCATAGGAGCAATCACTCGAAGAAGAAAAGACGGTTACTCACCGTTGTTCCAGACCCGCCTTCCTTCCCCACTGTCGGAGTAGCCGGCAAGAAGGAACTGAGGAGCGGACAGGCCGGCTGGGGTATATATCTAGCGCTATAGCGGCACCACTCCAGGGGGCGCCCAGCCGGCCCGCCGGTGTTGCTAGGGTAAAAATCTTCCGAAGAGCCGTGCACGCGCGGCGCGCACACCTGACTGGAATGGATAGGAGCAACACATCTCGAAGAACAACAGTTACAACGGTGAGTAACCGTCTTATTCATTAGTAAGCAGAATAATTTTACAAAATCTTAGAACTTTTCCCTACACCCAACAGTAACAATAATGTCTGTGCAGCTATTGAAACTCTAGCATGTGAAAAGCCACTTGCTGTTGATTTTGGAGGGATTGTTAGTGGTTAGCAATCAGTGTATTGCGAGAGTGACAAAGTGCAGTACAAGTGAAATCCTGGATACACCCTGATGGGACCTGAATGGATCACATGCAGTGGGAAAATCTGGACACCCACACCAAATGTCTGGGTAAGAGGAACTGTTCCTTTGTTCTTTCCAATAGATTGGATCTCTTTAGAGATGGACCCAAACCAAATTTCGAAATCTAAGCACTCTCAAAACTAGATGAGTGGTTCCTGAATTTGGATTTAAATGTCATGGCTGATCTCTAATGGACAAAACATGATCACTGCATCCAAATATCCCTGATCTGGATCTGCATTTTGTGGCTTGAAACCATGTCTAATCTCTAGGATTTTCTATTAACGAGATCTTTGCAGCTAATTTGAAAGTTCCAAATAGCATGAAATGATGAATTACAGAATGAACCCAGCATGCCAAACTCTGAATTAGGTGGGTCTGTGTTATACTCTTGTAATAATTTCTAGATTTAGTTTTTAACAATGCAACAGAATTTCCCTCATTTGATTAAATTCCATGAAACAAATGTTTGTTATCAATAACCCTAACAGTGTGTATTGACACAGAACTTGAATACTGGTTAAAAATAACCATGACAAGGAATGTGAAAGGGAAACTGCATTGTATCTATCAGACGGGGATAGAGCTTCAGCATTAGGGTCTGTGATGATTCCTTATGAGTCAGTGTCCCCTGCATAGCTGCATTTTTATGCACGTTATGTTCATATTATGTACATATTCACTGCTTTCCTTCCTGCATAGCAATGAAAAATCCAGTGATTGGGAGGGTCTGCTAACTACATATGCCTACATATAAATAGGATAGTACTATGCTGGGCATGCAACAAGATTAAAAACAGCAGCCAGTGGTATAAAGACGTGGGATATATAATGTATGTGAAAAGATGCATATAATCACAACTGTTTGGTTAAAAATTATAAAATGGCACTAGGAAGTCATATATTTTATAGAGCCACTAATGTTTGTATTAGAGTTATGTTGTGGATTATATATTTGATGCAATTCAGTAAGCTAATGAGTTTTGACCCCTATCCCTTGTCAGGCTAGCACTATAATATAAACTAGAATGAACACAGGTCCCCAATACATCAAACTTGCACACTAATGCACAACCTTAACAGTGATCTCCTATGCTCTTACATAAATTATACAAACAGACTGGCACATCTGACCATCAGACTTTCTTCCTCAACACTGCTAAGGTTTTGCGTTAAATGCAAGTTTGATGAAGCTGGGAAATGTAATGTTTTTGGTTAATGTTGGAGATGAAAGTGAAAGCCTTATGGAGAGCAGGAGCATATATCAATAGCACTGTAGGCAATATGAAAGTGGAAACATTAACAAGTTTTCCACCTGAACTTATTCATGCTTCAGATTTTGGATGGATGGGGTGTGTTCTGCTGCCACCTTAACTGTAACTAAATGTAGGTTTGGCTCGCTAATTAATTTTCTGGATTTGTTATTGTCCATTGAAATCTGTGCTTGCCATGTGCACATATATTCTGTTAAATGATTAGGTTGTTACAATTTTTTATTTACTTTGAGGGCATTTTAAGGCCTCTTTTCATGTCATTTGCCTGATGCACATATTATTAGTGCAGAAGAGTGGAAGATGGAGGCCTTCCCATCAGTGAATGGCTAATTCAATAAGTATTGGAAAATATGAATCTATCTACAGGATGGAGAAACATATAGCCTTCCTTAGGTCTCAGTCTTGTTCCCACTGACTTCAAACAGGAACAAAAGTAGACCCTATATCCAAACTTGAGGTTCACTCCTGCAACTCTTACTCTCAGAAGTGTTCCTTTCATTTTCATCTTTCTTTTTCCTTGTCAGCTTTGTGAATTTTATAGCTGCATTTATAAATATTATTTAACTTAGACTTGAATTAAGATATTGGGTCTGATTCTCCAGTGTCATGCGCCTTACATAGCGCTTTACACCTTGCAGAGGGAGTACAAAACAGAACTGTTTTACATCCTTTGCACAGAGATAAATGGGTGTAGAAGGTACAAGGCACTGGAAAATCAGGTCCTGTCATTTTCAGATTTTTTTGGTTTAGCACCTTGTAGCCTCACTAAACAGCCACTGGAGGCAAAAAAATTGCTTCTCTCCAATGGCCGAAGATGTGCACAGTTGATTCAAGGCAACCACACAGTGGAATTTACATGCAGTGAAAGATACACCCTCACAACCCCTGCAGTCAGGAAGTGTGTTAATGGGCACATGGACTTGCCTTCATATATCTCTGGTAAATCTGCACCGTATTCTGATCATTTTAGTTTCTCAGTTGTATTTGATCTCTCATGTACAGTCATTTGTGTATGTAGCCTGTATTGTACTGTGTGTGTACTAGACTGTGGCCCCTACCCCTTCCATTAAAGATAGAAGTTATGTCTGCATGCTAATCCTTATCATGCATATTCACTGTGATACCATCTTTAATTACGTTACCAGATATTGTATTTTCCACCGGGCTACTGCCTCATTCAGGGTGAAACTCATTGCTGTGCTGAGGGTCCTGCACAGGATAGGGCTTAAGCAATGAGCCTTATGCTTCTCCTCTGTACTGGAGTGACAGTAACCCTCAATGAGCAGATTATAGCTGAATGAGAATAGATTGTGTAACAAATGAGTGCAGGGTACACTAGACCACTGTAACTGTAGTAGTTGAATAATGTTAGTGAGCAAATCGGGGACCAATTACGCCCTTAATATTGTGCCTAATTCTAACACACGCACATACACTGCTCATGGGGTATCTTGTCATGACTTCAGTAACACTAGACAAGGAGGCCTGAGAATTTTTCATATGTCATAAAAAGCCAAAAATGAACCATTTTAACCTAAGATTATCATAATTGTTATTTTTTCTTTAGAAACAGGAAAAAAATGTATCCATCCACCTATTGTTGAGAATGGAGATGTAGCTACTTTATCTGAAAAAGAATACACATCTGGCTCCTCTATGGAATTCAAATGCCAAAAGGAAAGGACAGAACAGATCTTTCTGCAACAATGGAATCTGACAAAAGCACCAGTTTGTTTAGGTAAAACTTCATAATGTTTTCTTAGGCCTTGAGAGCTTTTTAGTGTTTCACTGGACCCAGTTCATCTCTTGTGTAAATCATAATTTCAGTGTGCTTACCTGGGGTTTACCAAGACCACTATTCTCTTTTGCTTATATAACATGCTGTTTAAATTCCTCATTTTCTGCAGAACTGCATTTCACAAGATTCTGTGGTGCAGTAGGATAAACATGTAAACTGCAGTATGTAACAATATTTTTCTTTTTCTTATTTTAGAGCCATGTGCTATGTCAGTGAAAGAAATGGAAAACCGGATGGTAGAGTTGAATGGGAGAGCAAATGAGAACTTATTGCAATGTGCGTACCTAGAATGTCCTCTCCATGGATCATCACCTTGTAGTGGTGGAGAGGCTTGCGTGTCAATGACCCCGAGAGCAATGCTGCCTGGAGTCATATACTCCCTTAGGGTCACCGATGGCAGAATGGTCAAAGGCAGTGGTCCAAACAAGGTGTGATCCAAGAAGCCCCTAACAGCAGAGCAGACGGAGGATAACTGCACAATGGAGGTGAAACTATTGTGTAATGTTACAATGGCTGTGAAAGTGGATGAAGGCTGCAGCAGATAGAGGATCTCCATGGTGTCCATGCCATTGGTTTCAAGTCTTCTATCTGTCAAGGGTAGTGTGGTGACTGTGGTGCACCAGTCTCCCTACTTTAAAATAAGTCCCGCACAGGCATCTTCCAGTTTTTGGGAAAATAACATTTGACTTGGGGAAAAGTACGGTGGCGATCAGCGAGTGGCAATGGGAACAGGACAGTGAAATCCAGAAGTTCATAGTCATACACCGACACACGGGAGGCGGGTATGTGATACAGTCATCTTGCTCGAGGACTGAGGTGGGTCGAGCATCTTGGCAGCTGCACCAACGACTGAGCAGTCCTTTTTAGGATCCACTCTGCTCACCCCACATGAGGAGGGGGTTAGAAAAGGTACCCTAAAAACAGTCTTGCCTCTGTTTTTTCCTCGCTGGATAGCCGCATCCAGCAGGATCATTGGTTGGCCCTATCTGAGGTGGAAGAGTGGTTAACTCCACTCAAAACCCCAGGATAAGTTGCCCAAGAGGCCTCCATGATGACAATTTTTCTCTCTCTAGCCTTCAAAACATGATTTACCACACAGTGCTGCTTCTCGCCAGAATTCAAAGTGTCTGTTTGGCCAATGAACTTCTGATCAATGTTTGATAAACACTTGTGCTTGCATAATGCTATCCTCCACAGCCAAAATGTATGTCTTAGGACTTGGCTTCGCTAGAGTTTTTTACTGCCAATTTACTCCAGGACTTAATATGAGCATAAAGGGTGGTTTGGACACATCCCAAAGGTTTGTGGTTAACCAGAGGTAATGATGCCTAGACTGATGCCATGGTCAAATCATGTTAGTATTCTGGGACAAATGTTTGAGGAGAGTTCAGACTAGCTTTTACAGACTTTTACTAGCTTTAGTTAACTGGTAATCAATTGATTTGAGGTAAAAACTCTACTATAGATATACCATCACTGTTCTGTCTCCTGCACCTGCCAGCCCAGCTATACCTCATCCTGCTACCTTTTGAGGAGGGGAAAACACTGGGGCCCATACAAGTGTATCCTGAAAATCCTGCCACCTTCAGAGAGAGAGAGACCCAGCAACTTGTTAATCAAAAATTGATGTATGTGTGTAGCGGGGCAGTAACCCCACTCCTGCCCTGAAGGGCTTAAAATAGCCCTGTGGGAGGGCTGTGGTGGGGAAATAATAAGCCTGGGATGATTGGGAAGTAGCTGCATCTGGGCCACACCCCAGTCAGGCTGCAGCTGGCCCTATAAAGGCGCTGCTAGGCTGGAGCTTGGGAAGTCTCTCTCTCTCGCTGTTGAAGGATATGGGCCTGGCTGCTGGGAGCACAGCAGGGTACCTAAAGTGGAGCAGGGCTGGGGAAAGGCCAGAGGCTGGGGAGGGGAGGCTGGGGAGCTCCATCCTGGAAAACCTCCAGGCTGCAGGCCTTGTTAAAGGCCGAGAAGGTACAAGGGTAGGCAGAGGCAGCAGGTCCAAACCCTCCTTGCCAATGACGAGTGGCAAATATACTGTAGTCCGCCTCAGTGAGCGGGGGCTAGATGGTGACTGGCAGTAGCGATTGAGGAGAGGTGGGGATAGGGGGTTGGGGGTTCCCCGGGGAGGGGAGACCCAGCGAGACTGAATAAGTCATGAACTCCCTTTCCAGCCTTTCAAAATGCCAGGTCTCTTCAGACCCACAGAAACTCTGCATGAACCCCTAGGTGAGCAGATTGTAGTATTTAAACCCTGGTGGTAAAGAATTAATTGCTCATTTTGCATAATGAAGCTTTCTGAAGACCAAAAATATATCTTAAGCAACCTGTGTTTATCAAAGATTTATACATGAGGGATGTCTCTGAACCCTGAGTATTTGATACCTTGCGTTTGTCTCAGCAGAAATATCTTTGACATCATACTGTGAGGGGAGAAATTCCATGTAATCAAAGAGAGCAATGGAAAAAAACAGATTGGACAGTATTCCCAGTGGAGTTTACATATGTTATCTCTGGTATCCTGATGTTGAAAGAGAGGTAATAGAGAGAGAGAGAGGTATTGAGTGGGAGTAGAATGCATGATCAGTCTTCAAAAGCAGTTGCTGAGGACAGAATGCAGAGAAGCGCAGAACTCAACACCAGCCATTACAAGTACTGGATTTAATTGGTCAACCCTCAGAATGACTTTGCTGAGCTGTATCATCATTCAGATACTCTGGGCTTTCTCTGCTAAGGGACAAGGTAAGATGCAAAAGGAACCAAATATTCAACAACACTTTAACTTAACACTTCCCTGGTGTGGGGTGATATTAAATATGTTCAATGCTGCACATAGTCAAGTGCTTGTTACAGTGAACTCTCAAATACACAATTGAGCTCATGTCATTTGACGGAGACATCCCCAACCCCTCTTTACAAGGACAAAACAATCAAATGTACAGTAAACAGGAGACAGCCATTAACAACAGAGTGAATGAAAATCTTTGAAGGCAGAAGGTGTGTTATTGACTCTCATTTTTGGGTAGTTCTAGAGAATATTTCCACTTGTTAGCGTTTCTGCCTGTTAAAACAGGGCTGAGTGCATCCCCCCAAATATAGCATCGTTCAGAGTGTAAAAGCTGAGTACATCTGTACGTGTTACTTCTGTTATCAGAACAGCTGATGAAATTCACTCGTATTCATATATCTCTTATTTATGCCACACTATATGAATTGTAATTATATTCATTGTGTTCTGGTTTGTTTAGAAATTGTGTTTTGTGCCACTCCCAGATTCAGTGTTATATGGATGGAAGAAAACACTCTGGCATGTGGGCCTGATTTATAGACACCATGGAGACAGGAACCTTACATATGTGTATAGAGTGAGTGGGCATTTTGATTTCTGACACCAGACATGCTTTGTCCATTCCCACAATGTCATATAGTAAAATATGTCTTGGAGTGATGACTTTCCAGGAGACTGTGGGGTTCCTGAGCAGATAAGGGCTATTTATGTTTAGTGGCAGGAAAGGAGGATCCATCTGAAACCTAATTTTTAAAGGGAACATGCTCTGGGGATAAATCAGGGTTGAGCAGTGAAGGAGTCTTGTTTGTAAGATGCTTGTTTTATTTGACTACTAAGGATTATGTTCAGCATTTCTGACCTCAGGGTTAATCCTGCCAGGGTCTACTCTACTCACAATTAAACCAGCCTATCTGTTTAGAGGAAGGGGTAGACCTTCCACCTGGAATGAGCAGGGAGGGTTCTGCTCCCGGAACCCGCATATTGCGGGTAGTCTCCTGATCTTGATCACAAAGCCAGTAGTAGATCAGGTCCCAGCTACACTGGAAATCCCATCTGCATTTTTGACATGGCAAGACTGTTGCACTGCTCTGGGATAATGCCATCAACAGCCTAGGAGTGTGTGTGAGCGGGATATAAGGCACTTTTGGAGAAAGGGTTCCAGCTGTGGGATGAACTTCCAGAACAGATTAGACAAATAATATCTGTCCAACTTTTGGTGTCACTGCAAGACTCTCCTTTTTTGATAAAGCTTTTCCGTCCTAATCAGAATGACACTTATAACAACAACTACCTGCTCCCCACCTAAAAAATAAAATAAAATACCCTAAGCAGATCCTCCCAGCAGCAAAGATAGGAGAAGAGCTATAGACTTCATCAAGTCCACAGGGATCTCACTTTGACAGTCTTATGCAGAAAATGCTTCTATAATGCAATCCTTGGAGTTAGGGAAAAAAAGTTGGATATAAATAATGTTAATTGAAGGGAATTTACAGCCTAATGCCCTGTTTCCAGTTAAACTTGTTTGTCTTTTTGTTTAGTAATTGCATGTGATCCTCTAGCAGTAAATAATGAAAACTACCACCTTGAAAAGAATGTTCAGAAAAGAGGATATAATCAGAGTAGAATCTAATTATAGATTTCACTTTGATTCGGACAACAGGGAAAAGACCACGGAATGCACAAAAAATGGCTGGTTACCTATTCCAAGATGTGCCACAAGAAGCCTGCTCTAGCATCCTATCAGACAGGAGAAGTGTGTGCCTTATACTATCTGTTTGGGTGGTTGTAGCATGTTCCTCTGGGTGTTGTGAAGTGTGTTGAAGTGATGGCTCCGCCTTCCAATTTCTGTTATGCTGTAATTTCTAAAGCCGTCATTTCCTGACTGGTAGGAAAAGCTTATAGGGGTGAGAAATAAAATAACTCAGACCATCAGATTGTATATGTCCTGGAAATGGGCTAGTCACTAAATGTCACAATTTGGCTGGATTATAGATGGCTCAGGTAGTGACGCCTATTAATAGGATGCCCAACACTTTCCATTATAAGACCTAGTTTTCAGTTGCTTATAACTTTGTCAAACTTTAATCATTCTGGCTGAAATTGTTTATGCTGAGTGTCATCCTCAGTTTGAATTTTGTTTGGAAAGTTTCTGTTAAAATAGATATTTCAGCCATTTATAACAACGAAATGAGAGAAATATTTTGTTTTGCATGTGTTAACGTATTCTTACAAATGTTTGGTTAAGGAGCTCTAGCACCCATGTTCTTTGGCGTAAGAAATTGAAATCTGGCTGGGATTTCCACCTGGTGTCAGGGATGTGACTTTTTCTATGCTTCCCAAATCTGGCCAAGTTATAAGCATAGGAAAATCTCAGTTTGCACAGTAGAGACTTGTTAGCGTTTGACGGATAAATTCTCTCAAGATTCTGTCTGCACTGCACATGCTCCAGGGCTGCAGGTGTTGCGCAGGACTTTCCTGATAATTGCTCCTCCCGACTTTTAAGGGCCACTTTTGTGCCAGGAGCCAAAACTGAGAGCAGGAGCACAGGGAGCAGAGATGGGGAGTGGAGTGGGGATAAGGAGAAACAGGTGCAGGCTGAGAATTATTACTGTTCTTTATTGCACCCAAAAGTACAACTGGCTCTTCACAGAAGATAAGAAAATACCTCATACCTGTTCCAAGGACTTTACAATCTAACTACTAGATATGACACAACCAGTGGGGGTGACAAACAACAGGAATGGACTGAGTGAGGAAGGGCAAATATCACAGCAACATGATCGCACAGTTGCTCATGTCAGAAAGGTACATGGCCATAACAAGTCTCCTGCTAGAATTGGTATTTTTGTGTTTTTCTTAGGCAGACCAAGATAGTAACATGTTTAGAGTTTTTAAACAGGAACACAGTAGAACATAAATGCTACTTACTGTTGTGGAGGCATCTTGGAGAAGGCAACCAGTTGTTTTTTGTGCATATAACTTTGGTGTGCAGATTTTCAGGACTATATTCATGAACACACACACACATGAAATTTCATCAATTTTGTAGTAATTTTCCCCATAGTTATATATAAATTTACCACCTTCCAAATGACTGACAACACTTTCCTAAAAACAAAAAGGTTAAGTGCATCTAGGAACTGGGCATCTTTTCTAGCAACTGGGCATTTTTTTCTTTAAAGTATCCTCTGACTGTTCTTGAAGCAATTCCATTCCCAACTCATCAGCTGTTACCCAAGGACGAAAACCAGACCACACAGAAGTCAATAGGAGTTTTGCCATTGACTTCCATGGCACCAGGATTTCATCCCAAGCTCCTAAGGCTTCATGCTAAGTCATTATTCACCCACTTATCACTGACTCTGAGGGTTTGGCTACACTTGCAGCTGTACAGCGCTGGGAGCTAAAGCTGTCTTCGTACAGCTGAGTAGGGAAAGCGCTGCAGTGTGGCCACACTGACAGCTACCAGCGCTGCAGTGTGGCCACTTTTGCAGCATTTGCAGCGGTGTTGGGAGTGGTGCATTATGGGCAGCTATCCCAGAGTTCAAGTGGCAGCAACGTGCTTTTCAAAAGAGGGGGGTGGGGTGGAGTGTGACAGGGAGCGTGGGGGAGACAGAGAGAATGGATTTTTGGAGCTGACACTGTGTCAGCTCCCTGCCTTGCAAGTTCTAAGGACTTGAAGATACACAGCACCAACCTTCAATCATTTTAAAAGTTTTGACCCCTTCCCCCACCCCTCTCTCATTCACTAAATGCAAATAGTCTTCAGACCAGATAAGCAGCTGCTCCAAAACAGACCCCCCCAGTCCCTCCCCTCCAGGCTGCTTCTCTCCTCAAGCAAACACTAGCTGTGGACATTCATCCCCCTGCCTGCCTCTGCTCGAGCAACAGTAGCTGTGTTTCTTTTTAGATAAGCAACTCTGGGAGCCCCGAGTTCACAACAAAACAAAGAGAGGCATCACAATAAAACAAAGAGTGTTATCTTTACTTAAAAAGCATTATGGGAAGGTTCCGGAGGTCAGTTACAGTGTAGTAAGATTAATCACTGTTTACACTGGCACCCCAGCGCTGCAAGAGCAGCGCTGTTCTCTTTATTCCTCTCGTCGAGGCGGAGTACGGCCAGCACTGTAGCTAGCGAGATACAGCGCTGTATGTGCCTTGCCAGTGTGGATGGGGAGTAAGTTACAGCTCTGTAAAGCCACCACCAGCTCTGTAACTCTCAAGTGTAGCCAAGCCCTGACTCTAGGTCTGAAGATTTGCTACAGAGAAACACAAGTTGCTCCTTTCTGCCAAGATCCTAACCAAGAGCTAAGCATGCTGACTCCATAGCCTACCATGCCCCTTAGAGCTGGGATGCAAAGAACAAGGCTCAAGACCAAAATTCTGATCCCCTGAATATTTTTTTAACCCTTTCTCACCCACCTGCATGAGTCATGAGTGGCAGGAAGGTGTGATTGTGATTGAAGCGTGAGATTCTTGTGGTTTTGTGCCTCCTATCAAGACAGTCCCAGTGGGAGAGCCACCCACTCTGTGCAGAAAGGATCCTCTACTTCAGACCCCCTCCTTAGAATTCACCTCTTCTACTGTCACTTTCTTCATTATTTTAACCACCAATGTCTCTGAGTCTACTGTCCTGGTACTAGAACTGCTATCCTGTGCATTGTGATGGTCTGAATTTGACTGTAACACTTTGGAGAAGGGACCTTGTCCTTGTTTGAGCCCTGTAAAGTACTGTGCATACTCACAACTCTATTTCATTCAGACAGAATCCAGTTATAAGTATTGTTTTGACCCACTCCTCTCTTCTAAGTTTTCACAGGCAGTAGTGATTCCTGACAGCAACTTTATAATTAATCTAAGGGGGATTTTCAGGTAGTTTTTTAAATGTAGAAAAAAAACCTTTTCAAACATCCAGGCCTCAAAAAATGAGTCTTTTTCTAAAAGCAGAAGTAAGAAAAAAAACATATTTCTGCCATTTCTAGCTGTAAGACAGAATAGTTCATATGCTCAAAATTCCATACAGTGCCAATTATTGTACAGCCCCATGCCTAGTATAAGCAATTATAATTTCAGTTTTGAAATTAGAAAGTTATGATTGTCTGTGTAACCATTAGCCAGGCCACCCTAAATGCTGAAGTGCTCACTGGTTAAACTGTTCATCACTGAGGGCACAAAGCTATAAGTGCGAATCTCTTAGTATTTATCATTTTAACTACTACAGCATTGAACCGCATTCCAACCTGCTAAGAGTGTGGGGAGGCAGCGAGGTGGGGTGTTGAATTAGGGGAGTCTGGAGCAGGCCAGGCAGAGGGAGAGAGGATGTGTGCTCAGTGCAGCTCCCAGCTCCAGTGTGGAGATACATTTTGTTGGCTGGTGGACCTGGTAAAGTCTCATGGAGGAAAGCAGGACCACTCTTCCTGCAGACTTTCAGCACCCTCAAAGGAGGTGATTTGTGATTAACAGTGGAAGAGCTAGTGTAGATTTGGCATGATGGTATCGCAGGAGAAGGGCTGACTTGGGACTGGACTCAGACCTAGAATTAGGACATATACTGAGGTAGCTGAGGTGCAAGGCTGCAGAAGGAGGGGAGCAAGAACTGGCATGGGTCTGGGATCAGGCTGTGATGAGTGGTGATGGAAACAGGGCTGGAGACTCTCTGAAGGGCCAGGGAACAGGGCTGGCCAGACTGTAATACATTTATAGGTGCTCCATGAAACACTCTGAGTAGCAGACTGAGAAAACTTGGGTGTAGGTCACAGGTTTCTCCAACTGGAAATCAAAGCTTTCCACTTCATGTAGTAAGGCTCTAGCTTTATGAAAACTAGCCTGAGAAAGCTCTTTGGCTCTTTCTGTCTCCCCAATTAGTATCCATCCCAGAAGCAATCTTCCAGGTACCCAGCCTATATACATTATTTATGTGTGTGTTTCAAGATGTTGATAGAGAATACGTGACCTTGAAGGGTGAGGTTGTGTGGGAATTGTGGGAGCAAGACTTCCTTTGCTTTAGATTATAACATTTTCAACATCACACAACTCTCTGGTGGTCTTTTGTGACCTCTCTTGGAGGTCACAACCCTCTGGCTGAGAAACACTGGTCTAATGGATAGGACACAGGTATGGGAATCAGGAGACCTGGGTTTTACTCCTGACTCTGCCACTGACTTGTTGTGTGAACTTTGGAAGTCAGTTCACCTTTCTGTGAGACTTTTTTTCCTCCCCTTACAATGGAATATTCCCAAGCACTAAAGAGCCTCTACTCCTGTTAAGAAGATTTCTCAGCCTACCATACCCCTTCCCATGGGTCTCTACCCACGCAGGTTATGATTGATCATTCTAAACCTACCAGACCTGAGCTCCTCTCCGCAACTCTTACTCTCAGAGAATATCAAGTCCAACCTCATCCCCATCCCTTTGTTTCAGGGATGGAAATGCTGGTTGAGGGTCCAGCACTGGGGAGGAAGGAAAAGGAGAGAAAAAAACCCAACCCCTCTCCAAATCCCTCAACCTGTGTACGTAAGGTCTGTCCCCAGCCCTGGTTCCTTCTAATTCTGCTGCTCCAGGTATGAGGAGGAGTCTTTTTAAAGAGATGCTCATGCTCCTGGATGACAACTTTGGCAGGGAAGTGTAGGTACCAGAATAGAGCAGTGTTGTAACACCCTGCCCTTCCCCCACCCTACCCCAGTCCTTGTTCCTGCCAATGCTGCTGCTGCTTTATGTAATTATTAGTATATATAGCACACTAAGACATTTAAGAAATTAAGGCAAATATACATTTACTTACTAAGGCATTTTGGCATTGGATCCCAGCCCTCTTTAGATTCCACCTGTCCTTGCTTTTAGACATGTAACCATCAAGATATCTGTAGTACATTGATACACCTAACCGTGCTGGAAAGGCTCATTCTTTGTAGTATTCATAATAGTTAATGCTCCATTTTCTAGATATGGGTAGCCACAGGGTCTCACTTCAAAAGAAAAGTTTAAAACATATAATATTCCAAAGTACATGCAAGAAATATTCCATTTGATAAATTCTGAATACTCACTCATCAGTTCTCACTTCAGCTTTAGTACTTTATTATTTGAATGTATGTTCCCTTCTTCTGTATGTAACCCTTCTGCCCCTCTGAGTTGGCAGCAACAAGGGCCGGGTTCAGTATCCAGGGGTTCCGTTTCAATAACACAATGCAAAACCGGCTCGAGCCCCCACCCAGTGACCTGGGACAATTACATACCACCCCCCCGGGCGCCTCTAGGAGGCAATACTTCCCTACTCGCAAGCACAGAGTCCGAGTGTAGCAAAATCCTTTTAATAAAGGAGGGGAACAATGCGGCATCTCGTTGGAGAGACACCACAAACAGGACTATACACAAACCATAAGCAAAAAACCCACCTCCAAGTACATTTGGCACTGTCCTTTCCCCCTTAGGGTCTTAAGTCCAATCACCCCAAAGTCCAACAACCCAAAAGTCTCTGTCTCTGGTCAGTGCCACCCCAGAGTTCAAAAGTTTATCTGCAGAGTTTTACCCCCCCAGCCTGGGTGGAAATGGGGGGGGGCGCACACAGAGTGTTAAGGGGCACCTTACGTGGGCCAGGGCCGACTGCTCCGCCTCTCCGTGGAGTTCTGCTGCAGCCTTCACCACAACTGGCTCCACTCCTCCAGCTGTGCCGCTCCTCCAGCCGACCTGTGAACCGCTTCAGCCGTCCCCACAAACCGCTCCACACTGCTCACTGGGCTGCTCCAACGTGCTGCAGACTGCTCTGCTCTGCCAGCTGCTTAGCGATAAAGCTTCGGGCTCCCCCACTAGTTAACACAGCACTCAGTGATCTCAGCTCAGTAAGCTTAGCTCTTTTAGTGATTTCAGCTCTTAGTGGTTTCAGCTTGTAGTAGGGGATCCCCAGTGCCAGTGCAACATTGGCCCAATGTGAATTCAGGTCAGCAGCCTCTAGATGGAGTCCTAAAGGATTCAAAATTAGCTCTGCTCTTTAACAGTGGAGAGAGGAGGATGTGCAATTGGTCTTCCGGGCCCATCCCATTAGGTACACACACCAGTCCCCAGCCTCTCTCAATTTACTGGGTTTTGGAACCCATGTCCCTTGTCTAGCAAGTACTATTTAATATAGGTTGAGTCATTTCTGTCATAAAGCAATCTCATAGTTCCTCATTCACATAATTAGGGTGACAGCACTTTTTTTCCTTCCTGCCCCAATAACAAAGAAATTGGGGATCCCAGCTGTCAAAATAACCATCCCATGCTGCCGTGGGCTATTGCAATGCAAATCCTTGCCACTCCTTGAAATTCTTTCCACACTCCCCATAATTCACCACCAGATGTCAGGGTAGAGCTCATCCTGACTATGCTTACATGTAGGGTGGAGAAAAGGGACCATTGGAAGAAACCCAAGATACCTAAGGCAACAATAGTGAGTAGAAAGAGTTCTGAAACTCTAGTGCTTTACATAAAATTTATGTCCTTATGATTTAAATAAAATCAGACACTGGCAGTAAGTTCTATTATTTATGATGCTGACACCTTCCCAAACAATAGATTGTGACTTGTCAAAGTAAGAAGAAACAATTAAAGAAAGATCCAGACATAATCCTAGGATCCCTCAGTGACGTACATTTCCCCATATGAACCTCAAACTTTGTCCCATACATGAGCACAATGCTCATCTGATGGCCAGGAAGAAAGGACCAGTGTGGCAAAGGTAGAGAGTTCTTCAACCATTACATACTCATGGAAACACTTTGGTAAAGGAGCCCATCCATCTTTAAGGCACTGTGTAATCCACCCTACAGAAGAAAGGACAGCATGTATCAATTTAGTTGGTAAACAAGGACCAGACCATCAAGTGGGATAAAAGAGGGGTCAATATTGGAGCCCACATTATATAATGCAGTGAGACCTCCATATTTATTGTTGTATGCTGCTTTCCACCCCAGCCCTGTTATACATATGAGACCCAATTCATCTCCTGCTCATCTACTTTTGACTGTAACCCAACATTAACTCCATTGGTTATATTTGTAATCCACAATCCATTTTTTTCTCCTACATTACAAGGACGTTTATGGAAGAATTGCAAAGGGGCTTTTACCCATTTCAGAGAATACTGTTGTGGGTCTGAACAAAGATCTTCTTTGGAGCAGGACCATGCAGCATATTAATAACTTCTTCATGGTCTCAATTTTCTGGCTCTTTTCATGCTCCTCATCATAGTTGCCTGTCTCTAGACCTCCTCTTTCTGCTATATATATATATATATTTGCTGTATAGTGATCAGTTCCAGATGTTGGTTTTAGTCTATAAAACCATACATGGTGTGACACATGGGCGGCTCCTTCTGTCCTTATATACCATTGTGACAATTCAGATCAGCTGAGGCACTGCTGCAGACAGTCCCTTGAAGTGCACTCTTGGGGACTGGAGGCAGGACATTCTTGCATATGGAGGGTCCACAACTGTTGTGCTCGTTCCCTGTGGTGATGAGTCAGTTCTGTGTTGCTGATGTTCAGTGCATGGTGCAAGGCTCATTAGTGCAGCCAAACTTTAGTCTAATGTAAAGCATCTCTCTCCTCTTTTCTGTCAGGTTATTGCAGTGACTGAGCGTTGTGTGTGTTTGTGCAGTAGTGTTCCCAGGTACCATGTTAATAGATGAATTATAAAATATTAAAATAAATGAATTGTGAAAGCCACCTGTAAGGTGTTCATTAGTAAGCCAAATGATATTAGAACATTTCCCTACATCAAACAACAACAATAATGTCTGTGCATCTATTGCAGCTCCAGCATGTGAAGAGCCGCCTGCCATTGATTTTGCGGGTATTGTTAGTGATGACAAACTGGAGTATAGGAAAGGTGACAAAGTGCAATACAAGTGCAATCCTGGATACAGCCTGATGGGAACTGAATGGATCACATGCAGTGGGAAAACCTGGACACCTGCACCACAGTGTTTGGGTAAGGGGAACTGCTTCTTTGTTCTTTCCCACAGGCTGGTTCTTTAGTAAAGATGGACCCAGATCAAGCCTATGAATTCAAACGCTCCTCAACTATGGGGGACAGGGAAAGTGGTATCAGAATTCAGAGCTGATTCATGTCTCCGATGGACCACACTTGATCCTTGGATCCAGCTATCTCGTTTATGGCTCAAGCCATATCTGGTCCCTAGGAGTTTCCATTAATGAGATCTCTGCAGATCACCAAATAGTTTCAAATATGAAGTTTGAATTAGGTGGTTCTCTTTTATAATAAGACAACAGAACATCTAAATTTATTTATTTATATTACAGAAGAGAGAATTTTCTCCATTTTATCAAATTCCAAGATTTTTGTTGTTAACCCTAAATGCGAGCAATGACACAGGACCTGACTACTGGAGGCATGGTGTAAAAATATCCATAACAAAGAATATGGAGATGAAACACCATTGTATCATCATAAGAAAGAGAAGAGAGCTGCAACATTAGGAGAAATTGGCAAATAATATCAATCAAGATCCTTATTTCAGTGACCTCAAAGGAGTTGATGGGCCCCCTAAGGCTGTACCTTGGAGAGGGGTATAGAGGGGTGCATCTCTCCATTTATCATGGCCTGCTTCACTGCTAAAAGTCCTCCCCTGAAAGCAAGGAAAAAGCCACTGAGTGAGGGGGATGTTCTAAAAGGATATGCCTAGATAAACCTGGGGATGTGCACTATATACATACTACAGCTACAGTGTGTAAAGAAGTGAAATATTCAACATACCTGCAAAGGTCCAATGCACTATTGTTTATTTTTTACATATGCATTATTGTAATAGGCATGGAAGTGATTAAAATTCCAAAATTCTATTAGAAAGTTAATGAATTCTATATTAGTTGTTGCAATTAGAGACAGGGTGTGGGTTGATTTTCTTTTAATGTAGTTTACTAAACAAATTAGCTGATATCCTGCTAGTTTAGCACTGTAATATTCAGGACACTGAACGTATGCGATATTTTTACTTACACTGTGTTATATCCTTGGGGACAGCCGGTTTAGGAAGAAATCACTTGAGGCCAGAGAGCAGACAGCTAACAAAACTACCATTTTATTTACAGACACAGAGCTCACTCAGCCGGCCGAAGCTGGCTGAGCTATCTCCTAATAATCTAACTCAGTTGCCATAGGAACAAAAACCATGACAACCAACTACACAACATATTGTATAAGGGGGAGTCTTATTAAAAGCAAAGTATCCTAGAACTACTTGCTATTGAACAGGGGCTTCTCATCCTTTTAGGGGATATTCTAAGATTATACTGCTTGTTAGGACCTCAGATAATTGAAATCCTGGCTACTTGACTTAGACAAAGTTATATACAAACCAGATGGATGTGTATCTGGGTTATTCTTTGAGCGATTGCTCATGTGTATTCCACAATAGGTGTGCGTGCTCGCCATGTGCACCAGTGCTGGAAGTTTTTCCCCTAGCAGTACCCATAGTGGGAAGCGCCCCCCACAACCCCTGGAGTGGCGCCTGCTTGGTTCAGTATAAGGAGTTGTGCATGGGCGCCGACTTATATGGGCTCCTGGGGCTTTAGCCCCAGGAATATTCTGAACAGGGCTCTGCTCCAGCAATATTTGGAGCTAGGTTTCTCCCCTGCTGTGCGCTGCCGGCAGCCCAGAGCCATGTAAATCCCAGCCGGGGCAGGGAATCAGAGGGCTCTGGGCTGCCTGCCTCGGCGGGGAGCCCAGAGCACTCTGATACCTGGCCGCGGCTGGGATTTAAAGGCTCTGGGCTGCCCGCGCGTGGCGGAGCCCAGAGCCTCTGATTCCCAGCCGCGGCTGGGATTTAAAAGGCTCTGGGCTCCCCGCGGTTGCAGGCAGCCCAGAGCCCTCTGATTCCCGGCCGCAGCTGGGATTTAAAAGGCGCTGGGCTGCCCGCCGCAGCAGGCAGCCCAGAGCCCTCTGATTCCCACCCACGGCTGGGATTTAAAGGGCTCTGGGCTCCCCGCGGTTGCAGGCAGCCCAGAGTCCTTTAAATCCCAGCCGCGGCTGAGATTTAAAGGGCTCTGGGCTCCCTGCCGCAGCGGGAAGCCCAGAGCCCTCTGATTCCCACCCACGGCTGGGATTTAAAAGGCTCTGGGCTCCCCGCGGTTGCAGGCAGCCCAGAGCCCTCTGATTCCCGGCCGCAGCTGGGATTTAAAAGGCGCTGGGCTGCCCGCCGCAGCAGGCAGCCCAGAGCCCTCTGATTCCTTAGCACCGTGTAGTCTCACAAAACAGCAACTGGAGACCAAAAATCTGCTTCTGTCCAATAGGCGAAGACATGCACAATTGATTCAGAGTGAGCACACACTGGAATTTATGTGCAGTGAAGGATATATCCTCACAATCCCTTCAGTCAGGAAGTGTGTTAATGGGCACATGGACTTGCCTTCATGTATCTCTGGTAAATCTGCACTATATTTTGATAATTCAGTTTCTCAGTTTTATTTTGAAGGACATAAATCCACACCATGTAGAGGTCAAACATAGGAATTTATTACACACAGCGCTGGCGGAGTGTCATCTTGCTTGTTAGGCTCAGAGACACTGTCAATCAATTGATTACAATAGAATATGTAGATTTTCCATGGACGGGGGAAAATGATAGGGTAGGCAGTTCCACACCCCGGGATAGGTTTTGCAGCAAGACAAGATAGCACATTAACCAATGGTTAAAAGGTTACATAATGTCTCCGCCCATGGTTTCAAGTTAGCAAGTTAACATTTAATTAATACTTTGATGAAATGTTATTAGTATAAAATATATATGTTGAATTCTGATTTGGGGTCCATAAGAATGGAGCAACTCCTTTGATTGTCCAACAGGTACATTCCTAGGGGTTAAAGCACAGAAACAGTGAAAGTATATGGCAATAAAGATTGTCCCCTTCATATCTTAAGGCAGGCATTGGTCCCTGGGAAGGGAGGTGAAAAGATGCCATATCTTATACTAACGTGCCAATTTTCATAAATTCAAGGTTAGATCTGTGGGAAGACCGTTCCCTACAGAAGAGACTGACACAATAAGAACAGAGATCCTTTGTTCTATTTGCAACTTTGCATACGAAACAATGATTTAGTTCTTAGCTCCAACGCCTGGCAATTTGCTGACCAGGCCTATTTTAGCAAAACCAGATTATCTGTTTACCCCAGCTTTCTCTTAGCTAATCACTATTTGCTAGGCCTCTGTAGGCATCACTTACATGATGGTATTATGTATTTTCCACAGGGCTCCTGCCTCATTCAGGGTGAATTAATTGCTGTTCAGAGGGCCAGCACAAGGTAGGGCATAAATGGTGTATAGACCTTGTGCTGCTCTTCTGTGCAGTGATGAATTTCTCCTTCAGTAAGCAGATTAGATGGTAAATGAGAAGGTTTTTTGACAGCATCCCCTGCCATTTGCCCACTTATCCATCTCCCTGGATCTGCTTCTAACAACTGAAAACACTGTGCAGCTTCACATTTAGTATCACTTGTTTGGGATGGCCTTCCTCCTGCCTTTGGCATTTGTGAGTAATGTGGCCAATAAGACAATGGGCTGTACGTAGAAAGATGAGGATGAAAAGTAATACTGAATAGTTATCTCATTCAGTGAGCACTGGCCAGCCTGTGCACTGAATGAGGCAGAGGTCCTGCAGGAAAAATAGGGTGTGATCAGGTGACTAAAGACTTCAGTGTAATCCATATGCATATTTTGAATGCTTCACTTTGCAATCTTAATAATCTTTTAACATAGATTTTGATGGTGTTTTGTATGTAATACAAATATGTATAATTGAGAGTGTGAAAGAGAAAGGTACATACAAAATACAAGATATACAATTAAATACATTGCTTGTATCTGAATTAAGTGAATAAAACCCAAGAAATTCAGAGCCCCATCCTCAGCTGGTGTAAACTGACATAGCCCCATTGTGTTCAGGTGAAGTAACACTAATCTACACCAGCTGAGGATGAGGCCCGTAGTATTTTGGTCATTGTGCCTACCTTAGCCACATGAGGTTTTTAGAAGTGGTTTCCCTGACATTGGACAAGGAGCCATTTTACACGTGCAGTATGAAAGCCAAAAAATTACATCATAACCATTTTTGCATAAGATTATTATAATTGTCATTTTTTCCCTTTAGAAACAGGAAAAAACTGTAGCCGTCCACCTACTATTGAGAATGGAGACATAACTACTTTCTTGGAAAAAGGATACACATCTGGCTCCTTTGTAGAATTCAAATGCCAACTATTTTATGCAATGGAAGGACAGAACAGATCTTTTTGTGACAATGGGAATTGGACAAAAGCACCACTTTGTTTAGGTAAAAAAAAATACTGCTTTCTTAGGCTTTGAGGTTTATGTAGAAATTCACTGAATCAGACTCATCACTTGTGTAAACACAAGTGCTTACTTGGGGGGTTACCAAGACAACCACACCTTTTTCTTGTTTTAGAGCCATGTGCTATCTCAGTGGAAGAAATGGAAAACCAGAAGGTAGAGCTGAATGGGAGACCAAATGAGAATATATCGCAACGGGTGTACCTAAAACGTGGTGATTTTCTTGAGCTTCGCTGCAAACCAGGATATGAACTTGCCACTAATTTATCTCAATCTACCTTTACGGTGCAATGCAATGGAAATCCAATTGTCTATCCGGAATGCAAAGGTAGGTGGAGATGGGCTCTAGTGGGTATCTCAAATATCCTGCTTTCTGTAGAGAGCACTCTGCAATGACAGGAATAAGTGAATGGGAAAGAGCTGCTTCTTTGCTCTCATCACTACAGTTCAGCGGGGAAAGCCTTCCAGACTGGACTTGTGTTAAGCTAATTACTTTTCAGGGGCTAATAGACACTGTGAGGCAGATTCTCCCTGGTCCACTCTGGCCCCTCGAGTTAATTTAATAACCAAGTGGCATTTATTTGTCATACAACAATTGTAAAAATGTAAATGAGTTACTATCTGTTACTAGGCATATCTAAGGCTATTTCAGTTGTTACTGAATCTATTCACGGAGTATTTAATGGCAGTACTCAGAGGCCTTCTCAGAAACACAGTGTTGGTAGCAGCTCTGCCCTCTTCTGATAACAGAACTGAGGTCTATAATGGGAAAACTGAGCTTGGTTTGTCGGTATTGGGTATGAAAGTGCTGGGAGTGGGAGCAGTGTACAGATGGTATGCAGTGGTGGATTAGTCACTGGGCCAATGGGGCCCATGCCCAGGGGCCCTGGACAATTGGGGGCCCTGGAAAAATGGGCACCCCTGTAGCCCGTCCCGCTCTGTCCACCCAGCGCTCCTGCCTGAGGGGGGAGCCCCCATGCCCCACCTCTGGTCCCTGGCAGGAGCACTGGGTGGGCAGAGCTGGGCAAGCCCCTGCGCCCTGACCTTGCTCCCCGGCAGGAGCACCTGGTTGGATGGGGGTGACTGCAGGTGGATGGGGGTGACTGCCCACTTGCTCTAGCCCAGGGCTCCACAAAAGGATAATCTGCCTCTGATGCTATGGTCAACTGCTGGGTGTAACAGTTTGTAACTACAGGATAACACAATGTCCTTTAAATTTCTAAGCTACCAGCCCTGAGACAGCATATTTACCAGAGCTGGACTGAAAAATGGAGAAACAATTTTGTGAAAAGTGTTGACATCTGATGGTTTTACCATTTTGCAAGGTTTGAAATAGAGCAATTTTCATTTTAATGTTTTCCCCACAAAATATATACATTTTAACTTCAGTATATTTAATGTTATTTTTTCCCATCAATCCTCCCCATTTTTTTTTTTGCATCTTACTGCAAATAAATGAATAATGTCCAGGGTTCTTCTTCGAGTGATTGCTCAGGTGTATTCCACAGTAGGTGTGTGTGTGCTCACCACGTGCACCGGTGTCGGAAGTTTTTCCCTTAGCAGTACCCATGTGGGGGGAGCAACACTGCGACCCCTGGAGTGGCGCCTCTATATTGCGCTATAAGGGGAGCTGTGTGCTCCCCCCACCCTCAGTTCCTTTTTGCTGCCAGTGAAGGTAGTCGGAACTTCTGCTCCAGCTTTGCTGCAGCCTTTCTAGTTGACCCTAGTGGTACTGTTAATTTGGTTTTGTTAATAGTTTCAGTTGTTAAAGTGGGATCGGGGCATGCCCCAGGTTTCAAGTCCTGCAAGTCTTGTCTCCGTTCTATGCCAAGAAGTGATCCGCATGCTGAGTGTCTCTGCTGCTTGGGAGAGACTCACGTGAGTGAACGCTGCAAGATCTGCAGGTCATTCAAGCCACGGACTAAGAAGGAGAGGGACATCAGGCTTCTCGCTCTCCTGATGGAATCGGTGCTGGCCCCAACTCCGGCACGCCGACCGGACTCGGGGCGCCCGGCACAGCGTCCCTCAGTGCGAAGTGAGGTCCTCTCCACTAGCTGGCACCACTTCCCTTCCAAGAAGCAGGGGAAGACATCCACGTCGCAGTCGCGCCGAGAGAAAGAGAGGGGTGAGGCTGGTCCCATGCTGGGCAGCCCTTGGTTTCCCCAAGCCCCTCCCGCCCCAGGCCCAAGGTCTCTGGCTCGTGTTGAGTGGAGCAGCCTGGTACCGTCCGCGTGTGCCTCTCCTGCCGTCAGGATGCCGTCGACACCAGAGGCCCTGCAGGCCACACGAGACATCATGAGCTTACCGGTACATGGGGTGCCTCAATGATAAGGTTAACTGTAAAGAAATAAGAAGTGATGGAATGGATAAGACATAGTCTGTCTGGGCAAAAATCACATTGGGAAAGAAAGCTACTAGAGCCTCCCCTGAGATAGTGCTTGGGGTGTGCTACAGACCGCCAGGATCTGATTTGGATATGGATAGAGACCTCTTTAATGTTTTTAATGAAGTAAACACTCATGGGAATTGTGTGATTATGGGAGACTTTAACTTCCCAGATATAGACTGGAGGACAAGTGCTAGTAATAATGATAGGGCTCAGATTTTTCTGGATGTGATAGCTGATGGATTTCTTCATGAAGTAGTTGAAGAACCAACAAGAGGGGATGCCATTTTAGATTTGGTTTTGGTGAGTAGTGAGGACCTCATAGAAAAAATTGTTGTAGGGGACAACCTTGGTTTGAGTGATCATGAGCTAATTCAGTTCAAACTAGATGGAAGGATAAACAAAAATAGATCTGGGACTAGGGTTTTGATTTCAAAAGGGCTAACTTTAAAGAATTAAGGAAAATAGTTAGGGAAGTGGATTGGACTGAAGAACTTGTGGATCTAAAGGCGGAGTAGGCCTGGAATTACTTCAAGTCAAAGCTGCAGAAACTATCAGAAGCCTGCATCCCAAGAAAGGGGAAAAAATCATAGGCAGGAGTTGTAGACCAAGCTGGATGAGCAAGCATCTCAAAGAGGTGATTAAGAAAAGCAGAAAGCCTACAAGGAGTGGAAGATGGGAGGGATTAGCAAGTAAAGCTACCTTATTGAGGTCAGAACATGTAGGGATAAAGTGAGAAAGGCCAAAAGCCATGTAGAGATGGACCTTGCAAAGGGAATTAAAACTAATAGTAAAAGGTTCTATAGCCATATAAATAAGAAGAAAACAAAGAAAGAAGAAGTGGGACTGCTAAACACTGAGGATGGAATGGAGGTTAAGGATAATCTAGGCATGGCCCATCTAAACAAATACTTTGCCTCAGTCTTTAATGAGGCTAATGAGGCGCTTAGGGACAATGGTAGGATGACAAATGTGAATGAGGATATGGAGGTAGATATCACCACATGCGAGTAGAAGCCAAACTCGAACAGCTTACTGGGACTAAATCGGAGGGCCCAGATAATCTTCATCCAAGAATATTAAAGGAACTGGCACATGAAATTGCAAGCCCATTAGCAAGAATTTTTAATGAATCGGTAAACTCAGGGGTTGTACCGTATGACTGGAGAATTGCTAACATAGTTCCTGTTTTTAAGAAAGGGAAAAAAAGTGATCCAAGTAACTAGGCCTGTTAGTTTGACATCTGTAGTATGTAAAGTCTTGGAAAAAATGTTGAAGGAGAAAGTAGTTAAGGACATTGAGGTCAATGGTAATTGGGACAAAATACAACATGGTTTAACAAAAGGTAGATCATGCCAAACCAACCTGATCTCCTTCTTTGAGAAGGTAACAGATTTTTTAGACAAAGAAAATGCAGTGGATCTAATTTACCTTGATTTCAGTAAGGCATTTGATACGGTTCCACATGAGGAATTATTAGTTAAATTGGAAAAGATGGGGATCAATATGAAAATTGAAAGGTGGATAAGGAACTGGTTAAAGGGGAGACTACAACGGGTCGTACTGAAAGGTAAACTGTCAGGCTGGAAGGAGGTTACTAGTGGAGTTCCTCAGGGATCAGTTTTGGGACCAATCTTATTTAATCTTTTTAGTACTGACCTTGGGACAAAAAGTAGGAATGTGCTAATAAAGTTTGTGGATGACACAAAGCTGGGAGGTATTGCTAACACAGAGAAGGACCGGGATATCCTATAGGAAGATCTGGATGACCTTGTAAACTGGAGTAATAGTAATAGGATGAAATTTAATAGTGAAAAGTGCAAGGTCATGCATTTAGGGATTAATAACAAGAATTTTAGTTATAAATTGGGGATACATCAGTTGGAAGTAACAGAGGAGGAGAAGGACCTCGGAGTATTGGTTGATCACAGGATGACTATGAGCCGCCAATGTGATATGGCTGTTAAAAAAGCTAATGTGGTTTTAGGATGCATCAGGCTAGGTATTTCCAGCAAAGATAAGGAGGTGTTAGTACCGTTATACAAGGCACTGGTGAGACCCCATCTGGAATACTGTGTGCAGTTCTGGTCTCCCATGTTTAAGAAGGATGAATTCAAACTGGAACAGGTTCAGAGAAGGGCTACTAGGATGATCCAAGGAATGGAAAATCTATTTTATCAAAGGGCTTGGCTTGTTTAGCCTAACCAAAAGAAGGCTGAGGGGAGATATGATTGCTCTTTATAAATATATCAGAGGGATAAATATTAGGGAGGGAGAGGAATTATTTAAGCTTAGTACCAATGTGGACACAAGAACAAATGAGTATAAACTGGACACTAGGACGTTTATACTTGAAATTAGACCAAGGTTTCTAACCATTAGAGGAGTGAAGTTCTGGAACAGCCTTCCAAGGGGAGTAGTGGGGGCAAAAGACATATCTGGCTTTAAGACTAAGCTTGATAAGTTTATGGAGGGAATGGTATGATGGGATAGCCTAATTTTGGCAATTAATTTGGCAATTGATCTTTGATTATCAGCAGGTAAGTATGCCCGTGGTCTGTGATGGGATGTTAGATGGGGTGGGATCTGAGTTACTACAGAGAATTCTTTCCTGGGTGCTGGCTGGTGAGTCTTGCCCACATGCTCAGGGTTTAACTGATTGCCATATTTGGGGTCGGGAAGGAATTTTCCTCCAGGGCAGATTGGCAGAGGCCCTGGAGGTTTTTCTCCTTCCTCTACAGCATGGGGCACGGGTCACTTGCTGGAGGATTCTCTGCAGCTTGAGGTCTTCAATCCACAATTTGAGGACTTCAATAACTCAGACATAGGTTAGGGGTTTGTTACAGGAGTGGATGGGTGAGATTCTGTGGTCTGCATTGTGCAGGAGGTCAGACTAGATGATCATAATGGTCCCTTCTGACCTTAAATTCTATGAGTCCCGCGACAAGCCACCGCTGGGTGCTCATCAGGCATCCCCGGAACAGCACAGCCCTCACTCTGAGACCCTCTCCTTGCCTCATTTGGTGTGGTCATCTCACAGCTTGCGTCAACCATCCACACCTGTCAGGCCAACAGGCTCGCCACCAGAACGGTTGTCTCGAAGCCCCTCCATGCCACGTAGTGATGGGCACAGGCACTGAGACAGGCGCCGTAGATGCTCCTCTTCACGTTGCAGCTACTGCAGCTGGTCCCGCCATCATTGACGTCGATGCTCACGTTCCAGTTCCTGCTCGGCCGGACGTTGCATGTGGGGCTCCCCTCACCATTCACTGGCACCAGATCGCCATAGCTCCAGACGGCGGGTCGAGTACCAGAGCAGCAAGTCTGCAGGGTACTTCTCCTCGACGTCGAGGTCCTGATCCCGTGGAAGGCACCGTAGCAGCCACCATCGTTCTCGCTACTCCTATGGGACCGTGGCTAGACGGTGACCTCAGCATCGGCAACCAACCGCCCAACTCTGGGTTGTGCAGCTCAGCCGGAACAGCTGCTGCCACAAGGCTCCCAACTTGATCAGTGGTAAGGGGCACTGTGGCAGGGACAGTGGTGTCAATGGGCACTGTGGCCACAGATGCCCGCCCAGACGGGATTCCGTTCGGTGGTTGGGAATCCCAGGCTATGTCGGCTTTCCCTTCCCAACAGAGGGACGGGTCAGCAGGCCCTGGGTCGGCGGCTCCGTGCCCGGACTGTGACCTGGGACTTGACCCCCAGGTACTGCCCGAGGCCCTTGGCTCCATGCCGGCCCTTTTCCCGGTACCGGACGACACGATAGCGGCACCACAGCCCACTATTCCACAGGAAGATTTCAAGGTGAATCAAGACCTCCTGAAAAGAGTGGCATCCAACCTCCAACTCCAAGCTGAGGAGATGGAAGGTCCATCTGACTCGCTTTTAAGGTGCTGTCATCCTCAGCACTGGGCTGCCTGGCCCTATCCTTGCACCAGGGCGTGGCCAACATCTCTAATACCTTGTGGCAGACTCTTGCTTCCTTGGCTCCATGGGCGCCGACTTATATGGGCTCCTGGGGCAATATTCACAGACAGGGGCTCTGCTCCAGCAATATTTGGAGCTAGGTTTCTCCCCTGCTGTGCGCTGCCGGCAGCCCAGAGCCTTTTAAATCCCAGCCGGGCAGGAATCAGAGGGCTCTGGGCTGCCTGCCACGTGGGAGCCCAGAGCCCTCTGATTCCCAGCCACGGCTGGGATTTAAAAGGCTCTGGGCTCCCGCGATTGCAGGCAGCCCAGAGTCCTTTAATTCCCAGCCGCGGCTGAGATTTAAAGGGCTCTGGGCTCCCGCCGCAGCGGAAGCCCAGAGCCCTCTGATTCCCGGCTGCGGCTGGGATTTAAAGGCTCTGGGCTCCCGCGGTTGCAGGCAGCCCAGAGTCCTTTAATTCCCAGCCGGCTGAGATTTAAAGGGCTCTGGGCTCCCCGCCGCAGCGGGAAGCCCAGAGCCCTCTGATTCCCGGCTGCGGCTGGGATTTAAAAGGCTCTGCGCTCCCCGCGGTTGCAGGCAGCCCAGAGCCCTCTGATTCCCGGCCGCGGCTGGGATTTAAATGGCTCTGGGCTGCCCGCCGCGGCGGGGAGCCCAGAGCCCTCTGATTCCCGGCCGCGGCTGGGATTTAAAAGGCTCTGGGCTCCCCGCGGTTGCAGGCAGCCCAGAGCTCTTTAAATCCCAGCCGCGGCTGAGATTTAAAGGGCTCTGGGCTCCCCGCCGCAGCGGGAAGCCCAGAGCCCTCTGATTCCCGGCTGCGGCTGGGATTTAAAAGGCTCTGGGCTCCCCGCAGTTGCAGGCAGCCCAGAGCCCTTTAAATCCCTGCCGCGGCTGAGTTTTTAAGGGCTGCGGGCTCCCCGCGGTTGCAGGCAGCCCTGATCCCCTTAAATCCCAGCCGCGGCTGAGATTTAAAGGGCTCTGGGCTCCCCGCCGCAGCGGGCAGCGCAGAGCCCTCTGATTCCCGGCCGCGGCTGGGATTTAAAAGGCTCTGGGCTCCCCGCGGTTGCAGGCAGACCAGAGCCCTTTAAATCCCAGCCGCAGCTGGTATTTAAAAGGCTCTGCGCTCTCCCCTGTTGCAGGCAGCCCAGAGCCCTTTAAATCCCAGCCGCGCTGAGATTTAAAGGGCTGCCCGCCGCAGCGGGAAGCCCAGAGCCCTCTGATTCCCGGCTGCGGCTGGGATTTAAAAGGCTCTGCGCTCCCCGCGGTTGCAGGCAGCCCAGAGCCCTCTGATTCCCGGCCGCGGCTGGGATTTAAAAGGCTCTGGGCTGCCCGCCGCGGCGGGGAGCCCAGAGCCCTCTGATTCCCGGCCAGGGCTGGGATTTAAAAGGCTCTGGGCTCCCCGCGGGTGCAGGCAGCCCAGAGCTCTTTAAATCCCAGCCACGGCTGAGATTTAAAGGGCTCTGGGCTCCCCGCCGCAGCGGGAAGCCCAGAGCCCTCTGATTCCCGGCCCGGCCGGGATTTAAAAGGCTCTGGGATCCCCGCGGCTGCCGGCAGCCCAGAGCCCTTTGAATCCCAGCCTCCTTTCGCTGATTGCCCCCTCCCCAGACCTCTGCCCCAACTGCCCCCCAGAACCTCCACCCCCTATCTAAGCCCCACTGGTCCTTGTTCCCGATTACCCCTCCCGAGACCCCTGCCCCTAACTGCCCCTTGGGACCTCAGCCCCTATCTAAGCCTCCCTTCTCCTTGTCCCCAACTGCCCCGTCCTGAGACCCCACCCAACTTACCCCCAGGACCGCACCCCCTACCTGTCCCCTGATAAACCTCTTAGACTCCCATGCCTATCCAATTGCTGCCTGTCCCCTGACTGCCCCTTCGAACCTCTGCCCCATCCAACTCCCCCTGCTCCTTGTCCCTTGACTGCCCCCCGGAACTCCCTACCTCTTCTCCAACCCCCAAACCGCTTACTGTGCCACTCAGACCAGCGTGTCTGGCTCCGTGCAGCTCCAGACAGTTGCTGCCATGCTCCCCCATGGAGCCCACAGCCCTCTCCCACCCCCAGCACCTGCCTTCCAGATTTGAACACCTCAAAATTCAGGAGTGCTCAAGCTCGGTTTGGGCAGCTTTACTTCATTTCTCCCAAATCAGTTTCCTGCAAGGTGCCAACTGAAGGTGTTGGAGAACAGAGAGATCAGGTGGCCTCCTAATGCCTGGAAAAGAGACAAAGGCCGGAGGAGGGAGTGTCAGTGCCTGTGCGGACTTCTGGGAAGTGCACGGTGTGGAAGGGAATGCTGTGATGCTTTGGAACATCTCCATACAAAGCCAGTCAGGACTCTGGGGGAGCCTCCTCTCGGAGCATACTGTCTCCAGGGCAAGAAGCTTACACCTTCCTGGGTCTGACCTCGGAGCATTCAGCATGCCCTTCCACGTCATGCACTTTCCAAAGTGAGTCTGCCCAGGCTGGTCCTGGGGCAACCAGAGGTCGCTGCACCCCAACTCCGCAGTCAGATGTGACTCTCAGCCAGACAGTAAAACAGAAGGTTTATTAGATGACGGGAATACAGTTTAAACAGAGCTTGTTGGTACAGAAAACAGAACCCCTCTGTCAGGTCCATCTTGGGGGGTGGGGAGCCCAGAACCAAGTTCTGGGTCTCTCCCAATTTCCCCAGCCAGCTCCAAACTGACACTCCCTTCTCTGGCCTCTGTGTCTCTTCTGGACAAGGAGGCCACCTGATCTCTTTGTCCCCAACACCTTCAGTTGGCATCTTGCAGGGGAAACTGAGGCACCCACACAGTATTCAGAGAAAATATTAAGAACATTCCCACTTCATCACAACAGATGCAACAAAATATAATACTGTATATTGAAGTAGGCAAGTGCTGCTTCTGACTTTCCACTTTTAATTGACCCTTGTAATCTTGTGGCACTGACGCGTTGTAGCTTCATTTTATATCGGCTTACAGGGCGGGAGCGGGGGGGCACCACCATTTTGGGCCCCACCAAAAATTATACAAACCTGCCGCCTATGGAGTTGTGTGCTCCACTCCCCTCAGTTCCTTTTGCTGCCAGTGAAGGTGCGCCGGAACTGCTCTGCTCCAGCTTTGCTATAGCTTGTCCCCAGAACTGTTCATTCATTCAACGTTACTACCTGTAGTTAGTTAGCTGTTTAGTTAGTTTAGGTAGTCAGTGAGCCCGCCCCGGGGTCTTGCAGGTATTCTATGCCAAGGAGTGACCCGCATGCAGACTGTTTGCGCTGCTCGAGAAACCCATATCAGTGAAAGGTGCAATATTTGCAAGTCGTTTAAGCCTTGGACCAAAAGAGAAAGGGACATTAGGCCATCCTAATGGAATCGGCGCTGACCCCAACCCCGGCATGCTGCTCCGAACCAATACCCGGCACCACAGCATCGGTACGCAGTGATCCTCTGGTACCATCGACCAATCAGCCCCACTCCCCATCCACAGGGTATTCCAAGAGGGCCAAGAAGACTACCTCTTTGCAGTGGCACTGTGGGAAATCTGGGACAGAGGACAGAAGGTGGGTGGGCTCCTAGGACTAGGAGTGATAGAGGCGGTGCCTGAGGAGTTCATGGGCAAGGGGTATTACATCTGTTATTTCCTTATCCCAAAGGCCCAAGAGGGGCTCAGGCCCGTCCTGGACCTCTGAGGCCTGAACCAGTACATCGTGTAGCTCAAGTTCCGCATGGTCGCCCTGGCCTCCATCATACCCTACCTGGATCCTGGGGACTGGTACTCTGCCCTCAAGCTACAGGACGGGTACTTCCACATCCACATATTCAAGGGGCACAGATGCTTCCTCCTTTTCGTGGTGGGACAGAATCATTACCAGTTCATGGTCCTCCCATTTGGTCTGTCCACTGCCCCCAGGGTGTTTACAAAATGCCTGTTGGTGGTAGCGGTTTACCTCAGATGGTGGGGGGTCCAGATATTCCCCTATCTGGATGATTGGCTTGTCAAGGGCACCTCCCGGTCGCTGGTGAGGGATCACGTGGTGGTCCTCCTGTCCACATGTACTGCCTTGGGCCTGTTGGTAAACAACACCAAGTCCACGTTAGTCCCAGTCTTACGCACAGAGTTTATTGGGGTGCTCCTGGACGCAGAATCAGCCAGGGCCTCTCTCATGTCGGCATGCACCTATGTGGTCTGTCACACCAGATTCAGGATGAGGCCCCTCCAGCTCTGGTTGGCCTCGAAGTTTTCCCAGGCCACGGACAGGATGGACAAGGTCCTCACCATGCTGGACTCTGTGATCGCCTCCCTACGGTGGTGGTCTGCCCCAAACAACAAGCCCCTGTTCAGGGGTCCTGTTCAGGGACCAGGGCCCCGTTGGAGCTGTTGTCCAATGCGTCGGACCTGGATTGGGGGGACCATGTGGGGAATTTTCAGACCCAAGGTCTGTGGTCAGCTCAAGACCTGATCCTACAAATAAATGTCAAGGAGCTCAGGGCTGCGCGGCTGGCATGTATGACCTTCCACTCGCACCTAGAGGGCAAGGTAGTCAGAGTCCTCACGGACAACATGGCCTTGATGTTCTATATCAACAGGCAAGGCAGAGCTCAATCCTCTGCCCTCTGCTGCAAAGCCCTCAGGCTGTGGGACTTCTGTATAGCCCATGCATCCACCTGAAGGCCTTCCACCTACTGGGTGCCCAGAACAAGAGCGCGGATCACTTGAGCAGGGACTTTTCTTTGCCACACGAGTGGTCCCTCCACCCGGAGATGGCCCACCGGCTCTTCCGAAGGTGGGGAACTCCCCAGGTGGACCTATTCGTGACTCGGCAGAATGGGCGTTGCCCCCGGTTCTGCTCCAAGGGGAGCCTGGGGAGGGGCACTATCTCTGATGCCTTTTTCCTGTCTTGGTCAGACTGGCTTCTCTACGCGTTTCCCTCATTCCCACTAATCATCAGGGTCCTGGAGAAGATAAAGTCAGACAAGGCCCGGGTCCTCCTGATTGCCCTGGTGTGGCCCAGGCAGCATTGTTACAGGACCCTCACAGGCCTGGCGATAGTTCCACCGTGGCCGTTGCCGCTCCACCTGGATCTGCTCTCTCAGGACCAGGGCCGCCTCCTCCATCCCAACCTAGCGTCTCTTCACCTCACGGCGTGGCTGCTCAGTGGTTTGGTGGAGAGGAAAGGACATGCTTGGACCAGGTTCAGCGCATCCTCCTCGAAAGTAGACGGCCTTCCACTCGCTGCACTTATTTGGCCAAGTGGTCCTGGTTTTCTAGGTGGGCAGCGGACCAGAGCATCTCCCAGTAACTGCCCTGATCCAGCTTATCCTTGATTATTTCCTCCACCTGAGGACCCAGGGTCTGGTGCCCTCATCGGTCAGAGTGCACCTGGCAGCCATATCAGCCTTCCATCTGCCGGTGCAAGGGCACACAGTATTTTCCCATGCTATGACTGGCTGATTCCTTAAGGGTTTGGGCCGTCTTTTTCCATATTCTAGACCCCCGGTCCCACAGTGGGACCTGAACCTGGTATTGGCTTGTCTCACGGGGCTCCCGTTAGAACCACTGGCCACGTGCTCCTGGTCTAACCTCTCATGGAAGGTGGCCTTCCTGATTGCAATCACATCGGCCAGGTGAGTCTAAAAGCTCAGGGCCCTGACCTCCAAGCTGCCGTACATGGTCTTTCATAAGGACAAGGTCCAGCTCTGCCCACACCCCGCGTTCTTCCTGAAGGTGGTGTCTGCCTACTACATGGGTCAGGACATTTTTCTACTGGTCCTCTGCCCCAAGCACCACGCGTCCAGTGAGGAGCACCATCTCCACATGCTCGATGTGCAGCGGCATCTAAGCCATTCAGAAAGTCCTGGCAACTGTCCGTCACCTTGGCTGAGTGTGTGAGGGGCCAGCTGATTTCCACCCAGCTGATTTCCAATTGGATCACATTGTGCATCCGTTCCTGTTATGAGCTGCTGGGTGCCCCCCATGCCCCACGGCTAGTCGGCTGCCTTCATGACCCACGTCCCCATCCAGGACACTTTTAGAGCCGCCACGTAGTCTTCGGTTCACACGTTCACTTCACATTATGTGATCATCTCCCAGACCAGGGAAGACGCCGGGTTCGGCAGGGCTGTCCTCCATCCTGAGAACTTGTGAACTCCTACCTACCTCCAACAGATATAGCCCTTTTCATGTCCAAGTCTGTATATAAATTTTGTGCATGATGTAGGTAGGATTTTAGAACTTCTATTTCTATCTGACAACTTTTTAGTGCCTCTTTTCATTCCACATAATTGATGCACCTTTTAGTAGTGTAGCAAGAGGAGGGCTGAGGCCTTTTCATCAAGAAATGGCTAATTTCAGCAAGTCCTGGACAATACCAGCTACAGTATAGAGGAACAAATGGGCTTGCTTACAAAGTTTATACCTATCTTGTTCCCACTGACTTCACCAGCAGCAAGAGCAGGCCTTAGATGCACTCCTGCAATTCTTATTCACAAAAGTGCGCAGAATGTAAGTAGTCTCATCGGTCTCAGTGGGATCTCGTGCATGCGTCCGGTCTGCAGGAGCAGGCCCTTGCTTGTCATTTGCAGAAAGAATAGACTTTGGCCAATAAACATACATCATCAGTTTCTCCTCTTTAGGGATTACTCTCTTTTACGGCTTATTTCCTTGTCAGCAATGTGAATTTTATAGTTGTTGTTAGAAATACATTTTAATCTATATATTGATGAAGATAATGGGTCTGATCCTCCACTGTCTTGCATCTTACAAAGCACTTTACAGAGAGAGAGAGAGAGAGCGTACAAAACTGAACGGACATGTTTTGCAGTCACTAACGACAGAGCAGGTAAATGGCTGCACAAGATGCAGGACACTGAAGAATCAGGCTCTATCATTTTCATTTTTTTCTGTTTTTTCCTTAGCACCGTGTAGTCTCACAAAACAGCAACTGGAGACCAAAAATCTGCTTCTGTCCAATAGGCGAAGACATGCACAATTGATTCAGAGTGAGCACACACTGGAATTTATGTGCAGAGAAGGATATATCCTCACAATCCCTTCAGTCAGGAAGTGTGTTAATGGGCACATGGACTTGCCTTCATGTATCTCTGGTAAATCTGCACTATATTTTGATAATTCAGTTTCTCAGTTTTATTTTGAAGGACATAAATCCACACCATGTAGAGGTCAAACATAGGAATTTATTACACACAGCGCTGGCGGAGTGTCATCTTGCTTGTTAGGCTCAGAGACACTGTCAATCAATTGATTACAATAGAATATGTAGATTTTCCATGGACGGGGGAAAATGATAGGGTAGGCAGTTCCACACCCCGGGATAGGTTTTGCAGCAAGACAAGATAGCACATTAACCAATGGTTAAAAGGTTACATAATGTCTCCGCCCATGGTCTCAAGTTAGCAAGTTAACATTTAATTAATACTTTGATGAAATGTTATTAGTATAAAATATATATGTTGAATTCTGATTTGGGGTCCATAAGAATGGAGCAACTCCTTTGATTGTCCAACAGGTACATTCCTAGGGGTTAAAGCAAAGAAACAGTGAAAGTATATGGCAATAAAGATTGTCCCCTTCATATCTTAAGGCAGGCATTGGTCCCTGGGAAGGGAGGTGAAAAGATGCCATATCTTATACTAACGTGCCAATTTTCATAAATTCAAGGTTAGATCTGGGGGAAGAACGTTCCCTACAGAAGAGACTGACACAATAAGAACAGAGATCCTTTGTTCTATTTGCAACTTTGCATACGAAACAATGATTTAGTTCTTAGCTCCAACGCCTGGCAATTTGCTGACCAGGCCTATTTTAGCAAAACCAGATTATCTGTTTACCCCAGCTTTCTCTTAGCTAATCACTATTTGCTAGGCCTCTGGTCTCTTGACCAAACTCTGGACTTTGGGTCTGAAAAAAAGCTGGCATAATCCATATACCAGATTGTTATATAAAATGCACATGGATTTTAACCCTTCAATTTGATTTCTTGTGTGCAGTCAAGTAGGTGCATGTAGTGTTCTGGACTGTGATACCTGCCCTTTCCATTAGACATAATCACTCATGAGGCACTGCACCACCCTCTGTAGGCATCACTTACATGATGGTATTATGTATTTTCCACAGGGCTCCTGCCTCATTCAGGGTGAATTAATTGCTGTTCAGAGGGCCAGCACAAGGTAGGGCATAAATGGTGTATAGACCTTGTGCTGCTCTTCTGTGCAGTGATGAATTTCTCCTTCAGTAAGCAGAGTAGATGGTAAATGAGAAGGTTTTTTGACAGCATCCCCTGCCATTTGCCCACTTATCCATCTCCCTGGATCTGCTTCTAACAACTGAAAACACTGTGCAGCTTCACATTTAGTATCACTTGTTTGGGATGGCCTTCCTCCTGCCTTTGGCATTTGTGAGTAATGTGGCCAATAAGACAATGGGCTGTACGTAGAAAGATGAGGATGAAAAGTAATACTGAATAGTTATCTCATTCAGTGAGCACTGGCCAGCCTGTGCACTGAATGAGGCAGAGGTCCTGCAGGAAAAATAGGGTGTGATCAGGTGACTAAAGACTTCAGTGTAATCCATATGCATATTTTGAATGCTTCACTTTGCAATCTTAATAATCTTTTAACATAGATTTTGATGGTGTTTTGTATGTAATACAAATATGTATAATTGAGAGTGTGAAAGAGAAAGGTACATACAAAATACAAGATATACAATTAAATACATTGCTTGTATCTGAATTAAGTGAATAAAACCCAAGAAATTCAGAGCCCCATCCTCAGCTGGTGTAAACTGACATAGCCCCATTGTGTTCAGGTGAAGTAACACTAATCTACACCAGCTGAGGATGAGGCCCGTAGTATTTTGGTCATTGTGCCTACCTCAGCCACATGAGGTTTTTAGAAGTGGTTTCCCTGACATTGGACAAGGAGCCATTTTACACGTGCAGTATGAAAGCCAAAAAATTACATCATAACCATTTTTGCATAAGATTATTATAATTGTCATTTTTTCCTTTAGAAACAGGAAAAACTGTAGCCGTCCACCTACTATTGAGAATGGAGACATAACTACTTTCTTGGAAAAAGGATACACATCTGGCTCCTTTGTAGAATTCAAATGCCAACTATTTTATGCAATGGAAGGACAGAACAGATCTTTTTGTGACAATGGGAATTGGACAAAAGCACCACTTTGTTTAGGTAAAAAAAAATATTGCTTTCTTAGGCTTTGAGGTTTATGTAGAAATTCACTGAATAAGACTCATCACTTGTGTAAACACAAGTGCTTACTTGGGGGGTTACCAAGACAACCACACCTTTTTCTTGTTTTAGAGCCATGTGCTATCTCAGTGGAAGAAATGGAAAACCAGAAGGTAGAGCTGAATGGGAGACCAAATGAGAATATATCGCAACGGGTGTACCTAAAACGTGGTGATTTTCTTGAGCTTCGCTGCAAACCAGGATATGAACTTGCCACTAATTTATCTCAATCTACCTTTACGGTGCAATGCAATGGAAATCCAATTGTCTATCCGGAATGCAAAGGTAGGTGGAGATGGGCTCTAGTGGGTATCTCAAATATCCTGCTTTCTGTAGAGAGCACTCTGCAATGACAGGAATAAGTGAACGGGAAAGAGCTGCTTCTTTGCTCTCATCACTACAGTTCAGCGGGGAAAGCCTTCCAGACTGGACTTGTGTTAAGCTAATTACTTTTCAGGGGCTAATAGACACTGTGAGGCAGATTCTCCCTGGTCCACTCTGGCCCCTCGAGTTAATTTAATAACCAAGTGGCATTTATTTGTCATACAACAATTGTAAAAATGTAAATGAGTTACTATCTGTTACTAGGCATATCTAAGGCTATTTCAGTTGTTACTGAATCTATTCACGGAGTATTTAATGGCAGTACTCAGAGGCCTTCTCAGAAACACAGTGTTGGTAGCAGCTCTGCCCTCTTCTGATAACAGAACTGAGGTCTATAATGGGAAAACTGAGCTTGGTTTGTCGGTATTGGGTATGAAAGTGCTGGGAGTGGGAGCAGTGTACAGATGGTATGCAGTGGTGGATTAGTCACTGGGCCAATGGGGCCCATGCCCAGGGGCCCTGGACAATTGGGGGCCCTGGAAAAATGGGCACCCCTGTAGCCCGTCCCGCTCTGTCCACCCAGCGCTCCTGCCTGAGGGGGGAGCCCCCATGCCCCACCTCTGGTCCCTGGCAGGAGCACTGGGTGGGCAGAGCTGGGCAAGCCCCTGCGCCCTGACCTTGCTCCCCGGCAGGAGCACCTGGTTGGATGGGGGTGACTGCAGGTGGATGGGGGTGACTGCCCACTTGCTCTAGCCCAGGGCTCCACAAAAGGATAATCTGCCTCTGATGCTATGGTCAACTGCTGGGTGTAACAGTTTGTAACTACAGGATAACACAATGTCCTTTAAATTTCTAAGCTACCAGCCCTGAGACAGCATATTTACCAGAGCTGGACTGAAAAATGGAGAAACAATTTTGTGAAAAGTGTTGACATCTGATGGTTTTACCATTTTGCAAGGTTTGAAATAGAGCAATTTTCATTTTAATGTTTTCCCCACAAAATATATACATTTTAACTTCAGTATATTTAATGTTATTTTTTCCCATCAATCCTCCCCATTTTTTTTTTTGCATCTTACTGCAAATAAATGAATAATGTCCAGGGTTCTTCTTCGAGTGATTGCTCAGGTGTATTCCACAGTAGGTGTGTGTGTGCTCACCACGTGCACCGGTGTCAGAAGTTTTTCCCTTAGCAGTACCCATGTGGGGGGAGCAACACTGCGACCCCTGGAGTGGGGGCTCTATATTGCGCTATAAGGGGAGCTGTGTGCTCCCCCCACCCTCAGTTCCTTTTTGCTGCCAGTGAAGGTAGTCGGAACTTCTGCTCCAGCTTTGCTGCAGCCTTTCTAGTTGACCCTAGTGGTACTGTTAGTTTGGTTTTGTTAATAGTTTCAGTTGTTAAAGTGGGATCGGGGCATGCCCCAGGTTTCAAGTCCTGCAAGTCTTGTCTCCGTTCTATGCCAAGAAGTGATCCGCATGCTGAGTGTCTCTGCTGCTTGGGAGAGACTCACGTGAGTGAACGCTGCAAGATCTGCAGGTCATTCAAGCCACGGACTAAGAAGGAGAGGGACATCAGGCTTCTCGCTCTCCTGATGGAATCGGTGCTGGCCCCAACTCCGGCACGCCGACCGGACTCGGGGCGCCCGGCACAGCGTCCCTCAGTGTGAAGTGAGGTCCTCTCCACTAGCTGGCACCACTTCCCTTCCAAGAAGCAGGGGAAGACATCCACGTCGCAGTCGCGCCGAGAAAGAGAGAGGGTGAGGCTGGTCCCATGCTGGGCAGCCCTTGGTTTCCCCAAGCCCCTCCCGCCCCAGGCCCAAGGTCTCTGGCTCTTGTTGAGTGGAGCAGCCTGGTACCGTCCGCGTGTGACTCTCCTGCCGTCAGGATGCCGTCGACAGCTGTGGCCCTGCTTGCGTCAAGTGACATCATGAGCTTTCCGGTTCATGGGGTGCCTCAATGTTAAGGTTAACTGTAAAGAAATAAGAAGTGATGGAATGGATAAGACATAGTCTGTCTGGGCAAAAATCACATTGGGAAAGAAAGCTACTAGAGCCTCCCCTGAGATAGTGCTTGGGGTGTGCTACAGACCGCCAGGATCTGATTTTGATATGGATAGAGACCTCTTTAATGTTTTTAATGAAGTAAACACTCATGGAATTGTGTGATTATGGGAGACTTTAACTTCCCAGATATAGACTGGAGGACAAGTGCTAGTAATAATGATAGGGCTCAGATTTTTCTGGATGTGATAGCTGATGGATTTCTTCACGAAGTAGTTGAAGAACCAACAAGAGGGGATGCCATTTTAGATTTGGTTTTGGTGAGTAGTGAGGACCTCATAGAAAAATTGTTGTAGGGGACAACCTTGGTTTGAGTGATCATGAGCTAATTCAGTTCAAACTAGATGGAAGGATAAACAAAAATAGATCTGGGACTAGGGTTTTGATTTCAAAGGGCTAACTTTAAAGAATTAAGGAAAATAGTTAGGAAGTGGATTGGACTGAAGAACTTGTGGATCTAAAGGCGGAGTAGGCCTGGAATTACTTCAAGTCAAAGCTGCAGAAACTATCAGAAGCCTGCATCCCAAGAAAGGGGAAAAAATCATAGGCAGGAGTTGTAGACCAAGCTGGATGAGCAAGCATCTCAAAGAGGTGATTAAGAAAAGCAGAAAGCCTACAAGGAGTGGAAGATGGGAGGGATTAGCAAGTAAAGCTACCTTATTGAGGTCAGAACATGTAGGGATAAAGTGAGAAAGGCCAAAAGCCATGTAGAGATGGACCTTGCAAAGGGAATTAAAACTAATAGTAAAAGGTTCTATAGCCATATAAATAAGAAGAAAACAAAGAAAGAAGAAGTGGGACTGCTAAACACTGAGGATGGAATGGAGGTTAAGGATAATCTAGGCATGGCCCATCTAAACAAATACTTTGCCTCAGTCTTTAATGAGGCTAATGAGGCGCTTAGGGACAATGGTAGGATGACAAATGTGAATGAGGATATGGAGGTAGATATCACCACATGCGAGTAGAAGCCAAACTCGAACAGCTTACTGGGACTAAATCGGAGGGCCCAGATAATCTTCATCCAAGAATATTAAAGGAACTGGCACATGAAATTGCAAGCCCATTAGCAAGAATTTTTAATGAATCGGTAAACTCAGGGGTTGTACCGTATGACTGGAGAATTGCTAACATAGTTCCTGTTTTTAAGAAAGGGAAAAAAAGTGATCCAAGTAACTAGGCCTGTTAGTTTGACATCTGTAGTATGTAAAGTCTTGGAAAAAATGTTGAAGGAGAAAGTAGTTAAGGACATTGAGGTCAATGGTAATTGGGACAAAATACAACATGGTTTTACAAAAGGTAGATCATGCCAAACCAACCTGATCTCCTTCTTTGAGAAGGTAACAGATTTTTTAGACAAAGAAAATGCAGTGGATCTAATTTACCTTGATTTCAGTAAGGCATTTGATACGGTTCCACATGAGGAATTATTAGTTAAATTGGAAAAGATGGGGATCAATATGAAAATTGAAAGGTGGATAAGGAACTGGTTAAAGGGGAGACTACAACGGGTCGTACTGAAAGGTAAACTGTCAGGCTGGAAGGAGGTTACTAGTGGAGTTCCTCAGGGATCAGTTTTGGGACCAATCTTATTTAATCTTTTTAGTACTGACCTTGGGACAAAAAGTAGGAATGTGCTAATAAAGTTTGTGGATGACACAAAGCTGGGAGGTATTGCTAACACAGAGAAGGACCGGGATATCCTATAGGAAGATCTGGATGACCTTGTAAACTGGAGTAATAGTAATAGGATGAAATTTAATAGTGAAAAGTGCAAGGTCATGCATTTAGGGATTAATAACAAGAATTTTAGTTATAAATTGGGGATACATCAGTTGGAAGTAACAGAGGAGGAGAAGGACCTCGAGTATTGGTTGATCACAGGATGACTATGAGCCGCCAATGTGATATGGCTGTTAAAAAAGCTAATGTGGTTTTAGGATGCATCAGGCTAGGTATTTCCAGCAAAGATAAGGAGGTGTTAGTACCGTTATACAAGGCACTGGTGAGACCCCATCTGGAATACTGTGTGCAGTTCTGGTCTCCCATGTTTAAGAAGGATGAATTCAAACTGGAACAGGTTCAGAGAAGGGCTACTAGGATGATCCAAGGAATGGAAAATCTATTTTATCAAAGGGCTTGGCTTGTTTAGCCTAACCAAAAGAAGGCTGAGGGGAGATATGATTGCTCTTTATAAATATATCAGAGGATAAATATTAGGGAGGAGAGGAATTATTTAAGCTTAGTACCAATGTGGACACAAGAACAAATGAGTATAAACTGGACACTAGGACGTTTATACTTGAAATTAGACCAAGGTTTCTAACCATTAGAGGAGTGAAGTTCTGGAACAGCCTTCCAAGGGGAGTAGTGGGGGCAAAAGACATATCTGGCTTTAAGACTAAGCTTGATAAGTTTATGGAGGGAATGGTATGATGGGATAGCCTAATTTTGGCAATTAATTTGGCAATTGATCTTTGATTATCAGCAGGTAAGTATGCCCCGTGGTCTGTGATGGGATGTTAGATGGGGTGGGATCTGAGTTACTACAGAGAATTCTTTCCTGGGTGCTGGCTGGTGAGTCTTGCCCACATGCTCAGGGTTTAACTGATTGCCATATTTGGGGTCGGGAAGGAATTTTCCTCCAGGGCAGATTGGCAGAGGCCCTGGAGGTTTTTCTCCTTCCTCTACAGCATGGGGCACGGGTCACTTGCTGGAGGATTCTCTGCAGCTTGAGGTCTTCAATCCACAATTTGAGGACTTCAATAACTCAGACATAGGTTAGGGGTTTGTTACAGGAGTGGATGGGTGAGATTCTGTGGTCTGCATTGTGCAGGAGGTCAGACTAGATGATCATAATGGTCCCTTCTGACCTTAAATTCTATGAGTCCCGCGACAAGCCACCGCTGGGTGCTCATCAGGCATCCCCGGAACAGCACAGCCCTCACTCTGAGACCCTCTCCTTGCCTCATTTGGTGTGGTCATCTCACAGCTTGCGTCAACCATCCACACCTGTCAGGCCAACAGGCTCGCCACCAGAACGGTTGTCTCGAAGCCCTCCATGCCACGTAGTGATGGGCACAGGCACTGAGACAGGCGCCGTAGATGCTCCTCTTCACGTTGCAGCTACTGCAGCTGGTCCCGCCATCATTGACGTCGATGCTCACGTTCCAGTTCCTGCTCGGCGGACGTTGCATGTGGGGCTCCTCACCATTCACTGGCACCAGATCGCCATAGCTCCAGGCGGGTCGAGTACCAGAGCAGCAAGTCTGCAGGGTACTTCTCCTCGACGTCGAGGTCCTGATCCCGTGGAAGGCACCGTAGCAGCCACCATCGTTCGCTACTCCTATGGGACCGTGGCTAGACGGTGACCTCAGCATCGGCAACCAACCGCCCAACTCTGGGTTGTGCAGCTCAGCCGGAACAGCTGCTGCCACAAGGCTCCCAACTTGATCAGTGGTAAGGGGCACTGTGGCAGGGACAGTGGTGTCAATGGGCACTGTGGCCACAGATGCCCGCCCAGACGGGATTCCGTTCGGTGGTTGGGGAATCCCAGGCTATGTCGGCTTTCCCTTCCCAACAGAGGGACGGGTCAGCAGGCCCTGGGTCGGCGGCTCCGTGCGGACTGTGACCTGGGACTTGACCCCCAGGTACTGCCCGAGGCCCTTGGCTCCATGCCGGCCCTTTTCCCGGTACCGGACGACACGATAGCGGCACCACAGCCCACTATTCCACAGGAAGATTTCAAGGTGAATCAAGACCTCCTGAAAAGAGTGGCATCCAACCTCCAACTCCAAGCTGAGGAGATGGAAGGTCCATCTGACTCGCTTTTTAAGGTGCTGTCATCCTCAGCACTGGGCTGCCTGGCCCTATCCTTGCACCAGGGCGTGGCCAACATCTCTAATACCTTGTGGCAGACTCTTGCTTCCTTGGCTCCATGGGCGCCGACTTATATGGGCTCCTGGGGCTTTAGCCCCAGGAATATTCACAGACAGGGGCTCTGCTCCAGCAATATTTGGAGCTAGGTTTCTCCCCTGCTGTGCGCTGCCGGCAGCCCAGAGCCTTTTAAATCCCAGCCGGGGCAGGGAATCAGAGGGCTCTGGGCTGCCTGCCACGGCGGGGAGCCCAGAGCCCTCTGATTCCCAGCCACGGCTGGGATTTAAAAGGCTCTGGGCTCCCCGCGGTTGCAGGCAGCCCAGAGTCCTTTAATTCCCAGCCGCGGCTGAGATTTAAAGGGCTCTGGGCTCCCCGCCGCAGCGGGAAGCCCAGAGCCCTCTGATTCCCGGCTGCGGCTGGGATTTAAAAGGCTCTGGGCTCCCCGCGGTTGCAGGCAGCCCAGAGTCCTTTAATTCCCAGCCGCGGCTGAGATTTAAAGGGCTCTGGGCTCCCCGCCGCAGCGGGAAGCCCAGAGCCCTCTGATTCCCGGCTGCGGCTGGGATTTAAAAGGCTCTGCGCTCCCCGCGGTTGCAGGCAGCCCAGAGCCCTCTGATTCCCGGCCGCGGCTGGGATTTAAAAGGCTCTGGGCTGCCCGCCGCGGCGGGGAGCCCAGAGCCCTCTGATTCCCGGCCGCGGCTGTGATTTAAAAGGCTCTGGGCTCCCCGCGGTTGCAGGCAGCCCAGAGCTCTTTAAATCCCAGCCGCGGCTGAGATTTAAAGGGCTCTGGGCTCCCGCAGCCGGGAAGCCCAGAGCCCTCTGATTCCCGGCTGCGGCTGGGATTTAAAAGGCTCTGGGCTCCCGCAGTTGCAGGCAGCCCAGAGCCCTTTAAATCCCTGCCGCGGCTGTGATTTAAACGGCTGCGGGCTCCCCGCGGTTGCAGGCAGCCCTGATCCCCTTAAATCCCAGCCGCGGCTGAGATTTAAAGGGCTCTGGGCTCCCCGCCGCAGCGGGCAGCGCAGAGCCCTCTGATTCCCGGCCGCGGCTGGGATTTAAAAGGCTCTGGGCTCCCCGCGGTTGCAGGCAGACCAGAGCCCTTTAAATCCCAGCCGCGGCTGGGATTTAAAAGGCTCTGCCCTCCCCCCGGTTGCAGGCAGCCCAGAGCCCTTTAAATCCCAGCCGCGGCTGAGATTTAAAGGGCTCTGGGCTCCCCGCCGCAGCGGGAAGCCCAGAGCCCTCTGATTCCCGGCTGCGGCTGGGATTTAAAGGCTCTGCGCTCCCGCGGTTGCAGGCAGCCCAGAGCCCTCTGATTCCCGGCCGCGGCTGGGATTTAAAACTCTGGGCTGCCCGCGCGGGAGCCCAGAGCCCTCGGATGCCCGGCCCTGGCTGGGATTTAAAAGGCTCTGGGCTCCCCGCGGTTGCAGGCAGCCCAGAGCTCTTTAAATCCCAGCCACGGCTGAGATTTAAAGGGCTCTGGGCTCCCCGCCGCAGCGGGAAGCCCAGAGCCCTCTGATTCCCGGCCCGGCCGGGATTTAAAAGGCTCTGGGCTCCCCGCGGCTGCCGGCAGCCCAGAGCCCTTTGAATCCCAGCCTCCTTTCGCTGATTGCCCCCTCCCCAGACCTCTGCCCCAACTGCCCCCCAGAACCTCCACCCCCTATCTAAGCCCCACTGGTCCTTGTTCCCCGATTACCCCCTCCCGAGACCCCTGCCCCTAACTGCCCCTTGGGACCTCAGCCCCTATCTAAGCCTCCCTTCTCCTTGTCCCCAACTGCCCCCTCCTGAGACCCCACCCAACTTCCCCCCCAGGACCGCACCCCCTACCTGTCCCCTGATAAACCTCTTAGACTCCCATGCCTATCCAATTGCTGCCTGTCCCCTGACTGCCCCTTCGAACCTCTGCCCCATCCAACTCCCCCTGCTCCTTGTCCCTTGACTGCCCCCCGGAACTCCCTACCTCTTCTCCAACCCCCAAACCGCTTACTGTGCCACTCAGACCAGCGTGTCTGGCTCCGTGCAGCTCCAGACAGTTGCTGCCATGCTCCCCCATGGAGCCCACAGCCCTCTCCCACCCCCAGCACCTGCCTTCCAGATTTGAACACCTCAAAATTCAGGAGTGCTCAAGCTCGGTTTGGGCAGCTTTTACTTCATTTCTCCCAAATCAGTTTCCCCTGCAAGGTGCCAACTGAAGGTGTTGGAGAACAGAGATCGGGTGGCCTCCTAATGCCTGGAAAAGAGACAAAGGCCGGAGGAGGGAGTGTCAGTGCCTGTGCGGACTTCTGGGAAGTGCACGGTGTGGAAGGGAATGCTGTGATGCTTTGGAACATCTCCATACAAAGCCAGTCAGGACTCTGGGGGAGCCTCCTCTCTCGGAGCATACTGTCTCCAGGGCAAGAAGCTTACACCTTCCTGGGTCTGACCTCGAGCATTCAGCATGCCCTTCCACGTCATGCACTTTCCAAAGTGAGTCTGCCCAGGCTGGTCCTGGGGCAACCAGAGGTCGCTGCACCCCAACTCCGCAGTCAGATGTGACTCTCAGCCAGACAGTAAAACAGAAGGTTTATTAGATGACGGGAATACAGTTTAAACAGAGCTTGTTGGTACAGAAAACAGAACCCTCTGTCAGGTCCATCTTGGGGGGTGGGGAGCCCAGAACCAAGTTCTGGGTCTCTCCCAATTTCCCCAGCCAGCTCCAAACTGACACTCCCTTCTCTGGCCTCTGTGTCTCTTCTGGACAAGGAGGCCACCTGATCTCTTTGTCCCCAACACCTTCAGTTGGCATCTTGCAGGGGAAACTGAGGCACCCACACAGTATTCAGAGAAAATATTAAGAACATTCCCACTTCATCACAACAGATGCAACAAAATATAATACTGTATATTGAAGTAGGCAAGTGCTGCTTCTGACTTTCCACTTTTAATTGACCCTTGTAATCTTGTGGCACTGACGCGTTGTAGCTTCATTTTATATCGGCTTACAGGGCGGGAGCGGGGGGGCACCACCATTTTGGGCCCCACCAAAAATTATACAAACCTGCCGCCTATGGAGTTGTGTGCTCCGCACTCCCCTCAGTTCCTTTTTGCTGCCAGTGAAGGTGCGTCGGAACTGCTCTGCTCCAGCTTTGCTATAGCTTGTCCCCAGAACTGTTCATTCATTCAACGTTACTACCTGTAGTTAGTTAGCTGTTTAGTTAGTTTAGGTAGTCAGTGAGCCCGCCCCGGGGTCTTGCAGGTATTCTATGCCAAGGAGTGACCCGCATGCAGACTGTTTGCGCTGCTTCGGAGAAACCCATATCAGTGAAAGGTGCAATATTTGCAAGTCGTTTAAGCCTTGGACCAAAAGAGAAAGGGACATTAGGCCATCCTAATGGAATCGGCGCTGACCCCAACCCCGGCATGCTGCTCCGAACCAATACCCGGCACCACAGCATCGGTACGCAGTGATCCTCTGGTACCATCGACCAATCAGCCCCACTCCCCATCCACAGGGTATTCCAAGAGGGCCAAGAAGACTACCTCTTTGCAGTGGCACTGTGGGAAATCTGGGACAGAGGACAGAAGGTGGGTGGGCTCCTAGGACTAGGAGTGATAGAGGCGGTGCCTGAGGAGTTCATGGGCAAGGGGTATTACATCTGTTATTTCCTTATCCCAAAGGCCCAAGAGGGGCTCAGGCCCGTCCTGGACCTCTGAGGCCTGAACCAGTACATCGTGTAGCTCAAGTTCCGCATGGTCGCCCTGGCCTCCATCATACCCTACCTGGATCCTGGGGACTGGTACTCTGCCCTCAAGCTACAGGACGGGTACTTCCACATCCACATATTCAAGGGGCACAGATGCTTCCTCCTTTTCGTGGTGGGACAGAATCATTACCAGTTCATGGTCCTCCCATTTGGTCTGTCCACTGCCCCCAGGGTGTTTACAAAATGCCTGTTGGTGGTAGCGGTTTACCTCAGATGGTGGGGGGTCCAGATATTCCCCTATCTGGATGATTGGCTTGTCAAGGGCACCTCCCGGTCGCTGGTGAGGGATCACGTGGTGGTCCTCCTGTCCACATGTACTGCCTTGGGCCTGTTGGTAAACAACACCAAGTCCACGTTAGTCCCAGTCTTACGCACAGAGTTTATTGGGGTGCTCCTGGACGCAGAATCAGCCAGGGCCTCTCTCATGTCGGCATGCACCTATGTGGTCTGTCACACCAGATTCAGGATGAGGCCCCTCCAGCTCTGGTTGGCCTCGAAGTTTTCCCAGGCCACGGACAGGATGGACAAGGTCCTCACCATGCTGGACTCTGTGATCGCCTCCCTACGGTGGTGGTCTGCCCCAAACAACAAGCCCCTGTTCAGGGGTCCTGTTCAGGGACCAGGGCCCCGTCGTTGGAGCTGTTGTCCAATGCGTCGGACCTGGATTGGGGGGACCATGTGGGGAATTTTCAGACCCAAGGTCTGTGGTCAGCTCAAGACCTGATCCTACAAATAAATGTCAAGGAGCTCAGGGCTGCGCGGCTGGCATGTATGACCTTCCACTCGCACCTAGAGGGCAAGGTAGTCAGAGTCCTCACGGACAACATGGCCTTGATGTTCTATATCAACAGGCAAGGCAGAGCTCAATCCTCTGCCCTCTGCTGCAAAGCCCTCAGGCTGTGGGACTTCTGTATAGCCCATGCATCCACCTGAAGGCCTTCCACCTACTGGGTGCCCAGAACAAGAGCGCGGATCACTTGAGCAGGGACTTTTCTTTGCCACACGAGTGGTCCCTCCACCCGGAGATGGCCCACCGGCTCTTCCGAAGGTGGGGAACTCCCCAGGTGGACCTATTCGTGACTCGGCAGAATGGGCGTTGCCCCCGGTTCTGCTCCAAGGGGAGCCTGGGGAGGGGCACTATCTCTGATGCCTTTTTCCTGTCTTGGTCAGACTGGCTTCTCTACGCGTTTCCCTCATTCCCACTAATCATCAGGGTCCTGGAGAAGATAAAGTCAGACAAGGCCCGGGTCCTCCTGATTGCCCTGGTGTGGCCCAGGCAGCATTGTTACAGGACCCTCACAGGCCTGGCGATAGTTCCACCGTGGCCGTTGCCGCTCCACCTGGATCTGCTCTCTCAGGACCAGGGCCGCCTCCTCCATCCCAACCTAGCGTCTCTTCACCTCACGGCGTGGCTGCTCAGTGGTTTGGTGGAGAGGAAAGGACATGCTTGGACCAGGTTCAGCGCATCCTCCTCGAAAGTAGACGGCCTTCCACTCGCTGCACTTATTTGGCCAAGTGGTCCTGGTTTTCTAGGTGGGCAGCGGACCAGAGCATCTCCCAGTAACTGCCCTGATCCAGCTTATCCTTGATTATTTCCTCCACCTGAGGACCCAGGGTCTGGTGCCCTCATCGGTCAGAGTGCACCTGGCAGCCATATCAGCCTTCCATCTGCCGGTGCAAGGGCACACAGTATTTTCCCATGCTATGACTGGCTGATTCCTTAAGGGTTTGGGCCGTCTTTTTCCATATTCTAGACCCCCGGTCCCACAGTGGGACCTGAACCTGGTATTGGCTTGTCTCACGGGGCTCCCGTTAGAACCACTGGCCACGTGCTCCTGGTCTAACCTCTCATGGAAGGTGGCCTTCCTGATTGCAATCACATCGGCCAGGTGAGTCTAAAAGCTCAGGGCCCTGACCTCCAAGCTGCCGTGCATGGTCTTTCATAAGGACAAGGTCCAGCTCTGCCCACACCCGCGTTCTTCCTGAAGGTGGTGTCTGCCTACTACATGGGTCAGGACATTTTTCTACTGGTCCTCTGCCCCAAGCACCACGCGTCCAGTGAGGAGCACCATCTCCACATGCTCGATGTGCAGCGGCATCTAAGCCATTCAGAAAGTCCTGGCAACTGTCCGTCACCTTGGCTGAGTGTGTGAGGGGCCAGCTGATTTCCACCCAGCTGATTTCCAATTGGATCACATTGTGCATCCGTTCCTGTTATGAGCTGCTGGGTGCCCCCCATGCCCCACGGCTAGTCGGCTGCCTTCATGACCCACGTCCCCATCCAGGACACTTTTAGAGCCGCCACGTAGTCTTCGGTTCACACGTTCACTTCACATTATGTGATCATCTCCCAGACCAGGGAAGACGCCGGGTTCGGCAGGGCTGTCCTCCATCCTGAGAACTTGTGAACTCCTACCTACCTCCAACAGATATAGCCCTTTTCATGTCCAAGTCTGTATATAAATTTTGTGCATGATGTAGGTAGGATTTTAGAACTTCTATTTCTATCTGACAACTTTTTAGTGCCTCTTTTCATTCCACATAATTGATGCACCTTTTAGTAGTGTAGCAAGAGGAGGGCTGAGGCCTTTTCATCAAGAAATGGCTAATTTCAGCAAGTCCTGGACAATACCAGCTACAGTATAGAGGAACAAATGGGCTTGCTTACAAAGTTTATACCTATCTTGTTCCCACTGACTTCACCAGCAGCAAGAGCAGGCCTTAGATGCACTCCTGCAATTCTTATTCACAAAAGTGCGCAGAATGTAAGTAGTCTCATCGGTCTCAGTGGGATCTCGTGCATGCGTCCGGTCTGCAGGAGCAGGCCCTTGCTTGTCATTTGCAGAAAGAATAGACTTTGGCCAATAAACATACATCATCAGTTTCTCCTCTTTAGGGATTACTCTCTTTTACGGCTTATTTCCTTGTCAGCAATGTGAATTTTATAGTTGTTGTTAGAAATACATTTTAATCTATATATTGATGAAGATAATGGGTCTGATCCTCCACTGTCTTGCATCTTACAAAGCACTTTACAGAGAGAGAGAGAGAGCGTACAAAACTGAACGGACATGTTTTGCAGTCACTAACGACAGAGCAGGTAAATGGCTGCACAAGATGCAGGACACTGAAGAATCAGGCTCTATCATTTTCATTTTTTTCTGTTTTTTCCTTAGCACCGTGTAGTCTCACAAAACAGCAACTGGAGACCAAAAATCTGCTTCTGTCCAATAGGCGAAGACATGCACAATTGATTCAGAGTGAGCACACACTGGAATTTATGTGCAGAGAAGGATATATCCTCACAATCCCTTCAGTCAGGAAGTGTGTTAATGGGCACATGGACTTGCCTTCATGTATCTCTGGTAAATCTGCACTATATTTTGATAATTCAGTTTCTCAGTTTTATTTTGAAGGACATAAATCCACACCATGTAGAGGTCAAACATAGGAATTTATTACACACAGTGCTGGCGGAGTGTCATCTTGCTTGTTAGGCTCAGAGACACTGTCAATCAATTGATTACAATAGAATATGTAGATTTTCCATGGACGGGGGAAAATGATAGGGTAGGCAGTTCCACACCCCGGGATAGGTTTTGCAGCAAGACAAGATAGCACATTAACCAATGGTTAAAAGGTTACATAATGTCTCCGCCCATGGTCTCAAGTTAGCAAGTTAACATTTAATTAATACTTTGATGAAATGTTATTAGTATAAAATATATATGTTGAATTCTGATTTGGGGTCCATAAGAATGGAGCAACTCCTTTGATTGTCCAACAGGTACATTCCTAGGGGTTAAAGCAAAGAAACAGTGAAAGTATATGGCAATAAAGATTGTCCCCTTCATATCTTAAGGCAGGCATTGGTCCCTGGGAAGGGAGGTGAAAAGATGCCATATCTTATACTAACGTGCCAATTTTCATAAATTCAAGGTTAGATCTGGGGGAAGAACGTTCCCTACAGAAGAGACTGACACAATAAGAACAGAGATCCTTTGTTCTATTTGCAACTTTGCATACGAAACAATGATTTAGTTCTTAGCTCCAACGCCTGGCAATTTGCTGACCAGGCCTATTTTAGCAAAACCAGATTATCTGTTTACCCCAGCTTTCTCTTAGCTAATCACTATTTGCTAGGCCTCTGGTCTCTTGACCAAACTCTGGACTTTGGGTCTGAAAAAAAGCTGGCATAATCCATATACCAGATTGTTATATAAAATGCACATGGATTTTAACCCTTCAATTTGATTTCTTGTGTGCAGTCAAGTAGGTGCATGTAGTGTTCTGGACTGTGATACCTGCCCTTTCCATTAGACATAATCACTCATGAGGCACTGCACCACCCTCTGTAGGCATCACTTACATGATGGTATTATGTATTTTCCACAGGGCTCCTGCCTCATTCAGGGTGAATTAATTGCTGTTCAGAGGGCCAGCACAAGGTAGGGCATAAATGGTGTATAGACCTTGTGCTGCTCTTCTGTGCAGTGATGAATTTCTCCTTCAGTAAGCAGAGTAGATGGTAAATGAGAAGGTTTTTTGACAGCATCCCCTGCCATTTGCCCACTTATCCATCTCCCTGGATCTGCTTCTAACAACTGAAAACACTGTGCAGCTTCACATTTAGTATCACTTGTTTGGGATGGCCTTCCTCCTGCCTTTGGCATTTGTGAGTAATGTGGCCAATAAGACAATGGGCTGTACGTAGAAAGATGAGGATGAAAAGTAATACTGAATAGTTATCTCATTCAGTGAGCACTGGCCAGCCTGTGCACTGAATGAGGCAGAGGTCCTGCAGGAAAAATAGGGTGTGATCAGGTGACTAAAGACTTCAGTGTAATCCATATGCATATTTTGAATGCTTCACTTTGCAATCTTAATAATCTTTTAACATAGATTTTGATGGTGTTTTGTATGTAATACAAATATGTATAATTGAGAGTGTGAAAGAGAAAGGTACATACAAAATACAAGATATACAATTAAATACATTGCTTGTATCTGAATTAAGTGAATAAAACCCAAGAAATTCAGAGCCCCATCCTCAGCTGGTGTAAACTGACATAGCCCCATTGTGTTCAGGTGAAGTAACACTAATCTACACCAGCTGAGGATGAGGCCCGTAGTATTTTGGTCATTGTGCCTACCTCAGCCACATGAGGTTTTTAGAAGTGGTTTCCCTGACATTGGACAAGGAGCCATTTTACACGTGCAGTATGAAAGCCAAAAAATTACATCATAACCATTTTTGCATAAGATTATTATAATTGTCATTTTTTCCCTTTAGAAACAGGAAAAAACTGTAGCCGTCCACCTACTATTGAGAATGGAGACATAACTACTTTCTTGGAAAAAGGATACACATCTGGCTCCTTTGTAGAATTCAAATGCCAACTATTTTATGCAATGGAAGGACAGAACAGATCTTTTTGTGACAATGGGAATTGGACAAAAGCACCACTTTGTTTAGGTAAAAAAAAATATTGCTTTCTTAGGCTTTGAGGTTTATGTAGAAATTCACTGAATAAGACTCATCACTTGTGTAAACACAAGTGCTTACTTGGGGGGTTACCAAGACAACCACACCTTTTTCTTGTTTTAGAGCCATGTGCTATCTCAGTGGAAGAAATGGAAAACCAGAAGGTAGAGCTGAATGGGAGACCAAATGAGAATATATCATAGCAGGTGTACCTAAAACGTGGTGATTTTCTTGAGCTTCGCTGCAAACCAGGATATGAACTTGCCACTAATTTATCTCAATCTACCTTTACGGTGCAATGCAATGGAAATCCAATTGTCTATCCGGAATGCAAAGGTAGGTGGAGATGGGCTCTAGTGGGTATCTCAAATATCCTGCTTTCTGTAGAGAGCACTCTGCAATGACAGGAATAAGTGAACGGGAAAGAGCTGCTTCTTTGCTCTCATCACTACAGTTCAGCGGGGAAAGCCTTCCAGACTGGACTTGTGTTAAGCTAATTACTTTTCAGGGGCTAATAGACACTGTGAGGCAGATTCTCCCTGGTCCACTCTGGCCCCTCGAGTTAATTTAATAACCAAGTGGCATTTATTTGTCATACAACAATTGTAAAAATGTAAATGAGTTACTATCTGTTACTAGGCATATCTAAGGCTATTTCAGTTGTTACTGAATCTATTCACGGAGTATTTAATGGCAGTACTCAGAGGCCTTCTCAGAAACACAGTGTTGGTAGCAGCTCTGCCCTCTTCTGATAACAGAACTGAGGTCTATAATGGGAAAACTGAGCTTGGTTTGTCGGTATTGGGTATGAAAGTGCTGGGAGTGGGAGCAGTGTACAGATGGTATGCAGTGGTGGATTAGTCACTGGGCCAATGGGGCCCATGCCCAGGGGCCCTGGACAATTGGGGCCCTGGAAAATGGGCACCCCTGTAGCCCGTCCGCTCTGTCCACCCAGCGCTCCTGCCTGAGGGGAGCCCCATGCCCCACCTCTGGTCCCTGGCAGGAGCACTGGGTGGGCAGAGCTGGGCAAGCCCCTGCGCCTGACCTTGCTCCCCGGCAGGAGCACCTGGTTGGATGGGGGTGACTGCAGGTGGATGGGGGTGACTGCCCACTTGCTCTAGCCCAGGGCTCCACAAAAGGATAATCTGCCTCTGATGCTATGGTCAACTGCTGGGTGTAACAGTTTGTAACTACAGGATAACACAATGTCCTTTAAATTTCTAAGCTACCAGCCCTGAGACAGCATATTTACCAGAGCTGGACTGAAAAATGGAGAAACAATTTTGTGAAAAGTGTTGACATCTGATGGTTTTACCATTTTGCAAGGTTTGAAATAGAGCAATTTTCATTTTAATGTTTTCCCCACAAAATATATACATTTTAACTTCAGTATATTTAATGTTATTTTTTCCCATCAATCCTCCCCATTTTTTTTTTTGCATCTTACTGCAAATAAATGAATAATGTCCAGGGTTCTTCTTCGAGTGATTGCTCAGGTGTATTCCACAGTAGGTGTGTGTGTGCTCACCACGTGCACCGGTGTCAGAAGTTTTTCCCTTAGCAGTACCCATGTGGGGGGAGCAACACTGCGACCCCTGGAGTGGCGCCTCTATATTGCGCTATAAGGGGAGCTGTGTGCTCCCCCCACCCTCAGTTCCTTTTTGCTGCCAGTGAAGGTAGTCGGAACTTCTGCTCCAGCTTTGCTGCAGCCTTTCTAGTTGACCCTAGTGGTACTGTTAGTTTGGTTTTGTTAATAGTTTCAGTTGTTAAAGTGGGATCGGGGCATGCCCCAGGTTTCAAGTCCTGCAAGTCTTGTCTCCGTTCTATGCCAAGAAGTGATCCGCATGCTGAGTGTCTCTGCTGCTTGGGAGAGACTCACGTGAGTGAACGCTGCAAGATCTGCAGGTCATTCAAGCCACGGACTAAGAAGGAGAGGGACATCAGGCTTCTCGCTCTCCTGATGGAATCGGTGCTGGCCCCAACTCCGGCACGCCGACGGACTCGGGCGCCCGGCACAGCGTCCTCAGTGTGAAGTGAGGTCCTCTCCACTAGCTGGCACCACTTCCCTTCCAAGAAGCAGGAAGACATCCACGTCGCAGTCGCGCCGAGAGAAAGAGAGGGTGAGGCTGGTCCCATGCTGGGCAGCCCTTGGTTTCCCCAAGCCCCTCCGCCCCAGGCCCAAGGTCTCTGGCTCGTGTTGAGTGGAGCAGCCTGGTACCGTCGCGTGTGCCTCTCCTGCCGTCAGGATGCCGTCGACACCAGAGGCCCTGCAGGCCACGAGACATCATGAGCTTACCGGTACATGGGGTGCCTCAATGATAAGGTTAACTGTAAAGAAATAAGAAGTGATGGAATGGATAAGACATAGTCTGTCTGGGCAAAAATCACATTGGGAAAGAAAGCTACTAGAGCCTCCCCTGAGATAGTGCTTGGGGTGTGCTACAGACCGCCAGGATCTGATTTTGATATGGATAGAGACCTCTTTAATGTTTTTAATGAAGTAAACACTCATGGGAATTGTGTGATTATGGGAGACTTTAACTTCCCAGATATAGACTGGAGGACAAGTGCTAGTAATAATGATAGGGCTCAGATTTTTCTGGATGTGATAGCTGATGGATTTCTTCACGAAGTAGTTGAAGAACCAACAAGAGGGGATGCCATTTTAGATTTGGTTTTGGTGAGTAGTGAGGACCTCATAGAAAAAATTGTTGTAGGGGACAACCTTGGTTTGAGTGATCATGAGCTAATTCAGTTCAAACTAGATGGAAGGATAAACAAAAATAGATCTGGGACTAGGGTTTTTGATTTCAAAAGGGCTAACTTTAAAGAATTAAGGAAAATAGTTAGGGAAGTGGATTGGACTGAAGAACTTGTGGATCTAAAGGCGGAGTAGGCCTGGAATTACTTCAAGTCAAAGCTGCAGAAACTATCAGAAGCCTGCATCCCAAGAAAGGGGAAAAAATCATAGGCAGGAGTTGTAGACCAAGCTGGATGAGCAAGCATCTCAAAGAGGTGATTAAGAAAAAGCAGAAAGCCTACAAGGAGTGGAAGATGGGAGGGATTAGCAAGTAAAGCTACCTTATTGAGGTCAGAACATGTAGGGATAAAGTGAGAAAGGCCAAAAGCCATGTAGAGAGATGGACCTTGCAAAGGGAATTAAAACTAATAGTAAAAGGTTCTATAGCCATATAAATAAGAAGAAAACAAAGAAAGAAGAAGTGGGACTGCTAAACACTGAGGATGGAATGGAGGTTAAGGATAATCTAGGCATGGCCCATCTAAACAAATACTTTGCCTCAGTCTTTAATGAGGCTAATGAGGCGCTTAGGGACAATGGTAGGATGACAAATGTGAATGAGGATATGGAGGTAGATATCACCACATGCGAGTAGAAGCCAAACTCGAACAGCTTACTGGGACTAAATCGGAGGGCCCAGATAATCTTCATCCAAGAATATTAAAGGAACTGGCACATGAAATTGCAAGCCCATTAGCAAGAATTTTTAATGAATCGGTAAACTCAGGGGTTGTACCGTATGACTGGAGAATTGCTAACATAGTTCCTGTTTTTAAGAAAGGGAAAAAAAGTGATCCAAGTAACTAGGCCTGTTAGTTTGACATCTGTAGTATGTAAAGTCTTGGAAAAAATGTTGAAGGAGAAAGTAGTTAAGGACATTGAGGTCAATGGTAATTGGGACAAAATACAACATGGTTTTACAAAAGGTAGATCATGCCAAACCAACCTGATCTCCTTCTTTGAGAAGGTAACAGATTTTTTAGACAAAGAAAATGCAGTGGATCTAATTTACCTTGATTTCAGTAATGCATTTGATACGGTTCCACATGAGGAATTATTAGTTAAATTGGAAAAGATGGGGATCAATATGAAAATTGAAAGGTGGATAAGGAACTGGTTAAAGGGGAGACTACAACGGGTCGTACTGAAAGGTGAACTGTCAGGCTGGAAGGAGGTTACTAGTGGAGTTCCTCAGGGATTGGTTTTGGGACCAATCTTATTTAATCTTTTTATTACTGACCTTGGCACAAAAAGTGCAAATGTGCTAATAAAGTTTGTGGATGACACAAAACTGGGAGGTATTGCTAACACAGAGAAGGACTGGGATATCATATAGGAAGATCTGGATGACCTTGTAAACTGGAGTAATAGTAATAGGATGAAATTTAATAGTGAAAAGTGCAAGGTCATGCATTTAGGGATTAATAACAAGAATTTTAGTTATAAATTGGGGATACATCAGTTGGAAGTAACAGAGGAGGAGAAGGACCTCGGAGTATTGGTTGATCACAGGATGACTATGAGCCGCCAATGTGATATGGCTGTTAAAAAAGCTAATGTGGTTTTAGGATGCATCAGGCTAGGTATTTCCAGCAAAGATAAGGAGGTGTTAGTACCGTTATACAAGGCACTGGTGAGACCCCATCTGGAATACTGTGTGCAGTTCTGGTCTCCCATGTTTAAGAAGGATGAATTCAAACTGGAACAGGTTCAGAGAAGGGCTACTAGGATGATCCAAGGAATGGAAAATCTATTTTATCAAAGGGCTTGGCTTGTTTAGCCTAACCAAAAGAAGGCTGAGGGGAGATATGATTGCTCTTTATAAATATATCAGAGGGATAAATATTAGGGAGGGAGAGGAATTATTTAAGCTTAGTACCAATGTGGACACAAGAACAAATGAGTATAAACTGGACACTAGTACATTTATACTTGAAATTAGACCATTAGGTTTCTAACCATTAGAGGAGTGAAGTTCTGGAACAGCCTTCCAAGGGGAGTAGTGGGGGCAAAAGACATATCTGGCTTTAAGACTAAGCTTGATAAGTTTATGGAGGGAATGGTATGATGGGATAGCCTAATTTTGGCAATTAATTTGGCAATTGATCTTTGATTATCAGCAGGTAAGTATGCCCCGTGGTCTGTGATGGGATGTTAGATGGGGTGGGATCTGAGTTACTACAGAGAATTCTTTCCTGGGTGCTGGCTGGTGAGTCTTGCCCACATGCTCAGGGTTTAACTGATTGCCATATTTGGGGTCGGGAAGGAATTTTCCTCCAGGGCAGATTGGCAGAGGCCCTGGAGGTTTTTCTCCTTCCTCTACAGCATGGGGCACGGGTCACTTGCTGGAGGATTCTCTGCAGCTTGAGGTCTTCAATCCACAATTTGAGGACTTCAATAACTCAGACATAGGTTAGGGGTTTGTTACAGGAGTGGATGGGTGAGATTCTGTGGTCTGCATTGTGCAGGAGGTCAGACTAGATGATCATAATGGTCCCTTCTGACCTTAAATTCTATGAGTCCCGCGACAAGCCACCGCTGGGTGCTCATCAGGCATCCCCGGAACAGCACAGCCCTCAATCTGAGACCCTCTCCTTGCCTCATTTGGTGTGGTCATCTCACAGCTTGCGTCAACCATCCACACCTGTCAGGCCAACAGGCTCGCCACCAGAACGGTTGTCTCGAAGCCCCTCCATGCCACGTAGTGATGGGCACAGGCACTGAGACAGGCGCCGTAGATGCTCCTCTTCACGTTGCAGCTACTGCAGCTGGTCCCGCCATCATTGACGTCGATGCTCACGTTCCAGTTCCTGCTCGGCCGGACGTTGCATGTGGGGCTCCCCTCACCATTCACTGGCACCAGATCGCCATAGCTCCAGACGGCGGGTCGAGTACCAGAGCAGCAAGTCTGCAGGGTACTTCTCCTCGACGTCGAGGTCCTGATCCCGTGGAAGGCACCGTAGCAGCCACCATCGTTCTCGCTACTCCTATGGGACCGTGGCTAGACGGTGACCTCAGCATCGGCAACCAACCGCCCAACTCTGGGTTGTGCAGCTCAGCCGGAACAGCTGCTGCCACAAGGCTCCCAACTTGATCAGTGGTAAGGGGCACTGTGGCAGGGACAGTGGTGTCAATGGGCACTGTGGCCACAGATGCCCGCCCAGACGGGATTCCGTTCGGTGGTTGGGGAATCCCAGGCTATGTCGGCTTTCCCTTCCCAACAGAGGGACGGGTCAGCAGGCCCTGGGTCGGCGGCTCCGTGCCCGGACTGTGACCTGGGACTTGACCCCCAGGTACTGCCCGAGGCCCTTGGCTCCATGCCGGCCCTTTTCCCGGTACCGGACGACACGATAGCGGCACCACAGCCCACTATTCCACAGGAAGATTTCAAGGTGAATCAAGACCTCCTGAAAAGAGTGGCATCCAACCTCCAACTCCAAGCTGAGGAGATGGAAGGTCCATCTGACTCGCTTTTTAAGGTGCTGTCATCCTCAGCACTGGGCTGCCTGGCCCTATCCTTGCACCAGGGCGTGGCCAACATCTCTAATACCTTGTGGCAGACTCTTGCTTCCTTGGCTCCATGGGCGCCGACTTATATGGGCTCCTGGGGCTTTAGCCCCAGGAATATTCACAGACAGGGGCTCTGCTCCAGCAATATTTGGAGCTAGGTTTCTCCCCTGCTGTGCGCTGCCGGCAGCCCAGAGCCTTTTAAATCCCAGCCGGGGCAGGGAATCAGAGGGCTCTGGGCGGCCTGCCCCGGCGGGGAGCCCAGAGCCCTCTGATTCCCAGCCACGGCTGGGATTTAAAAGGCTCTGGGCTCCCTGCAGTTGCAGGCAGCCCAGAGCCCTTTAAATCCCTGCCGCGGCTGAGATTTAAAGGGCTCTGGGCTCCCCGCCGCAGCGGGAAGCCCAGAGCCCTCTGATTCCCGGCTGCGGCTGGGATTTAAAGGCTCTGGGCTCCCGCGGTTGCAGGCAGCCCAGAGCTCTTAAATCCCAGCCGCGGCTGAGATTTAAGGGCTCTGGGCTCCGCCGCAGCGGGAAGCCCAGAGCCCTCTGATTCCCGGCCCGGCCGGGATTTAAAAGGCTCTGGGATCCCCGCGGCTGCCGGCAGCCCAGAGCCCTTTGAATCCCAGCCTCTGTCCGCTGATTGCCCCCTCCCCAGACCTCTGCCCCAACTGCCCCCCAGAACCTCCACCCCCTATCTAAGCCCCACTCGTCCCTTTTCCCGATTACCCTCCCGAGACCCCTGCCCCTAACTGCCCCTTGGGACCGCAGCCCCTCTCTAAGCCTCCCGTCTCCTTGTCCCCAACTGCCCCCTCCTGAGACCCCACCCAACTTCCCCAGGACCGCACCCCCTACCTGTCCCCTGATAAACCTCTTAGACTCCCATGCCTATCCAATTGCTGCCTGTCCCCTGACTGCCCCTTCGAACCTCTGCCCCATCCAACTCCCCCTGCTCCTTGTCCCTTGACTGCCCCCCGGAACTCCCTACCTCTTCTCCAACCCCCAAACCGCTTACTGTGCCACTCAGACCAGCGTGTCTGGCTCCGTGCAGCTCCAGACAGTTGCTGCCATGCTCCCCCATGGAGCCCACAGCCCTCTCCCACCCCAGCACCTGCCTTCCAGATTTGAACACCTCAAAATTCAGGAGTGCTCAAGCTCGGTTTGGGCAGCTTTACTTCATTTCTCCCAAATCAGTTTCCCCTGCAAGGTGCCAACTGAAGGTGTTGGAGAACAGAGATCAGGTGGCCTCCTAATGCCTGGAAAAGAGACAAAGGCCGGAGGAGGGAGTGTCAGTGCCTGTGCGGACTTCTGGGAAGTGCGGTGTGGAAGGGAATGCTGTGATGCTTTGGAACATCTCCATACAAAGCCAGTCAGGACTCTGGGGAGCCTCCTCTCTCAGCATACTGTCTCCAGGGCAAGAAGCTAACACCTCCCCGGGTCTGACCGCGGAGCAATCAGCATGCCCTGCCACGTCATGCACGTTCCCAAGGGAGTCTGCCCAGGCTGGTCCTGGGGCACCCCGAGGTCGCTGCACCCCAACTCCGCAGTCAGATGTGACTCTCAGCCAGACGGTACAACAGAAGGTTGATTCGATGACGGGAATACAGTTTAAACAGAGCTTGTTGGTACAGAAAACAGAACCCTCTGTCAGGTCCATCTTGGGGGTGGGAGCCCAGAACCAAGTTCTGGGTCTCTCCCAATTTCCCCAGCCAGCTCCAAACTGACACTCCCTTCTCTGGCCTCTGTGTCTCTTCTGGACAAGGAGGCCACCTGATCTCTTTGTCCCCAACACCTTCAGTTGGCATCTTGCAGGGAAACTGAGGCACCCACACAGTATTCAGAGAAAATATTAAGAACATTCCCACTTCATCACAACAGATGCAACAAAATATAATACTGTATATTGAAGTAGGCAAGTGCTGCTTCTGACTTTCCACTTTTAATTGACCCTTGTAATCTTGTGGCACTGACGCGTTGTAGCTTCATTTTATATCGGCTTACAGGGCGGGAGCGGGGGGGCACCACCATTTTGGGCCCCACCAAAAATTACACAAACCTGCCGCCTATGCTTGGCTCCTATTTCCAAAAAGGTGGAGAGGAGGTACTTTGTGCCGGCTAAGGACCATGAGTACCTATATTCCCACCTGGCACCTAACTCACTTGTGGTGAAATCTGTAAACCATCGGGAGGATAAGGATGCCAGGAGACTAGATGCATTTGGAAGGAAGGTTTATTCTTTGGCAAGCTTCCAGCTCAGGGTGGCCAACCATCAGTCCCTGCTGAGCCAGTATGATTTTAACTTATGGGGGTCCCTACCCAAGTTTGAACCTCTCCTCCCAGAGCGGGACAAAAAGGACTTCAAGGCTCTGGTAGAGGAAGGCGGCGGTGAAAGTGACCCTTCAAGTAGCATCGGACGCTGCAGATACAGCAGCCCGTTCGATGGCTTCCATGATTTCCATGCGCAGGGCATTGTGGCTCCTCCTGTCCGGGCTGTCGGCGAAGGTCTAGTCCCTTATGCGGGACCTGCTCTTTGATGGGAAAGCACTGTTTGCCAACCAGATGGATGTCCATCTGCATGGGATGAAGGATTCCCGTACCTCCCTGCAAACCTTGGGCCTCTATGTTCCTCCAGCTAAGGACTAGCCCAGGCCGCAAGCATTGGCTCCGCCTGTGCGAAGCAGATATGAGCCCCCATCTAAGAGACTGAGAGACCAGAGGCATCAGCCTCACTATCAATTCCGCAGCCCGGACCCTCCAAGGGCAAGAGGCAGGGAAAGAGGCGGTGATGACTATCGGCAGGGGGGCCCCAGGCCTGTTGCCAGGGAGACCCCCCCGATTAATAAAGTTTGTGTTCTGCAATCGATTGTCTACCTTCCGAGTGGCATGGTCCCAGGTCACGTTGGACCAATGGGTCCTCAACACCGTTTCAAAGGGCTACATGTTGCAGTTCAGTTCATTCCCACCTCCCCATCCCAGCTGGTCCCAGGGACCTGGAGCAGGCCCACCTCCTAGGGCAGGAGGTGGCGCGTCTGATGCACCTGGGGGCGGTCAAAAGAGTACCAGTAGAACTCCAGGGCAGAGGCTTCTACTCCAGATATTTCCTGATCCCCAAGGCGAAGGGCAATCTCAGGCCCATCCTGGACCTGTGGGCCCTCAACAGGTTTCTGGTCCGCTCCAAGTTCCGCATGGTGTCACTAGCCTCTATTATTCCCTCTCTGGACCTGCGGCATTGGTACGTGGCCTTGGACTTCCAGGATGCGTTTTTCCACATCCATATATTTGAGGGGCACAGATGCTTCCTCCGATACCTGGTAGGGTTGGACCACTACCAGTTTACGGTCCTTTTGTTTGGCTTGTCCACAGCGCCGAAGGTCTTTGCCAAATGTATGGCGATTGTAGTGGCTTATCTCCGACGGGAAGGTGTGCAGATCTTCCCATACCTGGACAATTGGCTTCTCAAGGGCAATTCTCGGTCCCAGGTACAGGCCTATGTGGAACTGCTCCTGTCTGCATGTGCAGATCTCGGCCTAGTGGTAAACGAAAACAAATCAATGTTAGTTCCAGTGCAGCACATAGAATTCATTGGGGCACTGCTGGACTCCCTAAGGGCCACAGCCTCTCTCCCTCTGGGCAGGTTCGTGATCCTCAAAGGTCTCAGCGCCTTGGTCACGGCTGTCCTGGTGACAATGGCAAGAGAGCGTGCCTTCAGATCCTGGGGCACGTATGTGGTCTGCCATGCCAGGCTCTGAATGAGGCCCCTCCAGCTCTGGCTAACCTCCCAGTTTTCCTAGGCCTGGGACGGGCTGGACAAAGTCCTCACAGTACCGTCCCCGGTAGTTTCCTCCCTACAATTGTGGTTACACCTGAACAACATGCTGCGAGGGGTTCCCTTCCAGGAGGTGTCCCCGTCATTAGACCTGATGTCTAATGCATTGGACTTGAGCTGGGGAGCCTACATAGGGAACATGCAAACCCAGGGAAGATGGTCGGTCTCAATTTGTCCCTCCACATAAAGGTCAGAGAGCTCAGGGTGATACGCTTGGCATGCATAGTTTTCAGCACGCACCTTTGCGGGAAGGTGGTCAGAGTCCTCATGGGCAACACTGCCACGATGTACTATATCAACAGGCAAAGCGGGACTTGTTCCTTGGTCCTCTGCCTGGAAGCCCTGAGCCTATGGAAGTTCTGTATAGCCCAAGATATCTCCCTTTCGGCTTTTCACCTGCCCAGTGTCCGCAATGTGCGAGCCGATCACCTCAGCAGGATTTTCTCCCACCAGTACAAGTGGTCGCTCCACTTGGAGGTCGCTCTCCAGCTCTTCCAAGGCTGCAGAGTTCCCCATGTCGACCTCTTTGCAACCCGTCAGAACTGGTGTTGTCCCCAGTTCTGCTCCAAGTGGGCGGAATAGAAAGGGGGATAATCTAGTCGCCTTCCTCCTGCAGTGGTCGGGATAGCTTTTCTACTCCTTCCCGCCCTTTCCCCCTCATCAGCAAGGTCCTGCAAAAAGGAAAAGCAGACAGGACGTGTGTCACCCTCACAGCCCTAGACTGGGCCCGCTAACATTGGTACGGGACCCTCCTGCACCTACTAGTGGTCCCCCCGTGGAGGTTACCGATTTGCCCGGACCTCCTCTCCCAGGACAGGGGCCGCCTACTCCATCCCAACCTAGCAGCACTCTATCTGATGGCATGGTTGCTCAGTGGCTAGACGAGGAGGAGGGGAGATGTTCAGAGGAAGTCAGACGGGTCCTGCTGGAAAGCAGGAAGCTGTCCACATGAAGGACGTACCTGGCTAAGTGGTCCAGGTTCTCTAGGTGGGCTGGGGAGTGGAGAATCTCCCCATTGCCCACACTGCTCCAGCTCATCCTCGAGTACTTCCTGTCCCTTAGACCCAAGGGCTGGCTCCTGCCTCTGTCAGGGTACATTTGGCGGCGATATCGGCCTTCCACCAGCCGGTGCAGGGCCAATTGGTCTTTTCCCATGCTATGACCTCCTGCTTTCTGAGAGGTCTGAACCGGTCATTCCTATATGCTAGGCCCCCTGTTCCACAATGGGACCTAAACCTAGTGTTGTCCTGTCTTATGGGACCTCCCTTCGAGCCCTTGGGCACGTGTTCCTGGTCTCACCTCGCATGGAATGTAGCATTCCTGGTAGCAATCACGTCAGCCCGATGTGTCTCGGAGCTGAGGGCCTTAACCTTGGAACCGCCATATACAGTATTCCACAAGGATAAGGTCCAGCTTCACCCACATCCCGCATTCCTCCTGAAATTGGTCTCCACCTCCCATATGGAACAGGACATTTTCCTTCTGGTACTCTTTCCCAAGCCCCATTCCTCCAACGAGGAACATCGTCTTCACAAGCTCGTTGTGTAGAGCACTGGCCTTCTATCTAGACGGGACCAAGCCATTCTGGAAATCTGCGCAACTCTTTGTTGCCTCGGCCGAGCATATGAAGGGGTAACCAATTTCTACCCAGCAACTTTCTCGCTGGATCACCACGTGCATACGTACGTGTTATAATCTGGCATGGGTTCCCCCTCCACCGATTATAAGGGCACACTCAACAAGGGCTCAAGCCTCATCGGCTGCTTATGTAGCCCACGTCCCTATCCAGGATGTTTGTAGGGCTGCCACACAGTCCTCTGTCCACACGTTTTCTTCACATTATGCAATCATCTCCCAGGCTAGGGATGACACCGCATTTGGTAGGGCGGTACTGCATCCCAGAAACCCCTAAACTCCTACCCACCTCCATCAGATATAGCTTGGAGGCACCTACTGTGGAATACACATGAGCAATCACTCGAAGAAAGGACAGTTACCTGTTCCGTAACTGGCGTTCTTCAAGATGTGTTGCTCAGGTGTATTCCACATCCTGCCCTCTTTCCCCTCTGTGCAGCAAGAAGGAACTGAGGGTGGGGGGAGTGCACAGCTCCCCTTATAGAGCAATATAGAGGCGCCACTCCAGGGGTCGCAGCAGTGCTCCCCCCATATGGGTACTGCTAAGGGAAAAACTTCTGACACTGGTGCAGGTGGCGAGCATGCACACCTACTGTGGAATACTCCTGAGCAACACATCTCGAAGAACGCCAGTTATGGAACAGGTAACTATCCTTTTCATCTCACTTTTTCCTTTTTCCACTCTGGAAATTTTGAAAACTTCCTTTGACAGTACATAGAACTGACAGGTACATTTGTATTATTTTGTCATTTACAAAAGGGATTGGGTCTGTATTCAAGGTCATTTATTTTGTAAAATAACTTATTTTTCTTGCCTTTAAAATAAGGGATGTGACAAAAGCTATGGATGAAACTGGGGAGTGTATAAGCAAATGTAGATGTCTCTAATCAATATATATAGTAGGCTGCTGACTTGGTAAAATGTACTGGGATCAGTCAGATGGCAGGATGTCAGGCAAGATACAGCAACTTCCAAAACTGGAGGATGACCTTTCCTCTCCATGGCTTCACCCCACACCTTTCCACAACAACAACTGCTCCTTTTTCTGTGGGATGCTCTCCCTACATCGGCCTGAAAAACTCAGGAGGGTGCCTCCGACCACAGAGATCAAGTCCAATTCTGGCGATATCAGTACTATGGAAATGGTGCTGGGGCACAGGCAAGGAAGAAGGAGCATAATCATGTCAGTAAGTCTTCCTCCAGGCTACACAGGACCATGCGCTTTCCATGAATTCCAGCCATGGAGAAGCGGTGCATTCCAAGGCTCACAAACAGGATAAGAAATCATGTAGACTGGCAAACCTGCTGGTACCAAGCACCGAGCCGTGCACACCTTCCATATCAGGCCCTCCTTAAGTCAAGAGAACTGCCGGTTCTTCTTGGAGTAGTGTCCCTATGGGTGCTCCACTGTAGGTCTTTCTGTGTCCCTTTGCTGCTGATCGGAAAACTTTGGTAGCAGTGTCCGTTCAGTCCGCACATGAGCTGCTTCTCTCCTGCCATGAGGCTAGCCAGCATGAGTGGGCTAACCCTCCTCAGTTCCTTCCCAATTGCCACTGGCTAGAGATGGAGCTATAGCTGTCTTTTCACAGATTAACTCTTTTAGAATTTCTATTTTTTAGCTTCCCTTTAAGCCTTTTTTCTTTGTTTATTTCATTTATATTTAATTTTGGTTGCTGCCCTCCTCCCTCCCCCCCTGAAAAAAAAGAAAAAAGAAAAAGACTTTGTCTTCCTGTGTGTGGGGGGAATCCCCTGGAAAAGGGTATGCCTATCTCCCTGGGCTTCAAAAAGTGCCTCAGTTGTAAGGAAACTATCCTGGTGACTGATGGACACTCAGAGTGCGTTCGCTGCCTGGGAGAGAAACAAATTGCACAAAAATGTGGCTTGTGTCAGCAACTAACGTTCAGATCCAGGAATGACAGAGAATTGATGCTCAAACTCATACTCACAGAGTTATCCTTCCAACCTCTGGAGTTCTGACAGGAGCCCTCACCACAACCCTCTACTTCAAATGGAGGTGAGCCCAGGGAGATGTTGGTGAGCCAGTCTTGTAAAGCCTCTAAGTAAAGGTCCATGAGTCCCCATAGTGAGCCCTGATCAAGCTGAAAATGATCTCTGGCTCAATCAGTATCATCGGTAACAACGGCACGAAAACTATCTAAATCTGGTACCCAGGGTATGCTTGATACTGAACTGACAGAGGAAGTCAGGTTGCCTGAAGACCCAGTGGGCACAGGCAAGGAAGTACCGGTATCATGGGGGTGCAGAAAACATAGAAGATCCACCCCAAGGTAAGCTTCGTCAGTATGGATATTAACATCTGTACTACATGTGGTACGCCAGGCACCAACAGACCTCGCTATCAACCCCTTTGGTAGAAGCCTCTCGGCACTGACAACCACTGCCAGTACTTTGTCTGATGCACTGGACTTGCCCCTGCACAGTAGTGGGGTCCCAGTACTGAGATCACACAATGCCCTTGACTTTCCGATGACTTCCTGTCACATACCATCCTTTTTGTTGTCAGAGTCAGAAAGTGAGCAAGAGGACATGGTTTCCCGCCACTCTTCTCACCCACCATATAGGGCCTAGTGTCAATAGGACAGCAGGCATATCGCCCCTCTGATCCACAGCCTCCCTGGTTTGATCAGCCATGGTACTAACCATCAGGCCCCTGGGGTCAGTCCCTCCGGGACTGGGGTGACCCTGTGTCCTAGGGCACTCCCTCCCTCTACTGTAATTACTAGAGAAAGAATAAAGTATTTGATTTTGCTGCACCCAAAGAAAAAGCGAGAACTGAGTTTTTCTCTGACAATTTGGGGGCTCGTCCGGGATGGCAACGCCCACGGACCCACAGACGGCTACTACGGATCGTTCCCCTTCAAACCCCATGGCGCCACAATAGAGGTAAGAGACCTTTTGAAATCTCTATTGGGGTGTCGGAGGAGGACTGTCTGTGGGGACGTCTGTCTCTGTTGGGCTCACGCCATCTGAACTTATTGACTGTGCAGCAAGATCAGATGCAGAGTGGTATTGGGGAAAGGCCCCAAAAAGGTTAGTTTATAGCAGTATTGGGAACTGCTGAGTTGGCCAACAAGGTAATGCATAGGTAAATGCATTAGAATGCACCGGTGCTGAGGGGTTTTTTACTGCCTCAAGAGGAGTTGTCATACCGCCTCATGGTATTGGTCCGGACCAGGTAAAGATGCATCGTGGTTTAAAAAAAAAAAAAAGCTTTTAAAAAAAAAAGGGGGAAAAAAAAAGAGGCCTTGGTGTGTGTGTGTATGTACACCAGTGTGAGTGACTGTTACCGGAAGACGCCCAGAGTACCCTGTGAAGCGAAAGCTCATGACCAGGACTACTCTAACGCAAGCCCGGTAACTAGTGGATCTTTAGGAGATCCGACCCACGGTGGGCTGACTCGGCCTGGCATAGTCCGGCAAGGAAACTACCTGGGTCTAGGAGTGTGTGAACCCATCTTCCCTTTCCCTTCCGTGTGGGCTACTGACAGTCTGATCATCTCACTGGATGAAATCAGAGTAAGCGGCGCCGTCTCCCAGAGACTAGCCAACGCTCTTTGCTGAAGGGAGGTGTAGGAGAGTCATGGTCTTCCTCGTTAGTCTCTCCTGTGTGAGTACCCTGTAGGGAGAGATCCTCAGTTTATGATCCGCTAGCGCGGACAGGGCACCCCCCCCCCGGGTTTGTGTGATTGGAAAATGGGGGAGGGACAGTCTAAACATTCCACCTTACCCCCTAAGGGTACCCCAGCATATTACATGTACGTACATTATGGTCCTAAAACCTGCAGGTATTTAAATGATTGGAATCTGTACACGCGTGAAAATTCATTTAAACAATGCCCATTAGAAGGTACCTTTGAGATAGATAAACTTACATACCTCAGAGGAACCCTTACTTCACAAGCCTCTGATGCGCAGTGGGAGCAGTTTATGTATTGGTGGGAGGAAGCAACAAAGAGACCCCATGAGTCTCGGGTGAGGAGTCTAAAGGACTCCCAGGAAAAATTAAAAACTGAAGTACAGGATTTGAAACTTAAATGTAAGACATCCAAATGTCTTCCTGCTCGAGCGAATCCCTCTGCTTCTCTTTATCCCCAATTAGTTAAGGCTGAAAGTGAGGAGGAGACTGCTGAGGACATAGTGGATTTTTTTAGCAGCATTCCACAGCCGCAGCCAGTACCTCCCACTGCCTTCCCTACTCAGGCTATGCCGGCGGTGGTAATATCGCCACCGCAAGTATCAACTGCACAAATTGTTCATTCTCCTTCTTCGGAAGAATTCTCTTCTTCACTACTGAGTGATTCCAGTAGCCCAATCAACCCTGATTCTTCTGATAATAATGCCCGCTACTTTCTTAGAAGCATGGCACAGACACTCCAGGCTCCTTTGAGAGACTTGCCTGGAGCTGTAGGGGGGTTAGTTAAGGTGCATGCCCCTTGGACACCTGGAGATCTTAGAAACGTGGTAAAAGAATTTCCTAAAATCAGGGAGGAGCCAGAAAAGTTTAGAGAAGAGCTCCAGACAGTGATTCAGTGCTATAATCCATCTTGGGCAGATATTAATCAACTTTTGCGAGCGGTACTGCCAGCTGAAGTTCAACAACGGCTTATCAGACAGGCAGCTTGGCCTGATACCAACCCTGGAATTGAGCGTGAATTGACAGAGGCAAGGAACCGTCTCTTAACCTCTATTACAGAGGTTTGTCCTAAGAAAACAGATTGGACATTACTAACTTTAAACAGAATAAAGGAGAGTCCCCTGCTGATTATCTAGATAGACTGACAAAGGTCTTTGAACAGCATTCGGGAATTGCTAATCCAGCTGAAAATGCCAGAGAAGTGGTAGGAGCTGCTTTTGTTCAGGGACTCTTACCAAAAGTTCAGCAACCATTAAGAACTATTTGTATTGGCTGGCAAACTAAACCCCTTTCAGAATTGGTGACAGTTGCCAATCATTGTACAGCTTGCATAGAGCAGAAAAAAGAAAATACTGAAACAAAACTTATGGCTTTGCAATTACAAACTTATCAAAACAGGGGCCGTGGGGGAATACAAAGAGGATGAGGATGAGGTCATGGGCGAGGTATGGGAAGGGGTCCCTCGTATCCTGCCCAGAATCCTGCCCCCACTGGGAGCACTGCATGCCACCTTTGTGGTCAGGAGGGACACTGGAGAAATGAGTGTCCAAACCGACTATCTCAAAACCCTCCTCTGTTCCCAAATCCTGAAGTGCCTGCTTTTTCCCCACAGAATACCCCTTACTAGGACAGCCTGAGGGAACGTAACTGCATCATGAATCCTTTAATTCCTATTAATCAGGAAGGCCCATATGTTAATTGTAAAATTGCAGGAAAATCTGTTACTTGTCTTGTGGATACCGGAGCCAGTAAACCTGCTTTAAGATCCTCAGAGTTTCCCTCTGTTCCTTTGTCAGCGTTGTCTGTTAATGCTGTAAGCATTTCAAACTGTCCTGTTTTGCATCCTGTCACAAAACCCCTTGCTGTTTTGCTAGGGCCCCTCGCTGATGAGCACGCGTTTTTGCTCAGTCCCTCCTCTCCCGTGAATTTGCTGGGAAGGGATCTGTTGTGTAAATTAGGTTGTACCATTTATTGTACACCAGATGGCGTATTCTTACAAGTTCCTGATGAGAATACTAACCTGGTGTTGGCCACACTCGATATAGCAGAGCCAGCTAAATCAACAATACCTCTTAGCCCTGACCTTGTGCATTTGTTATCACAAGTGCCCCCCATCTCTGGTCTCGTCATGCAAATGAAGTGGGACAGATTAGGACGGCCGAGCTGGTTAAAATTCTTATTGACCCTGATAAAATTTTACCAAGAGTTCCACAATACCCAGTGCGTCCTGAAGCAGAGGAAGTAATAGTTCCAGTCATAGAGTCTTTATTACAACAGGGTATTATTGTTCCCACGATTAGTTCTTGTAATACTCCTATCTTTCCTGTAAAGAAGCCAGGAAAGAACACCTATCGGTTTGTTCAAGACCTCCGCGCGATTAATGCTGTTGTTTTGCCTTCTTTTCCTGTGGTTCCAAATCCAGCTACAATTCTTTCTTGTATTCCACCGTCAGCCACTTATTTTACTGCTGTGGATTTGTGTTCAGCTTTTTTTTCTATTCCCATTTATCCAGATAGTCAGTATTTGTTTGCCTTCACTTACAAAGGATGTCAGTATACCTGGACCAGATTACCCCAAGGATATACTGAATCTCCATCCCTGTTTTCCCAGATCCTAAAGAAGGATCTGGATGATGTGGTTTTCCCCGGTAAATCAGTGCTTATACAATATGTGGATGACCTTTTGCTGGCATCTTTCTCTTTTGAATCTTGTAAAACTGACACTCTGACACTTTTAACTGCTTTAGCTGCCAAAGGTCACAAAGCATCCCAGGAAAAACTCCAACTGTGTCAACCCAAGGTTCATTATCTTGGTCATGATATTTCTCATGGCACGCGTCATTTATCAAATTCTCGTATTTCAGCTGTTTTAAATATGCCTAGGTCTGGTACTATTTCTCAAATGCGTACTTTTCTGGGCATGACTGGGTACTGCAGACAGTGGATTTTAGGTTATGCAACAGTGATTAAACCCTTACAAGATCTGACTAAGTCAGGTACCCCTGAGCCACTTCCTTGGCCCCCAGAGGCTGAGAGAGCTTTTGTTGCTATCAAACAGAGACTATCCAGCGCACCGGCTCTGGGGCTTCCTGACTATACTAAACCATTTACTCTTTTCTGTCATGAACGTAATGGGTTTGCTTTGGCTGTACTAACGCAAAAGCACGGAGACAAACACCGTCCCATTGCTTATTACAGTACTACCCTAGACGCTGTGGCAGTTGGATTTCCTCCTTGTCTTCGGGCTGTGGTTGCAGCAGCCCTTTCTGTTCAGGTGTCTGAATCTATTGTGTTAGGATCTCCTTTGATTGTTGCTGTTCCTCATGCTGTGGCTGCACTTTTGTTAAAATCTAAGACACAGCATTTATCCACTTCTCGTCTTACAAAATATGAGCTCATTTTGCTATCTTCATCTCATATTACTTTGGCTCGTTGCTCTGTTCTTAATCCAGCCTCTTTGTTGCCTGGGCCAGAAGATGGAGAACCACATGATTGTGTGTTTGTAACATCTGTTCTTACTCGTCCTAGAGATGATTTACTAGATGTGCCTTTGCAAAATCCTGATCTCCTTTATTTTGTGGATGGCTTGTGCTTGCGATATTCTAAGGGTAAATTGGTTGCTGGTTATGCTGTATGTACTGTCTGTGCTGTTGTTGAAAGTGCTTTCCTTTCTTCAGTGTTTTCCTCTCAAGTAGCTGAACTTGTGGCTTTAACTCGAGCTTGCATTCTAGCTAAAGATCAAACAGTTACTATCTATACAGAGTCTCGTTATGCTTTTGGAGTGGTACATGATTATGGGTTGCTTTGGAAATATAGAGGTTTCCTTACATCCACTGGTTCTCCTATTAAGAATGGTTTTTTATGTATCTGCTCTTTTGGATGCTCTTTTGTTGCCTAAAGCTATTGCTGTTGTTAAATGTACTGCACACAAGACCCCTCATGATGAAGTTACCCGTGGAAATGCTTTGGCAGACTCTGCAGCCAAAGCAGCGGCCCTTTCCGTACCTCAGGCTGAAAATACTTGTGTTCTGATAGAGCAGCCTTCACTAGCCTCCCTTGAGGATCTGGCTAAGATCCAGCAGGCAGCATCAAGAACCGAGAAACACTCTTGGAGTGCTGCTGGATGCATCTTTGGCGTGCCCCGGATGGTCGCCTGGTGGCACCGAAGATGTTACTGCCCTATCTTGCTCGCATATACCATCGAATGGCACACGTGAGCAAAGGGGGGATGGTTGCTGCAATTAACCGAGATTGATGTGCACCCAGTTTCCCTTCTGTAGCACATTCCTACTGTCAACACTGTGTGATTTGTCAACAGCACAACATTGGTAAAGCTGTTAAAGCTAAGCGGGCAGCCCACCCTCCCCCTTGGGGACCTTTTGTAAATATTCAGATTGATTTTATTCAAATGTCTAAATGTTGTGGTTATGAATATGTATTAGTTTTAGTTGATGTATTTACCAATTGGGTTGAAGCTTTTCCCTGCAGGAAAGCAGATGCCAGGACTGTTGTGAAACTTCTGCTTAAAGATTTTGTACCACGTTTTGGCATCCCTGTGAGTATCAACAGTGATCGTGGAACTCACTTTACTGGACAGATTGTAAAAGAGTTATGTGCAGCTTTGCAGATCCAACACAACCTTCACTGCCCTCATCACCCACAGTCTGCTGGGACAGTGGAACGCCAGAACAGGATTTTAAAAAATAAACTGGCCAAGATTTGTGCTGAGACAAACTTAAAGTGGCCAGATGCCCTTCCTTTGGCACTGATGAGTATGAGAGCCATTCCCAATCGAAAGACTGGACTCAGCCCTCATGAGATTTTGACAGGACGCCCAATGCGACTACCAACTGCACCCCCACTAACCCTAGCTCAGATGGACATTCATTTGATGGATGACATAATGCTTAAGTATTGTCAGGCACTAATGAAATGTGTTAAGTCTTTTTATACACAAGTGAAGGAAGCATTACCGAAGGATCCTGTGCAACCTTGCCACTTGTTGGAACCAGGAGACTGGGTCTACATAAAGATCCATCAACGAAAGACTGCCTTGGCTCCACGCTGGAAAGGCCCTTTCCAAGTCCTGTTAACCACCAACACTGCTGTGAAGTGTCAAGGACTACCTGCCTGGACCCATGCATCTCACTGCAAAAAGACCCCTCCACCTCGGGAGGACACACATTACAATGGCCATACTGGGAACGTTGGCAGTTACCTCTAGTGTGACCTACCAGCAACCAAGTAAACACCATGCTTCAGCTGCTGCTTCAAGGGCTTCTGAACCCCCTGAACAGGCAAAGGAGGAACTGAAGGCCGAAGTTGAGTAGGAAGTTACTCCTCAAGCCCCCTTCTCATCGTTATTACCAGATAAGATGCTGATGCCCCCTCTGCCATCTATGGCAGATAATTTTAAACTTTTCCAGGACTTGGAACAGAGGGTGGCAGAAGCGCTACAAATACCTTTGCAAGAGATGACAGAGTCATATCACAAGTTGGTGGATATTTTACATTCCTCCATCTCCTCCAGAGTGGCCCTCCCTGTTAATGAGGCACTACTAAATCCCACCAAGGTCATATGGCAGACCTCCGCATCTGTCCCACCAACATACAAGCAGGCTGACCAGAAATTTACATGCCAGTGGAAGAAAGGGAATTTCTCTTCTCCTGCCTGTCTTCCAATTTGATCATTGTGGATGCAGTTAATTCTAAGGGCTGCCAATACCAGTTTAAATCCACTCCTTATGACCAGGACTGAAAGCGCTTGGACCTTTCTGGCGGGAAAGCATACTTCTTGGCCACCCTTCAGTTGCAAACTATGAAGCCTTATTGGCAAAATACGACTATCAGAACCATGCAAAACTCAATTCTTTTATTGAGTAGCTCTCCAATTCTCATAAGTAGCAATTTAAGTCCATAGTCAACAAAGGCCAATTGGTGGCTAAGACATCTTTCCAGTTTGCACTTGATGCGGCTGACACGGCAGCACATTCAATGCCTACTGCCATTGTGATGAGAAGGGCCTCGTGGTTTCATCTGTCTGGCTTCCCAGAGGAGGTCCAATGACCATGGAGGATCTTCCTTTTGAAGGGATAAAGTTATTCACCAAGAAGACCGATGCCTCCCTGAACACATTAAAAGATTTCCAGAACCACTTGTCGGAGAAAAACTCAGTTCTCGCTTTTTCTTTGGGTGCAGCAAAATCAAATACTTTATTCTTTCTCTAGTAATTACAATAGAGGGAGGGAGTGCCCTAGGACACAGGGTCGCCCCAGTCCCAGACAGGTCTCTCAACTGGTAAACAATTACAGCAAGCCTTTATACCTTTGTTACAGACAATAACTAGCAATAATACAGACAATAATGGGCAACAACTGCATTTTGTTTATACATAAGCCATTCTGCTATCTTATTTGTCTCACTCCTAGAAAACGCAAGCCTGCATATTTGGTTACCAGTACAAGGTCGTAATAACTTTTTACACAGTTCTTTTCCTCTCGCCTCACACTATCCTTGCTTCTACAAGTCTCACGTCATTAGGGTTACAGCTAGCCTAACTCTTGCTAACTGACTGACATGCATTAAAATTCCCTTCAAATCCTTGTTAATTCTTTCCCTGCTTCCACACACTCTTTGATCCCTCGGGATCTATACACCTGGGTACAAAAGAAAATATAACTCTCAGCCACCATTCAAACCTCACTCATCACAATATTCATAACAGAAATCATATGAACCTCAGAGGAAGAAGCCCAGGTTCCCCAGGTGGAAGACATCAGGATCTCAGCTCACTTCCTCTCAACCCTCCACCTCAAAGCCACAGTTTTGACAGGTTGATCAAAGTGCCCATAGAACATTCTCCTCATCATTATCTCATGCTAGAAAACCCCACCCATCCCTTCCAAGTCTGTATCACCCCATTCTGTAGCACCTGGGAATGGATAACCTCTGACAAATTGGTGCTGGAGATCATCCGGGATGGATACCACATCTATTTCTCCTCCCTCTCAAACACTCTTCCCTGTCCCTCTTCAGGAATCCTTCTCATGAGAGCCTGCTACATCAGGAGATAAACCATCACCTCAGCGTAGGAACTATAGAGCCAATGCCCACACATCTAAAGGTATGTCTACACTACAAGAGTAGTTCGATTTAACTTAGGTCGAATTTGTGGATTCGACCTTATGAATTCGAATTTGTGTAGCCACACTAAGGACACTAATTCGACTTTGTGAGTCCACACTAACGGGGCAAGCGTTGACATTGGAAGCGGTGCATTCTGGGCAGCTATCCCACAGTTCCCGCAGTCCCCGCTTCCCATTGGAATGCTGGGTAGAGCCCCCAATGCCTGCTGGGGGAAAATGTGTCGAGGGTGATTTTGGGTAACTGTTGTCATTCAACCGTCACTCCCGCCCTCTCTCCCTGAAAGCGCCGGCGGGAAATCTGTTACCGCACTTTTCTGGTCAGTGACAGCGCGGACGCCACAGCACTGCGAGCATGGAGCCCGCTGCGATCATCGCTGCACTTATGGCCGTTGTCAACTCCTCGCACCTTATCGTCCACCTCTTCCACAGTCAGCTGCTGAGAAATCGGGCGAGGAGGCTCCGGCAGCGCGGTGAGGACATGAAGTGTCAGAGTGGCACAGACCTCTCACAAAGCACGGGATCCCGCGCCGCGGAGATCATGGTGGCAATGGGTCACGTTCATGCTGTGGGACGGCGATTCTGGGCCCGGGAAACAAGCACGGACTGGTGGGACCGCATAGTGCTGCAGGTCTGGGATGAATCACAGTGGCTGCGAAACTTCAGGATGCGTAAGGGCACTTTCCTTGAACTGTGTGACTTGCTGGCCCCTGCCCTGAAGCGCCAGGACACCCGGATGCGAGCAGCCCTGACTGTGCAGAAGTGAGTGGCCATAGCCCATTGGAAACTTGCCACGCCAGACAGCTACCGGTCAGTAGCGAACCACTTTGGCGTGGGCAAATCTACTGTGGGGGTTGCTGTGATGCAAGTAGCCCACACAATCGTTGACCTACTGCTCTCAAAGGTAGTGACCCTGGGAAACGTCCAGGTCGTCATAGATGGCTTCGCCGCGATGGGATTCCCAAACTGTGGTGGGGCTATAGATGGCACTAACATCCCTATCCTGGGACCGGCCCACCAGGCCAGCCAGTATATTAACCGAAAGGGCTACTTTTCAATGGTGCTGCAAGCACTGGTGGACCATAGGGGATGTTTTACCAACATCTACGTCAGGTGGCCGGGCAAGGTTCATGACGCGCGTGTTTCCAGGAACTCTGGTCTGTTTAGACGCCTGCAGGAAGGTAGTTTCTTCCCGGACCACAAAATAACTGTTGGGGATGTGGAGATGCCTACAGTGATCCTCGGGGACCCAGCCTACCTGCTAATGCCCTGGCTCATGAAGCCGTATACAGGCACCCTGGACAGTGACAAGGAGCTCTTCAACTACCGGCTGAGCAAGTGCAGAATGGTGGTGGAGTGTGCTTTCGGACGTCTCAAGGGGAGATGGAGGAGCTTACTGACTCGCTCGGATCTCAGCGAAACCAATATCCCCATTGTTATTGCAGCTTGCTGTGTGCTCCACAATCTCTGTGAGAGCAAGGGGGAGACCTTTATGGCGGGATGGGAGGTTGAGGCAAATCGCCTGGCTGCTGATTACGCTCAGCCAGACACCCGTGCGATTAGAAGAGCCCAGCGGGAAGCGCTGTGCATCCGGGAGGCTTTGAAAGCTAGGTTCCTCAGAGAGCAGGGTAACCTATGACTGTCCAGTCTCTTTACAGAGAAGCTGAACCTGCCCCTGTTTCAGTTACTATTGACTTTTTTCAGCGGTTACATACCCCGTTCACCAGGTTTCCCCCCTTCCAACAGACGTTTAAAAATAAAGTTATTGGAACATTTTTAATTAACAAAGTTTTCTTTACTAACGAATTCGCGTTCAAGGGTTCAAACAGGGACGCAGACTGTGGTGGGTACGGTGTGCAGTGATGTACAGACCGCTTCTACACTCGAGGACTGACAGGCTCCTTCTCCTACAGCGGTCTCTGGGGGGAGAACGGTTACAGGAGGGTGTGCAGGAAGGGGTGGGTTTGCAGGAAGAGGTGAGGGGTGTGTGGGAAGGGTGAGTAGGTGTGGGGGTATGATGGCTCTAGCTGGGGCTCAGGGCATCGGAGAGGTTCATGGCTAGGGTGGAAGGGCATGGTAAGGGCAGCCTGCCTTGCCATTTGTGGATTCCAGGCGCTCGGAACCCTGGGGCAACATACACCTCCCAGACTGACCTGGGGCAGCAGACACCTCGCAGAGTGAACCGGGTGCCTAGTGACTGCACTCTGTGTGTGACCTGCTGTTGATCCTGCCCCCATGTCTGTACCCTGTTAATGGTGGCTGTCCTATGCAATTAACAAACCCCTCCCCCCCTTCACACAAAGTCTTCTGCAAAGAAACATGATGGAAACAGTAATGAACTGCAAACTATTTTTAATACTCAACTACACAGTTGGGGGATGAAACTGGGATTTGGGATCGGGTGAGCCAAGAAGGGAAGCAATTCTCATACTTTAGGGAATGAGAGCTGTTTGGTACATGAGCGCTCTGCTGGGGTGGAGTGACAGTTTTCACGGCCCCTAGCGCCCCTCCTTCTTGTGATTTTGGGTGAGGGGGGGACAGAACTTTGTGGCGGGGAGGCGGTGGCAGATACAGTTCAGGGGGGCTCTCTGCTCCTACCTGCGGTCCTGCAGAACATCCACAAGGCGCCGGAGCGTGTCCGTTTGCTCCCTCATTAGTCCAAGCAGCGTTTGAGTCGCCTGCTGGTCTTCCTGCCACCACCTGGCCTCCTGTTCGCTGTGTGAGCGCTGCTGCTGAGAGAGGGTCTCCCTCCACTGGCTCTGCTGGGCCGCCTCAGCTCTGGAGCAGGCCATCAGTTCAGAACATCTCATCCCAAGTCTTTTCTTTCGCCGCCTAATCTCGCCAGCCTCTGTGAGGGGGATGCCGGGGCAGTTCGGGAAAGAGCCGCAGCTGTGTGATGGGAAAAAGGAAGTGATTTCCTTGCAAAGATACATGTTTGCGAACACTGAACACCGTCTACTCAGTATCTGTGAACAAGACCATACAGGGCACCTAATCTCATGTGCTCTCAGGACAAGTTCGAATTTTCAGCATTCGCTTTCATTGCCTGGGGTCTTGCACTGGAGATCGGATAAGCGGGGCAGGACAGCAGAATCCGTGTAGCAGCCAGGCCTGGTAAGCCGTAAACTTTAGGCTGCTTAACAGTTAATGGATAGCAGTGCCCTCCTGCTGCAGGCAATCTGGAAAGCATAAAGTCTGACCCTGTTCCAGCCCCTCGCGGCTGTCCCCGGGAAAGATCCCTGTATGCTTTTCCTTTGCAGCCTCCAGCACGTGGCTGTTAAACGACGGTCATTGTTATGCAAAGGAAAAGTCAAGCATTCACAATAGTAACATTAAAGTAATTCCCCTAATTAGATGCAGCAGTCGCCGAGCGAGATCACCCTGAGGCGGGTCACCAGGAGAAACAGAGAGCGCATGCTGCGTGAATCCCTGCACAGACCAGGGCCCTATGCTGCCATGCTGATCGAGGCAATTCTCCCACTATACCTCAGGATGGCCTGGCGTGGAAGAGTGTGCTTCCACGGAGCACCCAATAAGGCACCTCTCCCCAGGAACCTCCTGCGGAGGCTTTTTGAGTACCTCTACGAGAGCTTCGTGGAACTGTCCCAAGAGGATTTCTGTTCGATCCCTATATGCATTGACCTTCTATTCATATAGTTTTTATTCCTGTTTTTTAAAAAAATAAATGTTTACATGTTTATAGCACTTACCGACTGATCCTTCCCCTGATTCACAGTCCGGGTTAACGGCTGGGGAGGGTTGGTAGGGGATCTCTGTGAGGGTGATGAAGAGATCCTGGCTGTCGGGGAGAGCAGTATTGTAAGCGCTGTCACCTGCCTCGTCCTCCACAAACCCTTCCTCATCTTCCCCATCCGTGAACATCGCCGAGGAACTGCCCGTCAACACTATCCCATCCTCAGAGTCCACGGTCACTGGTGGGGCAGTGGTGGCAGACCCACCGAGAATGGCATGCAGTGATTCGTAGAAGCGGCATGTCTGGGGCTGGGCTCCGGAGCGTCCGTTTGCCGCTTTGATTTTTTGGTAGCCTTGTCTCAGGTCCTTGATTTTCACGCGGCACTGCGTTGCATCCCGGCTGTATCCTCTGAGTGCCATGGCTTTGGAGACCTTCTCGTAGGTCTTTGCATTCCGTTTTTTGGAGCGCAGCTCTGAAAGCACAGACTCATCGCCCCACACAGATCCAAGACTTCCCGGTCAGTCCATGCTGGGGCCCTCTTTCTACTCTGAGATTGCATGGACTCCTCTGCTGGAGAGCTCTGCATCGCTGCCAGTGCTGCTGAGCTCGCCACGATGTCCAACCAGGAATTGAGATTCAAACTGGCCAGACAGGAAAAGGAATTCAAATTTTCCCGGGGATTTTCCTGTATGGCTGATCAGAACATCTGAGCTCGGACTGTTGTCCAGAGCATCAACACAGTGGTGCACTGTGGGATAGCTCCCGGAGCTACTAAGTTCGATTTGCATCCACACCTAGCCTAATTCGACATAGCCATGTCGAATTTAGCGCCTTCTCCTCGTCGGGGTGGAGTACCGAATTCGAACTAAAGAGCCCTCTAGGTCGAATTAATTAGCATCCTGGTGTGGACGGCTGCAGTTAAATCAGATTAACGCTGCTAAATTCGAATTAAAGTCCTAGTGTAGACCAGGCCTAAGAGTCAGAGGCTTCTACTCTCGTTACTTCCTGATACCGAAGAAAAAGTGGGTTGGAGACCCATACTGGACCTCAGTGCTCAACAAATTCATCAGGGCTCAGAAGTTCAAGATGGTCACTTTATCAATGATTATTCCAGCATTAGAGAAATGTGATTGGTTCTTGGCTCTTGGCCTCCAAGGTGCATACTTCCACATTTTGAATATACCGAGTCACTTACATTACCTCAGGTTCACGCTAGACCACTACCAGTACAGAGTACTCCCTTTTGGCCTCTCATTGGCTCCCAGAGTATTCTCCAAGGTCCTCTCAGTTGTGGCAGCCCACTTACACTCTCAGGGCATCATGATTTATCCTTACCTGGACGATTACCTTCTCAGGGCACATTACTTTGCCCAAGCCCAGCAAGTCACCCAGACCACACTGGACCTGTTCCAGAATCTGGACCTACAAATCAAAGCACAAAAATTGTCATTAAAACTAATTGACATTAATAGAGGTTAGAATTCATAGGAGCCAACCTCTAGTCCATCCAGGCGAGAGTGCTCCTTCTACATCACAGATTATTCAGTCTCTCTATGCTGATACAGTGCAATCCAGCCCCACAGTTTCAGCCAGATGTTATCTCCAGCTCGTGGGGCATATGTTATGGACACAATGTTATAGCTCATGCCAGACTGCGTATGAGATGCCTCCAAGCAGGGTTCTATTCAGTTCAGTTTGCAGGCTGAACAGAAACAACATAAACCACTATCGATGCCCACCAAGGTTAAGCAATCCTTGGACTGGTGGAAGGACCTAGTAAATGTCTGTATGGGAATCCCTTTTGTCCAGCCTTCCAACATCATTACTCCTGACCACTGATGCATCCCTCAGAGGATAGGGTGTGTATCTCAACAGTCTCACAGTGCAGGGCACAAATGATTTCCATCTGAGACGTGCCTTCACATCAACCTGCTCAAACTCAGAGCAGTCAGAAACACATGTACTCACTTCCTCCCACTGATCAAAGACACAAACACAAAAGTCACAATGGACAATATGGCCTGCATGTATTACATAAACTGAGAAGGAGGTGCTAGGTCACCCTCCCTGTGCATGGAAGCACTAAAATTATGGAACTGGTGCATTTCCCACAATGGCATGATATCAGCGGCCTACGTACCAGGTGTACACAACATGACAGCAGACAGTCTCAGCCGCAAATTTGTACACAACCATGAATTGGAAATGGATTCGGTGGTTCTCAACAACATATTCAGACAATAGACCTGTTTGCTGCTTACCAGAACTGGAAATGGTCACAGTACTGCACCAGAGTGTGGATCAGACAATACTCCATGGGAGACGCTCTCCTCCTTCCATGGGACAAGGATCTTCTTTATGCCTTTCCCCCATTCTCTCTAATACTGAAAATGCTGTTGAAAGTGAAAAGAGAAAAAGCAAACATCATACTGACTACTCCCACCTGGCCTAGACAGATGTGATACCCTTACCTGTCACAGCTGGTCCACTATGTCCACCAATGACTCTTCCAATCACTCCTTACCTTCTATTGCAGAACAAGAGATGCAAATTCTGCAGCTCAAAGCCTGGATCCTTCATGGTTCCAGCACATATAGACATCTTGCTCTAAAGAGGTACAGGAGGTGTTATTACACACTGAGAAAAGAGCTACTCTTACCCACCTACAAAAATGGAAAAGATTCCAAATCTGGTGCCAGCCCAAAGGTGTCACCCTGAATACAGCCACCCTACCAGTAATCTTGGACTACTTGTTGACTCCCAAGAAATTGGGACTCTGTTAGTTCACTAACAGTTCACCTAGCAGCAACTGCAACCTTCCACCAGCAGGTAGAAGGGTACTCAATCTTCTCCCATCTGACTATAAAGAGATTTCTCAAAGGCATAGCGAACATTTTCCCCAACCCACTCCTCAGTGGGATCTCAACCTAGTGTTAAAAGGACTGACCAGATTGCCATTTGAACCCCTGACAACTTGTTCATTAACTCACCTTCCCAAGAAGATGGTGTTCCTGATTGCCATCACCTCAGCAAGAAGGATAGGGGAGATAGCGGCTCTGGTGGTGCATCCTTGCTTCACTGTGTTCTTCCTGACAAGGTCACTCTTATACCACATCCAACGTTCACTCCCAAGGTGACGTCCGCATTTCATATGAATCAGTTTATTCAGCTTCCAACCTTTTATCCCAAACCTCATCAGGATAATAGGGAAGCCATCCTCCATACACTTGACATGAGGAGAGCCTTGGATCTTCAAGACTCTTCCTCTCCATTGCGGATAGGTCAAAAGCTACAGTGATTTCAGCACAGACTCTCCAAATGAATTTTGACGTGTATCGAACTCTGTTACCAGATGTGCTGTAGAACAACCCCATCTTCAGTATGCATGCACTCTATGAGATTGGCCTCCTCTTCTGTCGCCTTCTCTAGGGTTATCCCTATGCCAGAAATGTGCAGGGCAGTTACCTGGGCATCTGCACACACATTTGCAGAACACTATGCCATCCTGGGGATTCAGCTGCAGATGCCATATTCAGTGCCACAGTACTATTACCCATAACAGATTCAACTCTGAAGCCCAGCCTCCAGTGGTGGGCACTGCTTGGGAGTCACCTGCAGTGGAGCACCCATAGGGATACTACTCAAAGAAGAATAAGAAGTTACTTGCCTTGTGCAGTAACGATGGTTCTTTGAGATGTGTGACCCTATGGGTCCTCCATGCCCCTCACACACACCCTAAACTTTGTAGTTCTTGTCTTTGACTCTGAAGTAGAGAAGGAACAGAGAACGGTTCACCCACGCATGCTGACTAGCCTCATGGCAGGTGAGGAGCAGCCCATGTGCAGGCTGAATGCACACTGCTACCAAAGTTCTCCAATTAGCAGCACAGGGATGCAAACATACCTACAGTGGAGAACCCATAGGGACACACATTTTGAAGAACCATCATTCTTGCACAAGGTCAGTAACTTTGTTTGGTACAGTTCTCCAGCTCCGGCTATGGAGCGTGTGCCACTAACACTGGGGAGGTTACAAATGGGCCCTGGAGCTACATGAACTCTTCGCCTTTGGAGAACCGAGTTCTCCATGCCTTCCTCTGCCATCTGTGCCTGGGGAAGTACAGGTCCAATCCAGAATTTGCCTCAGTCAAGTCGTGCTTCCAGCCATTCTCCTATGATTTATATGGTTTATATGGTGCTGCCATAAATACTGGGATCTGAGTTCTCATCATCTGAGGATTAGGATGGAGCGCAAGGGCAGCCCATCCCCTACTGCCACTACGTGTACCCTAAGGGACCACCCGCTTCATGGCAGTGTCCTCTTTTCTCTCAGCAGAGAAGCCACTGGTATCCCACTCCATGAGGCCCTCCACTGCGTCCACTGGATCAGTCCTGTTGGCCGCACTAGGGATCCTGGCCTCAATATCCATCTTTGGAGCCTTCCTGTTCAGCACAAAAGGAATTCACCCCATCCCCACTTCGGGCATCATCAAAGTAGGCATTCAGAACCTGTTTTGGAGGATGAGCCACTTAGTTTGGTTCTGGTGGTACTGCCAGAACAGGAATGATTCCCGTCGTCCTCTCCAGATGCAGCTGTGACCTTGACTCCCCATTTGCCTCCAGATGACTTTTGCTAATTCCAGAACCCTCTTTGAAGGATGTCTGAGGACCTTCACATTCCACTGGAGGAAGTACAGGGCAAACAGCATCAGCTTCTGGACATCCTTCATGCCTCGGTACTGACCAGGATGGCTCTAATAATCAGCAATGCCACTCTTCAGCTGGCTTGAACTGTTTGACATACTGTGACCACTTGTTCACCTATTCCCAACCATCATAAAAGAGATACTACGTCCCAGCTAAGGCATCTCAGTTTCTGTTCTCTCACCTCTACCAAATTCCCTCATGATCAAAGAAGCAATGGAGAGGGCCAGAGAGCAGCACCCACGCTCCATCCTGGTTGACAAGGAGGGCAAGGGGCTGGATTTCTGGGTTGCAAGGTCTTCTTCTCATTGGCTAGTCTTCAGTTCCGGATCTCGAACTACCAGGCCTTATTTGTCAAATATGACTTTTTCAGTTATAGTATAGGATTTTGCTGACAAATGCCCCCAGCAAGATTGGGCCTGTTTCAGGTTATCCTGAAGGAGAGAAAACTGGTTGTGAGAATGGTGCTTCCATCTGCTGTGGATGTGGCTAATACCTCTTCACGTACGATGTCTATGGGAATTGTCGCAAGGAAGGAATTGTAGCTGCTTTCTTCTCTTTTCCCCAGAAGGTACAAAAGACCATAGAGGACCTCCCTTTTGATGAGTCTCACCTGTTTAACCAGAAGACTGATGATTCTCTCAACTCCCTCAATGTTTCCACAGCCACACTATGATACACTTGCACCCAAGTGAAAATTCTGCTGTCTGCAATCTGCCCAACTGTTCAGGGCTACCCAGTTCTTCCAGTGACCCTATAAACCACCTTGCAAGTGACAGAAGACCCTGTGATCACATCCCCCAGGACTGCCTTCAGTCTTCCCAGAAGTGATATTTCTGAATGCATCTAGAGAGCTGCCACTCACTTTGCCTCCTGCTGTACACCCGACCCACCCCCTTTGGGGGTCATCTAGCACTCTTTTTACCAGCTTGGTGCATGATAACAATGGAAAAGTGGGTCCTGAATGTCATTCAACACGGCTATACAATCAAGGTCAAAATGCTACCTCATTCACATCCCCCGTCCCAATCCCCCTCTCACAAGAGCATCTTTGCTCTTTAAGTAGACTCCCTGCTGCAAAGGTGAGTGATAGGCTGGAGGAATGTGTTCTATTAGGGCACAGGGTTTTATTCAACTTATTTTCTGATACCCAAGAAGAAGGGCAGGTGGAGACCAATTCTGGACTTCCACAGCCTGAATTGCTTCATCTGCAAGCCCAAGTTTCATATGGTCACTTTAGCAGCCATCATACCATCACTAGAAAGAGGCATGTGGTTTATGACTCTCGATATGCAGAACACCTATTTTCCTATAGACATCCATCCACCCACCCACCCACAGAAGTTCTCCTGAGATTCACAGTAGGCCCTCAGCACTTCCAATACAGAACCCATTTGTTTGGACTCACCATTGCTCCATGAGGAAGACCAAAGTTTTCTCTGTTGTAGCAGCCCACCTACAGTGTCATGGGGTCCTTATATTCCCTTATCTTGCGTACTGGCTGTGATAGCAGCATGATCCAAGGATGAGGCTTGAACCTCGACCTCCATGCTACTTAGACTCCTTTTCTCCCTGGGGGTAAGTGTAAATATTGAAAAATCTATTTTGGTTCACACACAGTGTCTAGATTTCATAGGGGCCTCCATCGATGCAGTCTCAGCACAGGCTTACCTACCAAGGAACAGGTTCCAGACCCTACAGGAACTCATTGCCTGAGTGGTCAATAGTCTAATCAGGACTTGCCTATCCTTCCTGAGCCACATGGCACCTGCACATACATCACTGCCTTTGCTTGCTTCCACCTGTGCTGTCTTCAGATATGGCTTCAGAGTCTATTCACCCATGCAACATACCTTAGACTTTCTGTTGACAAACCCCCTAAGGTGCTCTCCTCCCTCCAGTGGTGGACAGACCGGAGACAGATTTGTGCTGGGATGCCTTTCCTCCCATCTTCCCTGATCACAGGTGCATCACTTGCCCTTCCCAAGCTCCTGCCCTGAGGCGCCCCCCCCAGCAGCCGCGCCCCCCCCCCCCCCCGGGGCTCCCCCCCGCGGCAGCTCCCATCCCCACCCTGAGCCCTGAGGCGCGCCCCCGCCCCAGCTCACCCCTGCTCTGCCTCCACCCCCAGCACGCCATTGCTGCTTCACTTCTCCCGCCTCCCAGGCTTGCGGTGCCTAAGCTGATTGGCGCCGCAAGCCTGGGAGGTGGGAGAAGTGAAGCTGCTCACCCCTGCTCTGCCTCCTCCCCGAGCATGCCAATCAGCTTAGGCGCCGCAAGCCTGGGAGGTGGGAGAAGTGAAGCAGCCACAGCGTGCTTGGGGAGAGGTGGGGCAGGGATGAGCTGGGATGGGGAGTTCCCCTGCGTGCTGCCCCCACCCCTTACTTGCTGCAGGCGGCCATCCCCGTGCTCCACTGCTCCAGCTCCCTCCGCCTAAATGCTGGCGGCGACCAGGGCGGCCGAAGATCCGGCCGCTGCGGTCGCTGCCGAAGAAAATGCCGCCCCCCCCCAAATCCTAGCGCCCTAGACGACCGCCTAGGTCGCCTAAATGATTGCACCGTCCCTGTCTCCGCCACTGCATAAGATGTCCAGAAGAACAGAAGCAACTGTAAATGTTGGTCTCACACAGAGGCAGGAACTAAATGACATCAGCAACTGAACCCCTAGTATATTTAGCTCTGGTGTTTGTTTAATTTTTGGACAGATTTTTACCAGTACTCATGTTGTAAGTTTCATTGCCCACCTACATCTTACTGCATGTTTGTAGGTTCTGGTTTCAACCTTTATTTAAAATTAGTGATCTTTATGTGGTTATATACTGTGTTACAAAGGGCTTAATTACATAAGGTGGGTACGGATGTGTGTGTGTGTGAGGGGTTGGGCTCTGAGAGGAAGTTTGGGTGTGGGAGGGGGTGAGGACTCTGGGAGGGAGTTTGGCTGCAGAGTGCAGGCCAGTGGGAGCTGCGGAGTTGGTGCTCAAGGTGGGGGCAGCGTGCGGAGACCCCTCGCTCCCCTTCAGGGACCATAGGGCCATTCTGGATGCTTCCCAGAGTGGCGCAGAGTGAGGGCTGGCAGGAAGCCTGCTTAGCTGCACTGCATTGCCGGCAGTGGTGCCCTTTGTCCCCCCAGTCAGTGGACCTGCTCACTGGTGCTGGTATAAAGGGCCCAGCCAATCCCAAGTCCTCTCAGTTCCATCTTATTGCCCAGGACTTTAACTGGAACTGTTCTTCTTGCTTTTGCAAATACTTTCATTGGACTGTGTTCTCTTGTATTTATTGTAAATAGTTTAGTATTATTAAGGTTATTAGTGTTAATTAGTGAGTTAAGTTTTTACCCCATCTGAGGGTTTTGGTTGATTCCCAGTGCCAAGCGATGCCTCAGTCAGCAGGCTTCAAGGCCTGCTTTTCCTGTAACAAGGTTATGTCCATGAGTGACCCACACTCAAGTTCCTGGAAGTGCCTTGGGGAAGCTCATACTGGGGAGTGTTACCAAATTTGCAGGGACTTTAAGCCGAGCATGAAGACTGATCATGAAGCCAGGCCTCATGAACTGTGAATGGAATGGTACAGGCCTGCACTCACATGCCTCAAGTCTGACCTTTAGGGACACCTCTACAAGTGAAAGGAATATTTTAGTTTATGTGCCCAATCCTTGGCCATTCTTCTTCATATGCTAACTAGTGTCAATTGTGATGCACTTTTATAAAATATAGGTACCTGTCCAGTAGGTGCCAAAGAAAGCCTAATTCTTTTCATCATCAACCAACCAGCCATGATATTATTACTTTTGGTAACTATCTAACTGGGTCATATTCAAACCAGAGGTGAAAGGATCTGTATTTCCTACAAATCTCCCAATCCTCCTGTCCTCTATGTGATGCATTCTTAATTTTTTTAAATTATCTACAAAACGAATGCTGTAGTTTCTATCCCATTCAGTTCCTACAAGCTTATGACGCTATGAAGAGGTGAAAAGCTCACAATCCTGTTTAACTCATCTCTCTAACTCTAGGGGATCCAGCTGCATCAATGACAATAAAATAAAATAAAATAAAATAATCTTGCATTACAGCTCATTAAAGCACTTTGCTTCCCCATCAGGACCACTCATAGCAATCTAGGCATCTATCACCTCCAGATTGGATCATTATGTTTTGCTGAATACAAAGCTAAATATGAAAATAATGCAAAGGTTACAGCCAAAGCATAATGTTGTAACCTGCCTTCTCTCTCATAAATATGTCAAGAGCACATAAAGCCAGCACTCTGGTTCTTTCCCTGGCTGCAAAATATTTCCAATCCCAGTTCAAGGCTTTGATCCTGATCACAAAGCCATTAATTGATCAAGTCCCAATTATAAAACAAATTTATGATCTGCTAAGAGAGTTGCATTGCTCTGGGAAAATGTCAATCACCAAGCCTAGGAAAAAGTGCATGTGAGCCAGATAGAAAGCATTTTTGCTGTAAGAAGTGTTGTAATAATTGAGCTCTAGCAGGCCTACCCCAATTGTAAGCTTAACTTTGAAAAAGTAGGAAAAAAGCTTATAAAATGATCCTATCACTCATTAAAAATATTGATGGGGAAAAATTACACACGGAAGACAAAAGACATATTGATGTAACTAAAGGATTGTGTTAAGATCATATCTGGTAAACAAGAGGAGTGTGGGAATGAAAATCATTGGGGAAAAAATTGGTGTGGCAGAAAGTAAGCCTACTTGATGGACAAAATAATGAGGGGATGGGCTAGTCAACCCTTTTCTCCTTTTTGGGGTCTGTGACAAAGTATTTAGCTGTAGCACTGTGGTCACTTGGGTATCTGTATAACAGAGAAGATTATGGTTTTATTGGAGTAAACCTGTTGTGGTGGGGACTGTTGACTTTGGTGGCAATGGTTGGGCTAATTAAGTTGCTAGCTCAATAAGGGGACAATATACACCTCTACCTCGATATAAAGCTGTCCTCAGGAGCCAAAAAATCTTACCGCATTATAGGTGAAACCGCATTATATCGAACTTGCTTTGATCCACTGGAGTGTGCAGGCTGCCCCCTCCCCCCGAGCACTGCTTTACCGTGTTATATCCAAATTCGTGTTATATCGGGTCACGTTATATCGGGGTAGAGGTGTATAATTGACAGGAACAGAAAGTAAGGAGGGAGAGATTGGAGAGTGAGCTGGGGTGTTGCAGAGAAAGTTGGGTGGTTGAGGATCTTCCTGACACATGCCTGTGCTATGTTCTGCAGTGCTTGGAATCTGAAAGGTTAAAGGTACACATGGAGGAAGAAATGGACTGTGTATGTTCTAAGAGAACATACAAATGGGCCAGGCAGTCAGCACACTGGTAACTGAGAAAGCATCCTGTGACTGGGCCCATTTCCCCCCCTAAGACTCCCAGAGCGATTTCTGGCTGGGTGGGAGATGGGTGGACTGGAAGGAGTGAACTTCCATCGTCAGGTTTGCAACGCACACCATCTCCTGGGATACCATGACACCATTAGGCTTTCATCTTGATCCTGAAAGATGTCCTGACCAGACTGGGAAAAGGAGACAGATCCAGAAGACACCGCCACCTTCACCATATCCCCCTAAATCCTGGGTTGTGAGAGACTTTGGTTCCTGCTCTCAGACTCATTCCCTCTTTCGTGTCATTTTCCACCCCGTCTTATTCTCTTTTCTGTCTGTCTCTCTCTCATTCTGCTTTCTGTTTTGTAAGTCTGGCTTAGCCAGTCAAGACTGTATATTGTGGAACAGTGCCGTGAGCCTGTGACCAAAAAGGCAGCTAAAAGCAACGCCCTAAATAGCCTGCTGCTGGCATAAGTTTGTGAGGTCTCTAATAAGCAAGTATGCAGTGCTTGTATTTCTCCAGCAGAAAAGTTGCAAGTAAGAGTCAGCACCAGAAACAAAGGTGCATTTTCTATTCCTCTATTCTGTTCTCCCCTTTTGTGTGTGTTTTTCTTGTTTCATCTTAAAGGAAGCAGGATCAGACTTTAACAACAGCAGCAGTAAGGTCCAGCCCATCTCAAATAGCTCCTCTTTTCCTCATAAAGACCAGTTATTATCATCATTAATACTGTCTAAAGACAGCCAAACAGAGGGGATTTCTTCTAAAATCTCCCTATAGCTAAAGGGAAAAGGAATAAAGGATATTGTTAAAGTAAAAGCCGTACTTACAACTTTACATTTCAAATGCTTTAACTGTGTGATCACCTTTAGGTCTCACTGCAAGGCTTCCTTTTTTCGGTAAAGTTTTTCTACAATAGTTAGAATGACACTTATAACAACAACTGACCCCTTCTCACCTCCAAAATAAAATAAACTACCCCAAGCAAGTACTCTGATCTCTAAAGATGGGTAAAAAACTGTAGACTTCACCAAATCCATAGGAATCTCACCATGCCAATTTTATGCAGATGATGTTCAAATGACAGTGCTAGTAAAGCTAGGGAAAAAGAGATAGATACAGGAAAACTTAATTAAAGGGAGGACTTACAGCCTAAAGTCCTTTTTACAGTTGTTAAACTTGTTCATATGTTTCTGTTTAGAAATTAGATGCGATCCTCCGACAGTGGCTAACGGAACCTACCACCCCAAAAAGAGTTTGTTCAGAGAATTGGAAGCAATCAGAGTAGACTGTAATCAAGGATTTCACTTTGAAACGGACAATAAGGACAGGAGAGCAGAATGCACAAAGAATGGTTGGTTACCTATTCCAAGATGTATCTGTAAGTTACTTTTATTTTAACACATTTTTTAAATATCAAAGCCTAAACTATTATATAATGATTATACAATTTCTGAAGCTGAGAATGTAAACAGAAATGAAACAGGTATATTTGCAGGATTTTTCCTTTTACAAAGTTTAAGAACATAAGAATGGCCATACTGGGCCAGACCAAAGGTCCATCTAACACAGTATCCTGTCTTCCAACAGTGGCCAATGCCAGGTGACCCAGAGGGAATGAACAGAACAGGTAATCATCAAGTGATCCATGCTCTGTCGCCCATTCCCAGCGTCTGGCATACAGAGGCTAGGGACACCATCCCTGCCCATTCTGGCTAATAGCCATTGATGTACCTATTCTCCATTAATTTATCCAGTTCCTTTTTGAACCTTGTTATAATCTTGGCCTTCACAACGTCCTCTGGCAAAGAGTTCCACAGGTCGACTGTGCGTTGTGTGAAGAAATACTTCCTTTTGTTCGTTTTAAACCTGCTGCCTTTTAATTTCATTTGGTGACTCCTAGCTCTTGTGTTATGAGAAGGAGTAAATAACACTTATTTATTTATTTTCCTTATTTACTTTGATGTGCTTGGATAAAGCACCTGTGAAAATAAGATGATATGGTATAAGTTAATGGCGCTATCAATAACTATACAACCAACATATACACCATGATTTCTTTGACAAAATGTGCTAGACTCAACCCTTCTACAGGGAAGATTTGTAGCTGTGTATTTTATCCATCCAAATAATAGCATGCCAAGCACAATACCATTACTATATGAATGGTATAAAAGAAAATGAAAACCTATTACCATAGTTGGATTCTGAGTTACTTACATATACCACAGCTCTAGATTTGTACTATCCATTTTTGTTTTCACATTTATTCTGAACTGTCACAGTCTCTTCCTGAAGAAGAGCTCTGTGTAAGCTTGAAAGCTTGTCTCTCTCACAAACAGAAACTGGTCCAATAAAAGCTATTGCCATACCCACTTTGCCTCTCTAATATCCTGGGACTGACATGACTACACCAACAATACATACAACAGATTCTTCCAGTCAGTTCTTTTCTCTGTGCAAAATCAAGAAGTTCTTTCTCAAATGTTTACTCAATCTTTCTTCGGTAAAATCCCAGTGGCAGCAATGAGAGTAGGGACTGAGGAAAAACTTATCAAGGACTTCAGAATTTGGCTTTGATAATTAGAAACAAATGAAAGGTGTCTAAAACAGGAAGAGGTGTAAGTGGATTTGGAGTCCAGAAATGGTGTTATAAATTAATTCTTTGATAATGGGACTCAGATGTCTTGGATAACATGAAGTTAATCCAAAGAGCTGGATCTTCACACAAAGAGAACCTTTAGTATGTGGATCATGTCCTGTCTTGTGTGGAGGAAATTCAGTCACCTCTGTGACATTATCTCGCCAACTGGGGGATGGCCCTGTATCATGAGGAGATCCCACACAACATGTGGGTTCTGGGGGCTGGAAACCCTGCCTACCAGGTGAAAGCTCTATCTCGTGCTCCAATGGAACAATTCGAGTAAACTCTGACTGTAACCTTGCAGGGCTCTTCTCTTCTTCCAGCTCTTCGCATGAGTGTACACAGAAGGAGGCAATTTTTCTTGCATGTACCTTGTAATATTATACATTTTAAACATTTTTTTTAAAGTGAGACCCTGTGACTACCCAAATATAGAAAATGGAGCATTAACTGAATATTATGAAAATTACAAAGAACGAGCCTTTCCAGCACAGTTAGGCATGGGAATTTACTACAGATGTCTTGATGGTTACGTATCTGAAAGAGAGGAGAAGTGGACTCTGATCAGTTGTACTAAAGTGGGCTGGTCTCCTGCGCCAAAATGTCTTAGTAAGTAAACATGTTTGTATTATTTTCTTAAAAATTCAATTGTACTATAACTAATGATTATATACAGCAATGGACAGAACCAGGACTGTAAGGGAGGGTGGGTGTTACTACAACGCTGCTCCATTCTGGCCTCTTGATTCCCCCAGCAAATACTGTCACACAAGGACATGAGTGTCTCTTTAAAAGGATTCAAAAGGATTAGTAGGAGCCAGTATTTGGAACAGGCCTTCGATAAACCGGTTGTAGTATTTTCAGAGGGGTTGTTTGCATTTTGTTCTTTTTTTCCCCTTCTTTTTGCTTTCTTCTTATTGCTGATCCCTGAACCAGCATTTCTGTTTCTCTCACAAGGAAATAGGGTATGAATTGGTTTCCCTCTGAGAGTGAGAGTGTTAGCAGAAGGTACTGAGATCTTGTGCATTTAGAAAAGGTTAGCAAAGATCAATAATAACCTGTGTGGAGAGAGACCTAAGAGGAGGGGTATTTTGTGTTGTGAAATTTTCTACATGAAGAGAGGCTTAGGTGGTTCTTTTGTCTTTGGGATGTTCAGTTGTAAGAAAACTGCCTGTGAGAGTGACAGAACTATAGGAATTCTTTTCTCTTTTGTGCCATTGCCCATGTGTGCACTTGCGTACACGCACACTCTCACCTCCTGCAGTGTGGGAATATATTGTTTCTTAGAAGACTTTTGCAGCTTGCCCTGGAGATTACTATTTGAGGCTGCATATCTTATCCCTTTTTCAGGGCTGCTCTTTGGTGGCAAAGAGAGTGAAGTGCCACTGCCAGATGCTCTGAATATGGAGACCTACAGTTGGTGATCCTGACATGTGCTAAGTCTGCTTTGCAACACTCTAGCCATACAAAGCAGATTTAAAGCTGACCTAAGTAGCCAGCTGAAGTCTCCCCTATATCATTCCACTTTGGAGTCTAAGGACATCCATCAAGTGTGATCCACTCCTTGAAGATTTTCATTCTTTTCACTCATGTTACTTGTGTTATTGTATGACTAATCTCTGCAGTTTTCAATAGCATTGTTGTCATTTGCATCCAATAAACTGTTCATAGTCTGGAAGAGCAACTTGCCAATCTGGTTTTCAGTTGGTATAAACCTAATTAAGTCACCATGTAAGCAGTAGCATAAAATGACAGATAACTGATTTCCATGGGTGATATCAGGAGTTGAATCTACTATCAAAGAGTAGTATTTTGCCTGTTTGACTTCAGTTACAATGAATTCCAAAATCTTATGTCCCAATAGCAGGAGTGGCTCCAGACCCTAGCACGCCAAATGCGTGCTTGGGGCGGCACGCCGCGGGAGGCGCTCTGCCGGTCGCCGGGAGGGCGGCAGGCGGCTCTGGTGGACCTCCCACAGACGTGCCTGCGGAGGGTCTGCTGGTCCCTCGGCTCCACGCCTGCGGGAGGTCCACCGGAGCCGCGGGACTCGCGACCGGCAGAGCGCCCCCCGCAGCGTGCTGCCGTGCTTGGGGCGGCGAAATGGCTAGAGCCGCTCCTGCCCAATAGCTCAATGAATTCATCACAGTTTGTTTTCGACAAGTAGGATGGGTGACCTTTCCTTTTGTTTCCATAGTATTTAATATGCTCTCTTACAAACTGGTCAAATTTGATGATGGCTTCAAGAATATCTAGATAATTTCCATTCTGAGGAAAGCCAATAATTTCCTCCCTTCCTCTAAATGCTAAACCACATTCCGCAAGAAGCTTAATAACTGTCACAATATGCCTTAAAATGTCTTCCCAGTAAGCAGTTTGTGTTAGATGCAGCTGTACCATCTCCCTGTCAATATGATTCTTGCCTTGTGAATGTGCTAGCTATGCAACTATGGCGTTCCAATGTTCCACACTGTTTTCATGAGAACAACTCGTCTTCTCTGCTTTTTTCCAGTTGGAAAAGCCTGGGGTTATGAAGGTGCTAAGATTATTAGGCAATGAAAAGAGTTTTCACATAAAATTCCTGTGGATTTAGAATGCTTCAACCAATGCCTCTAGTGATGCTCTCCATTTGGTAGTTTTCATTCAAAAAGAAGAGGTGAAAGATACCATTTCTGATACTCAGAAACTATAACTTTGTCATTGCGATTCTGAAAATAGAGCAGATCTTTCTCAATACATGTAGTACAAAACTCTTCCATTATCAAAGAAGGCCATTTAACTGGATTTTGTTCAACACTAACAGCAACATCATCCTCTTTATCACTACTGTTCATTCTACCTTCTGTATGGACAGGTGTTAGAAAAAGTGGATCATTTTCATCATTAGTTTTGTCCTTGATTTCAGGAATGCTTGCCTTTTCTTCTGAAGTCTCCTGAGGGAACAAGTTCATACTCATATCTTTGCTTTGATTATCATTTTCTAAGAAAGATGATCCACCATCATGGAAGATGATTCTGAAGCAGTACTAACAGAGAAATAGTTAGCAAGTTTGGGTAACTTGCTTACAATATTCTCTTTCTAACTTAGCTTTCCTTTTTGCTGCTCTGCTTTGCAATTGTCAACTGGACATCTTGTTTAAGCAAGGTTAAAACAGTACTGTAGTTCTGTAATTATCACCCAGCAATGGCAATTAACACTGCCAATTCACACCCTCATTACCAACAATTCAAAATCTAAAAACATTAATTAAACTTTAACTGTGAAAGCTTCAGAAATTGGGACAAAATCAATAGCAGCAGGGTGCATAAATTAGTTTTTTTGTTCTTTTCTTTTTAATATTAGCACAAATATGATGAAAATCTCCCTTTTTATAATGTATATTTCAAGGATTGGCAGCCCCTCAGGAAAGCAGAGGATTGGGGCTGCATCCCCCTTACTCCTCACTCTCCAGTCCAGCTTCTGTGCTCAAACTACTAGGCTAGGATTTCTCAACCAGAGGGTCATCATGACTCCTCCCCCCACTCCCCGAAGGGTTGGGAAAGGCCATTGGGGCATTGTGAAGTATTGAATATGCTATTACAATCTAAAAGAGAAGACATCTTGTTCCCCCACTCCCTGCACACCCTTACTCTACCAGGTAAAATATTTTCTATCAAACTTTTGAAACACACAGACACACACACAAATGATGTATATAGTCTGGGTAGCTGGAGACTGGTTCTGGCAGGTAGGGGTAACTAATTGGGGTAATGAGAGGTTGGTGAACAGAGCTGGAGAGGCAGAGAATCCTTAGGGTATGTCTACACTACAAAATTAGGTCGATTTAATATAAGTTGATTTTTTAGAAATCAATTTGATAAAGTCGATTGTGTGTGTCCCCATTTAAGACCATTAAGTCGGCAGAGTGCATCCACAGTACCGAGGCTAGCATCGCCTTTCAGAGCATTGCACTGTGGTAGCTATCCCACAGTTCCCGCAGTCTCCATCGCCCATTGGAATTCTGGGTTGAACTCCCAATGCCTGATGGGGCAAAAACATTGTCACGGGTGATTCTGGGTACATGTCATCAGCCCCCCCTTCCCCTCCCTCCATGAAAGCAACGGCAAAAAATCATTTCTCGCCTTTTTCCCTGGGTTATCTGTGCAGACGACATACCATGGCAAGCATGGAGCCCGCTCTGCTCACTGTCACCGTACGTCTTCTGGGTGCTGCTGGCAGATGCGGTATTGCAGTGCTACACAGCAGCAGCTCCTTGCCTTTGCAAGTTAGTGAAGATGGTTAGCAGCCCTAATGTACCGTCTGCTGCTGTCTTCTGGTACCTCCTGGCCGGCCTTGTTAAGGTTGGTCGGGGGCTCCTGGGCAGACATGGGTGCTCCTGACCCACCTCGCTGACACCACCTATCATCTTGATCCCGCCACCTGTCCTCTTGCGCGTCCCTCTTGTCCTCGTGTTCATTTTGTGCTTTCCTGCACTCTGACATTGTTTGCCTCCATGCATTCTGCTGGGCTCTTTCAGTGTGGGAGGACTGCATGAGCTCAGAGAACATTTAATCACGAGTGCGTTTTTTTCACCTTCTAATCTTCGCTAGCCTCTGGGATGGAGATGTTATGGGAAGCGTTGAAACATTTGGAGCTGCAGGAGGAAAAAAAAGGGAGAGTAGTATTTAAAAAGACACATTTTAGAGAACAATAGGTAGACTCTTTCACAGTGAACCAAGCTGTTAACATTACATAGCACGTGTGCTTTCTTTACAAAGTCGCATTTTGCCTCTTATATTGAGGGCCTCCTGGTTTGGTGTGAGAGATCAGACATGTAGGGCCAGCAGGCAACAGAATTCGGCTTGCAGGCAGCCATGGTAAGCAACAGTCTTTTGGCTTCTTTAACCTTCATAACGTGTGGGAATGGTTTCAAACAGCAGCGCCCTCATGTCCCATACCAAGCAGCCGTTGGGTTGGCCATTTAAAAGGAGTGACTGCGGTTTTTGGGTTAACATGCAGCACAAACTCAACTAACCCCCCCCACACTATTCTCTGGGATGATCGCTTCATCTCTCCCCCCAAGGCATGGCACACAGCAGGGATGATTTCTGTTCAGCCACAGGCAAACAGCCCAGCAGGAATGGCCACCTCTGAATGTCCCATTAATAAAATTCCCCATTTCAACCACGTGACCACGAATGATATCACTCTCCTGAGGATAACACAGAGAGATAAAGAACAGATGTTGCTTGAATGCCAGCAAACACCGGGACCATACACTGCCATGCTTTGTTGTGCAATGATTCCAGACTATGTGCTATTGGCCTGGCGTGGTAATGATGGATGGAATAAGTCTGCCCTCCCCAGAAACCTTCTGCAAAGGCTTTGGGAGTACATCCAGGAAGGCTTCATTGAGATGTGCCTGGAGGATTTACACTCCATCCCCATACACATTAATGGACTTTTCCAGTAGCTGTACTGGCCGCGAATGCATCCCAAATCTTCAGGGCAAATTAATCATTAAACACACTTGATTTTAAATCATGTACAATATTTACAAAGGAACACTCACCAGAGGTCCCTTCTCTGCCTTCTAGGTCTGGGAGCCTGCCTTGGGTGGGTTGGGAGGGTACTGGCTCCGGGGTGATAAACAGTTCCTGGCTGTCGGGGAAAATGGTTTATCTGCTTGCTTGCTGTGCGCTATCTTCAACCTCCTCCTCCTCATCATCTCCCTCATTCCCAAAATCCGCATCCCTGTTGTGTGAGAATCCATTGACGGAGTCCATGCCCAGGGCTGGGGTAGTTGTAGGGGCACCCTCTAGCATGGCAAGCAGCTCATCATAAAAGCGGCATGTCAGGGGCTCTGACCCGGAGTGGCTGTTTACCTCTCTGGTTTTTTGGTAGGCTTGCCTCAGCTACTTAAGTTTCACACTGCACTGCTGTGGGCCCTGGCTGTAGCCTCTGTCCTTCATGCCCTTGGAGATTTTTTAAAATGTTTTGGCATTTCGTCTTTTAGAATGAAGTTCTGATAGCATGGATTTGTCTCCCCACACAGCGGTCAGATCCAGTACCTCCCATTCGGTCCATGCTGGAGCTTTTTTGCGATTCTGGGACTTCATGGTCACCTCTGCTAATGAGCTCTGCATGGTCACCTGTGCTGATCAGCTTGCCACAGTGGCCAAACAGGAAATTAAATTCAAAAGTTTGCGGGGCTTTTCCTGTCTACATGACAAGTGCATCTAATTGAGAGTGCTGTCCAGAGCGGTCACAATGGAACACTCTGAGGCCAATTGCATCCACACTATCCCAAATTCGACCCAGGAGGGTCAATTTCAGCGCTAATCACCTCGACTGGGAGGAGTACAGAAATCGATTTTAAGAGCCCTTTAAGATGACAAAAATGGCTTTGTCTTGTGGACAGGTGCAGGGTTAAATCGATCTAATGCTGCTAAATTTGACCTAAACTCATAGTGTAGACCAGGGCTATGAGTCCACAAAGTCTTTAGCTAATGCCCAGGCTTTCTCAGATTAGTGCACAAAGCTTTTTACAAAGCCAGATTCTTTCTACTTTAAGGGGAAAATGTTGAATGCCAGTTGAAGAAAATTTACGAGTCTTATCTATTATGTAGAATTATTGTCTGACCAGCTGTTTTCATCGCCCCTTAAAAGATACATCTGCACAGTTCACGACAGAGAACCTCTGAGTTTATAACAAGAGATTTGGGCTTGCAGAGGTTGCAGTGCCACAGTAAAAATATCTGTATAGAGATTACAGCTGAGTCTGGAGTTTGGGTTCTGAAGCCCACCCTGCCCAAGGCATCAGAGCTCAAGTTCCAGCTCAAGTCACACTGTCTACACAGCTATTTTTAGCATGGTAGCAGGCACACCATGAGCCTGAGTCTGTCAACCCAGGATTGGAGGCTTGTTGCCACAGCCTTCCACTCATTGTGTAGATATACACAGAAAGGCTCCGGTTCTGTTGCCCCTACCAGTTGTCATAGCCTGACATGAGTTCTTGCTCCTCTTCTGTGCCCTTGCAGCTCAGTTGCAGTCCCCAGCATATGGCCTAATTCTAAACCTGACTCCAATCAGGGGCCAGCCCTTCTGCCTGGCTACTTCCATGCCAATCTACTCTTCCCCTTCCACCTCCTGTGAAGATGCTAAAGTTTGCCAGAGGAGAGATCTGCTTCCCTCCAACTTAGCAGGCTCACTAGCCACCAAACTGTGCTTTTATGCTGGAGTTGCACTGAATAGACATCCTATGACCAAAGCCTCTCCCTGATCTGCTCCAGATAGTTCAATGCACCCATATGACTCATCCCCTTCCCCCCACGTTCCTAGTAGTTTAGAATGCAGTTCAGTAGTAGTTAAAACTATAAGTGCTAAGAAACTAGAAAGTACAATTTTATGCCCCAGTGATCATACTTTTATAGAGTGGTGTGGTTGGTGTGAACACAATCAATTGACATTTTAGTTTGAAAACTGAAATTCTAATGAGTAGACATGAGGATGTATAAATATCTGCCTGTATGAATTTTTCAGTTTGTAGCTTATTCTATTTTCAAGTTAGAAGTGGCAGGAATATTATGAATGGGTTTTGTGTGGTTTTGGTCTGGTTTTATTTATTTATATAATTATTTATTTTTACTTTTCAGAAAGGGCTCACTTTTTTGGTCTAGGTGTTTGAAAATTTTTATTCTACACTTGGATAGTTGGGGGGAGGGCAGGAAACCATCCCTTATATTAGTTATAAAATTGCTTCTTGAAAAAGCTACTTCCCATGAAAAGTTAAGAGGAGTGGGTCAAAACAATGCTCGTAATGGAAATATTTTTATCACAACCATGAGTGTGGAATCGTGAATAAAATAGTGCTGTGAATGTGCATAGGACTTCCACAGAGCACAAAAAAGAACAGTTACTTTTCCAAACACCTTGCCGTTGAATTCAGACCAATATATTAAACAGGATGACAATTCTAGTACAAGGTCAAAAGACCTTGTGGCAAGTTATTTTTAATGAGGGATCTGAAGCAGAAGGACAGTTTGTACACACAGTGGGAGGCTTTTCAAGTACAGTATAGACAGTGTCCTGACAGAAAATGCAAAGTCAGAAGTACTCCACAACTTCAATCACACTGTAATTGCCAGTCACACTTTCCTGGCATTCACAGCTCATGGTAGTTGGTGGGAAAAAAAAGTTAAAAAATATTCAGGGAATCAGAATTTTGGTACCAAACCTTGTTCTTTGCTCCTAGGCTGTCAGGTGCTTAGTGAGCTGTGAAGGCAGCATCTTTAGCTCTTGGCGGGAGGGACCAACTTGTGTGGCTCTGTAGCAAAACTCTAGGCTTAATCTGAGTTACTGGTAATGGGATCCACAATAATTTACCATGAGGCCTTAAGGCCTTGGGGGGAAATCCTGCCTCCACTGAGATCAATGACAAAACTGCATTTGAATTCACCAGGTTCAGGGTTTCATCCTTAAGTGATAACTGAAGAGTGGGAAATGGTAGAGCTCCCAGAGAGCTCAGAGGAAAGGGAAAAAATGCCACTGGCCAAGAGCACCATGTTATGCTGCTAGGTAATATTGGGAAGGGAAAAAACTCAGGTCTCATAATGTGGCAGGAACAAGAGCTAGGATTGCCAACACTCCAGGAGTGCCCTGGGGTCTATAGGAATTAAAGATTAATTTTTAATTGAAGAGTATATCATCTGATGAAACCTCCAGGAATTCACCCAACCAAAATTGGCAACCCTAACAAGATCCCAAACCCAAACCTGTCTGAATAATACACTTCAATCTGCTGCATGAAGCCCCTTAGTTTGGAGGGCTTAACAGAGTTACCTTTACACTTCATCATACTTCTCCAGTGACTGAGCCTGGGGAGAAGGAAAGTAAGAGATGCTTCCTTTGGCTGTTGTCCGTCTCCTGTCACCTTGTTTATCCTGGGCTGCTGATGTGATTGTCATTACAATGGCATGATTTAAACAGTCCCATTACACATGACTTTGGTTTTTATTTTGAATTAATGGAACTTTTCAGCTAGTGCCTGAGCCTGAACATAAACCCAATCAACAGAATGGTATCTATGTCCCTACATGTTGGTGTTTCAATACCTGTATCATTTGGATTCTGTAATGATGCTTTTTGTTTTAATAATCAGATTCAATAAGCATCATAGTGATACCTATACATAAAATAACTTGAGGGAATAATATGATTGCTAACGTCTTCTGGAGGCTAATGCTGTAAATGAATCTGTGCAGACACCACTACTTAAGAAACATATTGGGCAAGATTTTTTGGCTGGTGTAAATCAGTAGTTCCACTGAGGTTGATGGAGCTTGCTGTTTTGCACCTATTGAGAATCTGGCCCATGTGACCCAATTCTTCACTCCCTTGCATCTTGTGTAATTGTTTATACCTGTGCACAGTTGATATAACAAATTTCAGGCCGGTGGAAAAATCAAGCGCTTTGATTCATATTTGAAAACAAAGGTCTTTTCAGTATAAAGTACTACATACTATGCAGCAAGAAGATCTTATTTGAAATATTTTTTTCAAATAAATAGCTAGTTTTGAAGAGGGTGGTTTGTTTTGTTTTTTCTTTGTTAAATGTCTGACTTCCATTTGCTAACCGAATGTAATCTTTTCTTTTTTCCTTTAGAAAAGTGTTCTCCTGGTCATTTGGAAAATGGTAGATTTCTGTCTAGCTATTGGACCACCTACAAAGAAGGTGATGACATTTCATATGTGTGTTCTCCTTCTCATAATCTGGAAGCCAAAGTTACATGCACAAAGAATGGCTGGTCACCTACTCCAACATGTACTTCTACCAGTAAGGAACATTCATGTTCTATTGATCAGCTTGTTAAAAAACTTGTAGATGTATTACTATCATCATCTGCCTGAAATGAAAACAAAAATACCAGTCCTAGCAGGTGACTTGTCATTTCTGACCTGAGTAACTGTGTGATCATATTGCAGTGACCTTCAGAGTTCTTTACGCACCCCTGCTTGTTGTATGTATGGTGACCAGGTGTCTGGTTTTTGACCAGAACACCTGGTCAAAAGGGGATCCTGGCAGCTTTGGTCAGCACCACTGACTGGGCTGTTAACTGTCCAGTTGGCAGTGCTGCGCAGCGGGACTGGCAGGATCCCTGCCAGCCTTGGTGCTGCTCCCGGGAAGCAGACAGCATGTCCTCCCTCAGGCTCCTATGCATAGTGGCATCCAGGGGGCTCTGCATACTGTCAAACCCTAAGCGCTGTTCCCACTACCCAGGAGCCATGGCCAATGGGAGCTGCGGGGGTGGTGCCTACAGACAGGGCAGGGCGCAGAGCTGCCTGGCTGCACCTCGATGTAGGAGCCTGAGGGGGGACATGCTGCTGCTCGAGGTCAGTGCCACCCGAAGCTTGCACCCCTGAACTCCTCCTAGGCCCCAAGCCCCTGCCCCAGTCCTGACTACCCGACTGCCCTCTGAACCCCTTGGTCCCAGCCTGGAGCACACTCCTGCACCCCAAAACCCTCATCCCTGGCAGCACCCCAGAGCCTGCACTCCCTGCCACACCCCTCCCTGCACCCCAACCTCCTGAGCCAGCCCAGTGAAAATGAGTGAGTCAGGGTGGGGAGAATGAGCGATGTGGGGGCCTTGGAGGAGGGGTGGGGCAAGGGGCAGGGCAAGGCTGTTTGGTGTTGTGCCAGTGGAAAATTGGCAACCCTAGTTGTTTCATTTCTAAAAGTTAGATTGTTAACTCTTTGGGACAGGTACCAGGCATTTCTTTGTCTTCTGTGTAGAGATGAGCATATCTTTTTGTAATAAAATAATAATAATAGTCCCCAGCCCCTCTGCCCAACCCTGTTCTTCCTTAACTTAACCCCATAGCCATTCTTATTCCCACCTCTCAGCACTAAAAATAAAAATGTAGCTGTGGCCACTTGAGCTGTGGGAGGAGCCAGCCTCCCCACATATGATCCTGTCAAAGATCATAGGTATGTACTGAGGTGGCTAGCCACTTGCATCACCACAGCAGTACTCCTATTTTTAATGTGCTAGTTCGATTGGAGCTAAAGCTAAAATATGTCTCTTCATGCTAGAATGTACAAGTTTCCAACTCTTATGTAGACATACCCACAGTCTCAGTGCCTGGCATGAGTGTGGCCCCTAGGAACCAAGAGACACAACTGGTTTAAAACAAATAAAAGGAAGTTCTTCTACACGCAGCGCACAGTCAACTTGTGGAACTCCTTACCTGAGGAGGTTGTGAAGGCTAGGACTATAACAATGTTTAAAAGGGGACTGGATAAATTCATGGTGGCTAAGTCCATAAATGGCTATTAGCCAGGATGGGTAAGAATGGTGTCCCTAGCCTCTGTTCATCAGAGGATGGAGATGGATGGCAGGAGAGAGATCACTTGATCATTGCCTGTTAGGTTCACTCCCTCAGGGGCACCTGGCATTGGCCACTGTCAGTAGACAGATACTGGGCTAGATGGACCTTTGGTCTGACCCGGTACGGCCTTTCTTATGTTCTTATGTTATGTTAACTGCAAGGAAAGTTCTGCTCAGCCCCTGCCACCTTGGGCTTGAGCATGTTCAGTACAGATGGAATCTTCAGAGAATAATCAAGCTCCAAATCTGTACTTTCATAGGTTTATAACGTGGCCAAATTTGGGTGCATTTTTCTGAGGACAGCAAAAGGTGAATCTTTGACACCAGGTGGACACCACAGCCAAATGTTGAGTCCCTGCTCCAAACCATGGAAGTGCTAGAGGTCTCAACAAAACAGCTCTAACAATAACTTAGCATCGACAAAACAATATTTAATCAAAAATCAGTCTCTGAAACAGCGAAACCGTTTCAGCTTAAACTTTTCAAAACAAAACAAAAAATGATGCTGAGGCAGACACCAGACATGGAAAATTTCAATCCAAATGGTTAAAGTCTAACAAAGTTACAAGCAATTAGAAATGGGATTTTATCATTCAGAGACTCGGGCAAATTTAATAAAAGATGTTACTATCAGCTCCACCTAATATTTATAAATTGTGACATTTAGCCACTGGTCTGGCCTGTGTTTAGGGATAGTGTGGAGGCAAATTTCAGAGTGTTACCTGTGTTAGTCTGTATCAGCAAAAATGACCAGGAGTACTTGTGACACCTTATAGACTAACAATTTTATTTGGGCATAAGCTTTCGTGGGCTAAAACCCACTTCATCAGATGTAAGGCAGATCCCGTCTTTTCATGTACTGCTATATATATCTTCCTACTGTATTTTCCACTCCATGCATCTGATGAAGTGGGTTTTAGCCCAGGAAAGCTTATGCCCAAATAAATTTGTTAGTCTATAAGATGCCACAGGTATTTCTCATTTTTGTTGAGGCAAAGTAATCCAGGGAGCAGTTGTGCTCAAGGAAATCCTGTCTTTCCTCCAGTTCTCTACCAGGCATGAGTTGTGTGTGCATTACACCATCTTTTGGGATAATGCAGCATGTTCCTCTGTCTATACCTGGTCAGCACTTTTGGGTGTTGCAAAGTGGATTAAAGCCATGGTTCCACCTTGCCCCTCTGCCTCCCCTTCCTCCATGGAGTGGCTTGCACAGTTTGTCTGGTAGCTCTGGGTGCTTGAACATCAGTTAAGATATCATGTGTAAAATCAAGTCATCAACCTCCATAACAAAATTCAGACACAAACATCCTGCCTCAAAGCCTCATTCCCTCCCTATCTCTACTCTTCCCAAATGCCCAAGAAAGTAGATGGGCTGCGCAGTGTATCCTGGAAGTCAGCAAATTCAGGGAGAGAGTGAATTCCAAAATTGAATGCCTCTCCAGGATAATGCCCTGCTACAAACACCCTCTCCTTTAAACTGAGGGGGCCTAGCATGAATGCTGTATTGATCACAGCTGTGGAAATATTGCAGTGAGTGAGGCTGTCTCTGAAGAAGGCAGGTGAAGTGATGATTTCTGTGTGATGTTTTATCACTGTCTTTCTTACTGATGAGCCCCTTATGATTTGAAGGTGCTTCACCAAATTACTTATACATACAGCACATACAATACAAAGAGAGAGCTTTTCCTGCAAAATAAGAGCTGGCAGTGTCAGAATCAAAATGACCATTTTCACTTCAACCATCTTTTAGATTGGCTTTGAGAAATCAGTATCAGGAATGATTGTGAGAGATAAGAAACACTGATATGCACGATGATTTCTTACCTTCCTCTCCCACTCTCTAAAAGTATGAAGGAACTTCTTGTTCAAAAATTTTTAAATAGCGTTCCTCCATTTCATTTCAGGTGTACCTCTTCTTGTGGTCACCCTATACCTATGAAAAGCATGTTAATTAATAGTATTTATCTTGAGATAATGTCATACTCTCTCTATTTTAGAAATCTGTGAAAAAGTTGAGATACAGAATGGTTATTTCTCTGAAAGTAAGCACAGATTTAATTTAAATGAGGAAGCAACATATGGGTGTCAGATTGGTTACACAACTCCAGAAGGAAATGAGTTGGGGAAGACACAGTGCCTTTGAGAAGGATGGACTCCTTTACCAAAGTGCATTAGTGAGTAATTTAATGATTGAAGAACTCTCTACTTTGCTCCTTTTTTCCCCGAGTAGAGGATGAGCACCATGTTCAGGTATGGGGAGAAGCTTGCAGCTTCATGTGGGGAAACTTACAAGGCTGAGGCTCCTTGGGTTATGCCTTAGTATGACTGGACAAAATTAATCTATTATTTGGGGGAGGTATTACCATCATAAATAAAATAACTTACCATTGACTGATCAGAATTTAAATCATAAAGACTTAAATTTTATGTAAAAGCATCAGAGCACAAAATTATAAAAACTTTCTTCCAATTGTTGTCACTTTAGGTATCTTAGTTATAGTCCTCGGGTTTCAGGAGTCCCTTCTCTCCAGATGAGAGGAAATACGGTGATTAAAATGGACAATTAAATCTCCCACTTTTGTGGGACAATAACTCCAATATTAACCCAGTCCAAGTGGGGGTCATCTCTTCCTTTTATTTCAGGCTGCCTTATTTCCTGGCTATTCCTCTTTTTACCCTATTAGTATCCACATACACAGAACATAAAAGAACTTGCTTATAATTTGTCTTCAAATGAAGTCCATTCCATCGCTCAGAGAAGACTATTAAATAAACAGCATAGCTACCAAGACCTAGAAAATCCCATCTACGTTATCTGTCTGTGAAATACAGGAACTTTAAGTTGTTTGCAGTTCTGGCTCTGCAAAGTGGTGTCCCGTACGATAGCACCTGCAATAACTCTTGCACACTGGGATGTTTCACATAGAATAGTCTACAAAATTGGCTCAATAAATGAATACATCTTCCTTTGGATGCATGGCTCTTTATAAGTAGTCTCCCATATTTCCAGTCAAGAATAATTCTCATGTTTCTACAGGGACAAGATTCCCTGCAATTTGTTACTCATTTGGAAATCAGCAGGGAAATGTTTGACTTTTGTGGTGTTCATGAATGTTTTGATTTGAAAATAAAGGCCGTGAAAATGACAGTGCCAACGCATGGATTAGTTTGGTTGGTAAACAAGGACCAGACCCTCAAATGGGATAAAACAGGGCTAAGTATTAGGGACACATAATTGAATGCGGTGAGAACTCCTTATTTACTGTTGTATGCTGCTTTCCACCTTTGCCTTTTTATATGTATAAGGCCCAATTCTCCTCCTGTTCCATCTGCTTTGCATAGTTCTGACTGCAGAAAACAGCCAAAATAATAGTTGGCTGGTTGGAATTCCCCCCAGATATAAAGGTGTGACTAAGGAAAAGGCATCATAACTGGGATGTCCTGGCTCTTCTGGCTGCTGAAATGACCCTTTGGGGCCATAGAGAACCAGCATAAAATAGCTTGAAGAAGGAGGAACAACCTGAGGATCTGGAAGGCAGAAAGTTGGCTTGAAGTTATGTTTGTTCTATCCCTTGATCCGGTTCCTTGCTCAGCATAGCTGGACCAGACCAGAGAATCTGTTTCCTGGCTTCCCTACACTGGAGGAGAATCTAACCCTTACAGATGATTCAAGGGATCATGATTACAACCTAACTGTAACAATCACAGTAACAATATGCAGTGCAGCAACTGAAAGAAGGAAATTATATTCACAGTTTCAAATGGTAGGAGAAAGGCAATGGCCTGAATCCAAGGAAGGAAAACTTTTATGCTAGATATTAGGAAGATATTCTGATTTTTAAGAGCATTAGTATTGACTCTCAAGGGAAAGGTTTGAGTCACTATTATCACTGTAGATTTTCAAAGACAAACATGTCTGGTAAACATTAGTGGGAATGATGTAAGAAGCAAGCATGCAAAATGCAGGTATATATTTATTGCCTAAATGTTTTGTTCTAGCCTTGCCTTCTAAATCTATTATCACTTTCTTTTCACCACCACATATTCCTAAAGAAAAATTAAGGCAATACAATGTGTGGTACTGTGTGTAGAATTTTCATTTTTTACTATACTGAGGCCCAAATTCACAAAGGTAGATAAATGAGGATGCTTTAGAATGCCAGTTTCTAATTAAGAAAAATAACTAAATTTCTCTAATTCTATAGAAACATGTAAACTGGTGTGAGAAAGTACACCTCCTTTCTAGCATTATGGGAACAAAAGCAAATAATTCATGCATACATATGAACAAGGCTGGCTGGAAGCAGCTGATAAGAAGTCATGGAACGAAACAGGTTCCAGATCCGAATTCCAAAAATTCAGTCACCTTCAAATGCTAATAACTACACCATGGATACAGTGAAACCCCGCTATAACGCGACCTTTGGGGTCCAAAAAATTCCATCGTGCTAAATGCGGGGTATAGCGGGGTTTCAAACCAGTCAGTTTTTCAGTGGTCCCCAAAGCAGTGCATTGATGTGCACTGCCTAGTGCCCCTGGTGCCTAGTGCCCAGCAGGGGAGAGGAGCTGTGGCTCCCCTCCTGCCGGGGACAGAGAACTCCGGGGCTGCGGGTGCCGGTGCTCTCTGTCCCCGGCAGGTGCGGGGCTGAGGCTTCTCTCCGGCTTCAAGAGGAGCTGCGGCTCCCTGCCTGCCGGGGACAGAAAACTCTGGGCCTGCGGCAGGCGCGGGGCCGCGGTTTCTCTCCTGCTTCAAGAGAAGCCGTGGCTCCCCGCCTGCCGGGGACAGAGAACTCCGGGGCTGCTGGCACTGGTGCTCTCTGTCCCCGGCAGGTGCGGGGCCGCGGCTCCTCTTGAAGCAGGAGAGAAGCCGCGGCCCCGCACCTGCTGGGGACAGAGAGCACTGGCCCTGGCAGCCCCGGAGAAGCCGGAGAGAAGCTGTGGCCTCACGCCTGCTGGGGACAGAGAGCACTGGCGCCAGCAGCCTCGGAAGTCTCTGTCCCCGGCAGGTGCGGGGCTGCAGCTTCTCTCCCCTGCCATGGTGTTGGGGACCATTGGTACAGTACCATACTGTATTATGCCTTAAAGGAGAGCCAACCTGTGATAGCATTATATGCGATTTCGCATTATGGCGGGGGGCGTTATTACGAGTTTTGACTGTACTGATAAAATACAGTAATACTATATTTTTTGTGCTACTTTTAAGTTCCACTTCAAAATAAGTAATTGTTTTTAATATGAAATGTAGTTGAACCACTGCAGTTGTGGGGTAACTGCAATAACACTTGATGGAGTTTGTTCCCATTTACTTTCCAAAAAAAAGTTAAAACAATCCAGTATGAGTTTTATGCCATTCTGTTGAAATCAATATTCTGTTCCTGTGCAGTCCATAGGGGATTTGCATGTAATATTTGTTTTAAAAAATTGACATGTACTAAACTGATTTTCTAATGTTTGTTCTTTCTCTGACAGGTACTTCAGGATGAATAAAAAGAAGCATCAAGCAGATAATTTTAACTTAGATCTGAGGATCAAAATCCACTGACCAGTTATTTGTAATGTTCACACATTATGTCCTTTGTCAGTATTTTAGCTTAAATTGATTATATGCATCAGTTCAGTCACTTTTTTATCGTTGGTCACAGTGGTTTAAAATATACAATCATAAAATAGTAACAACAGATGGGCAAATATGTTCAAACTCAGATCAAGCGACAGCTTTTTATGATATTTGGAAAAGCAAATTTTAAGGCAAATTGTACACATCGGCACATCCTGAATTACACACTTCCTGCTCGCTGAAACAGAAAGCAGTGGTATTTCCCTCTGGCCCAAATCAGGAACTCCAGGAAGTCTCATTAGAAACCTTAATCTTGGGAGATTTTTAGCCCAATCACCACACCAGAAAGTTTGGGATATGCATGGAGGCTTTTTTGAGTTCTGCCCATCACTATTAGCTGTTGGTGATCATTCTTCCAAATGTTTTAGTTCATGTAACCAAAAAATGATCCTGTCATCTAGCACAGTCATACAGAAAACATTGGCTTGTCTGGTTAAAGTTTAAACTCATGGAGTCTTAATTATTTTTCCTTTTTAAAATTAAAGATTTGTATGTTTCATTTGCTACTCTTCTTTAAAAGTCTGTTATTTGGACTTGTTTGGGTTTTTTATTAACACCATCATCTGAAGTGAAGTGGTAAGGAATCTTAGGATTCGTAGAAAAACGGAGACAAAGATGAAAGCCTGCAGCTAATTTGAATAGCAACATGATACATGAATTTGGCAGTGTGTGAATAAATTGTCTATGCTTATTTTCTACTGTATGCAATAAACTGGAAATTACATTAATGATGTGACACAGATGAATCATTATCAGAATCCACCCAGACAAATACTTGAAGATAAAGTGAAGATTGAGGGGATGCTATATGTAGGGAATGGAACAAATTCTGGACCTGTGGCATACACAAATAAGCACACTTACACTATAAAAGCTGAAAAAACTGTGCATGTATTTCCCCCAAAATTATGTGAATGTTGAAGTTTTTCACATTATTGCAAGACTGCCTGTAGCACTTATGTTACTGATTCTCCTAGTGGAATCCACAGTCCAAATTTAGTCACCCAGGCTGCCTATTCAATGCACGGGGAGAGTCAATCACCTTAGGATACATCTATATTTGAGCTTGAATGTGTGATTCCCTGCTTGCATAGACATACCTGCCCTAGCTGTGCTCAAGCTAGCACTGCATAGGCACCAGCTCAGCCTAGTTTCCATAAGTACTGTCTGAATTAGCTGGGGGTTCGTTCAAGCTTGGTATTGAGTGAGGAAAAGACAGGCAGGATCAGGGTAACACTGAAAAGCCAAGTGGCTGCGTTTATTTAGGGGATAATTACAACTTGGGCTGGAGGGGTAGGCAACTTTGGCTGGGATGGTATCAAAAGTACAAACACACCCCAAAACACAGTAATAATACACTTTATACTGCTCACCACACCACACCAAATAGGCAGACACACCAATCACACAAGATGGGAATCGGGTTTGTCAGAGCGATGCCCGGTGCAAACACAGAAAAGAGACCCACGGGCCACTGCCTCAGCCACCCTTGCGTTCACACAGAGGGTAAACCCAGAGTGTGGTGCGGCTGCAGCTGGGCAGATTCCACTCACTCAGACCGCGGGGACAGGGACCCCTTGGTCAGCTAATCTCCAGGTGGAGACAGCTCCCAGATTCATTCACTCCGGACAAAGATAGAGCAGTGATTCAAACACATAAAACAGTTTGCAATTAACAATTCAATAACAAGTAAAACAATTATACAAGCTAGCTAAGCAACTGTGCAATTCTGAGCTCACTAATACAATCCTGATATCCTGAGTAGATATTTGGTACCAAGTTAGGGAGGGGAACAAATAAGAGGCTAGATAAGCTAACTGTCAGATATCAAAAAGCAAATACCGCACTCCAGGCGCAGCTGACCAGCAGAACAGACACCAGAAGCATGACGAGCTGACAGGGATCGGGTCCAAACGACAACGAATCCAAATGATACGACACGAGCGCGCTTTACCTGGAGGAGACCCTGGCCGAACGAGTGATCAGGCCCTTCAGCTAACACGCGGATGCTCCACACAAATTTTGGGGGGGAACCTAGTTTTATGGACAGGTCTCACTCCCTCGTGTCAGTATCTAATTGGTTCCCTGGTCCCTCCTCCCTTCAGGCCTTGAGCTGTTGCCACCCCACGTCGGAAGGCTTTGCACACGGCACACTGGAGTTGACAAGTAAACAAACCTGACCCTTAGATGACTGGGTCCAAAAAGAGCGGGAAAGTGAGTAGCCGGGCAGAATTAAGTATCTGTATACAGTACTCTGGAGTTGCTGGGCAGAACTAGCCTGACCTCCAGACGACCGACCCAAAAAAAAACAGGTTGCTGGGCAGAATCAGGCCTCCACACACAGAACTAGCCTGACCTTTAGATGGCCCAGCAGGGGAGAAAAAAAACAAAAACACAGGAGAGCATACACAGCCAGTGTTGCTGGGCAGGATTGAGTCTCTGCCCTCTCCTATACAACAAGAACCTGGTCCAAGATGGAGGCTGCCTTGCCCTTTTAGTAGGACAAGATGGCCGTGGACCAACAATTGGCCATACAGAGCCATAACTATGAATCGGATTGCGACAAGTACAACCCCCCCAGACCCTCAGCTACCTACTTGGGTGGCGAGCCCAAGCTCTTGCTCGTGCTGCAGCACCACTGGCTACTTTTAGGTGCCAGATTGGGCTGAGTTAGTGTGGGTACATACATGGGAGCTGGGCACCACATGTACCCTTAGACTAGGATTCAGAAAAGCTAGTAGGTTGAGCAAGAAGGCACCTCAGCCAGACAGTGGGGAGTTCCAAGGACAAGATTGTGGCCTAAGCCTTACGCCTTGGTGGCAGTTGAGCACTTTTCTCCACTCAGGATACACAGTTGTGAACTCTTTCCTGGAGTTAAGCACCTAAGTCTGGTCAGCCCTTTTTCATAAAATACACAGCACTAGGTGATGGTGCCATTATACTCTACAGCGCATGCGTGCGCGCGCACACATGCACGCACGCACGTACATACGTAGAGACCTAAGTCCAAAGCCTGATGCAGAGCAGGGACTTGAAGTCAGGTCACCCAGGTGATTCACTAACTACTAGGCAATTCTGGCATATGTCTTTCTCAAGTCTCCAATTGTAGCTGTTCCACTTTGTCTGCCTAAGTAATTAAAAAATTAATTAGAACGGGGACTTGAACTTGTGACTCCCACATTTGACTGGGCAACAAAATGGCAGCTGGAATTCAATGTTGATAAATGCAAAGTAATGCACATTGGAAAACATAATCCCACCTACACATAAAATGATGGGGGTCTAAATTAGCTGTTACCACTCAAGAAAGATCTTGGAGTCATTGTGGATAGTTCTCAACATCCAGTCAATGTGCAGTGGCAGCCAATAAAGCTAATGGAATGTGGGAATCATTAGAAAAGGGATAGAGGAGACAGAAAATATATTGCTTGTATATAAATCTATGGTACATGCACATCTTGAATACTGATGCAGATCTGGTCAACCCATCTCAAAAATATATATATTGGCATTGGAAAAGGTACAGAAACAAAAAAGATTAGGGATATGGAACAGCTTTCATATGATGAGAGATTAGTAAAATTGGGACTTTTCAGCTTGAAAAAGAAACAACTAAGGGGGGATATGATAGAAGTCTATACAATCATGACTGGTGTGGAGTAAGTAAATAATGAATTGTTCTTTACACCTCCTCATAACACAAGAACTAGGGGTCACCAAATGAAATTAACAGTCACCTGGTTTATAACAAACTAAAGGAAGTATTTCTTCACACAACACACAGTCAACCTGTGGAACTCTTTGTCAGAGGATATTGTGAAGACTAAGATTATAAAAGGGTTAAATAAAGGAACTATATACATTCATGGAGGATAAGGCCATCAATGGCTATTAGCCAGGCTGGACACAGATGCAAAACCATGCTCTGAAGTGTCCCTAGTCTCTGTCCCAGAAGCTGGGAACAGGCTACAAGGGATGGGTTACTAGATGATTAGCTGTTTTGTTCATTACCTCTGAAGAACCTGGTATTGACCACTGTTGGAAGACAAGATACTGGACTAGATGGACCATTGGTTTGACCCAGTATGGCGGTTCTTACATTCCCCTAACTACTGGGCCATAGAGTGCAATGACTTTTAATATAAAAGTGGAATGGGATCAACAGGCCAGGTTGAGAGAGAGAGAAACTATTTTAGGGGTTAGGGGCATGCTTATGAGAGGTAAAAGATTTGGGTTCAACTCCCTGTGCCATATCAGATGGGGTATATGTGAAAACTGAACCCAGGTCTTCTGCATCGGGGTGAGTACTCTACCAACAGGGCTAAAAGTTACAAGGTAGGGCAGCAGCCTCTCCTCCTCAGTTTTGTGTGAGAAACAGTTTCAGCATCTAATTTCAGGAAAAGAGTCACAGCTGTGAATTCACAAGTGGTGAGAGATGCTTAACTGCCTTTGAGGGGTAGGCTTAGGCCACACCTCCTTGACATTTCCTATTGGTTAGCTTCAGTGGCTCCTTGTTCATTGTGCTGCCTTTTGCAAAGCCTATTCTTAGGCACCTAGTTCTCCCCATGCCTTGTATTGGAAGCCTGAATGTCTAACTCAGGCCTGTGGATTATGCTTGGTGTTGAAAATGTAAATCCCAATTATGGCTCTAAATGTGAATTGCTGCAATCAGACTGGAGTCCTTAGGCAGCTGAAAGAACAAGGTCACCTTTTGCCTACAGTAAACCAAAGAGATCCAGTTTCACCTTGTTGGGTGTGGGGTTTGCTTTTACTACGGTGTTTTGTGCTCTGAGAAAATACATAAGCCCATAATTCCAGGCAAAGCAGAGAGACACTATCACACTAGGAGAAGTTTATGTGAAAGCAGATATACACACAATACAAGGGAAATAAGAGCCAGGAGAGAATATACAAAAGCAACCACAAAGGTTGAAGACATCAGTTCATACATCTCTACAATGTTCTTATTCCAGAACTGTACAGATAGCAGCTAAAGTACATATTTCTCTTTAGAACCACAGTTTTAGTAACTATCATTTAGTTGTTTGATACAAGTCCTATCCTCAGGGAAACCCTCTTTTTTACATCTAAGGATATTTTCAGCATTCAACTGGAGCAGAACTAATGGGAAGAGTTTAAGGGTAGGTCTACACTTACCGCGCGGGTCGACGCAGAGAGTTCGACTTCTCGGAGTTCGAACTATCGCGTCTAATCTAGACGTGATAGTTCGAACTCCCCGCGTGCTCCGGTAGACCAGGCCTGAGTGTGAGCCATTCAGTAGCAGCAGACATATTGGTGTGACAATGTCCAAGACTTAGGCCTGGTCTACACTAAGAAGGGGGGTCGAACTAGGGTACGCAAATTCAGCTACGTGAATAGCGTAGCTGAATTCGAAGTACCCTAGTTCAAACTACTCACCTGTCCAGATGCCGCGGGATCGAAGTCCGCGGCTCCAAGGTCGACTCCGCCACCGCTGTTTGCAGTGGTGGAGTTCCGGAGTCGACCGGAGCACGCGGGGAGTTCGAACTATCGCGTCTAGATTAGACGTGATAGTTCGAACTCCAAGAAGTCGAACTCTCTGCGTCGACCGGCGCAGTAAGTGTAGACCTACCCCCAGAAAGATTATTATTATTTGAAATCTATATGGCTAGCTTGATGTCAGTGGCACTACTCACACTTAAAATGAAGCACACGCTTAAATGCTTTAGTGGACCAGGGCCTCATATACTAGAATTTTCTGGGAAGTTTGGCAATTGTATTCCATTTGCCAAAGTAAGCTTCAGTTTCATCAGAGGAATGGAGGGCTATCTCCATTCCCTGGAGAAGAGGGGACCCTTGTTTTCTTGAAAGGAAAGGACTAAAATTGGATATGAAGTACAGTATTATATATTACTTTCTGGATTAGTCTAAGACAGAAATTATTACCAAGCATTCAATTTATCCAGAGAAGCAGAAGATAAAGTCTAGAATAATAATCTAAGGCAAAAAACATCTCAAAATGCTAAAATGCATAATTAGAAGAACAATACTGAGGGATATTTGGACCTTTAACATCTACATTACATTAATTTATTAGCCAAGTTGGGTGATCAAACGTTACAGCTTTTTACCCATATCCCAGTGTACTCACCCATATCCCTGTACCGTTGAGATCCACTGTCCCACCAAGCACATGTACAATGCAATTCACTTTATTCCACAGGTAGTGGTATCAGTTTTTAAATGAGGGGCCTGGAGCTCAGCAAGATGAGGTGGGTGAGTTAATATCTTTTATTAGACCAACTTATATTGGAGAGAAAGAGAGAGGGAAGCTTTTGAGCCAAAATGAGCTCTTCCTCAGGTCTGGGGAAGGTACTCAGTGTCACAGCTAAATACTAGGTTAAACAGATTCTGGACCTGTCAGTGACAGGCACACTGGCTTCAGTTTGGCATTGTCTATTCCCTGGCAATAGTGTCAGATATCATTAAGCAGTGGAATTGCTTTGAGAAGAAGAGCTTCAAGCGGGCAGGTAGAAAATGGTGGGATAATCTGTGAGTTCAATGACAGACTGCAATATAAGACCTATACAAGGTTCTCATGAAAAAAAGAAGTAACCAGTTAGGGATTATGCAAAATGCACCATGCAAAGCAGGGAAAGGGGACAGTATAAGGGGAAAGTTGCTTATCAAATAAACAGTAAAGAAGCAGCTGCTAACAACTTCCCATCCAATTGGTGAGCTTTCCCTGTCCTTGAAGTCACAGATATGAATGTAGCGGTCAGTCCTGTCAGGGCATGTGCACAATCATCACAGTTTGAGGCACTGTCCATGACCCTCATGTGGCAGAACACATGGATGGCTATAAACAGGTACACAGAAGTTTTTACATTAATTGCCCTTAACAAAACAGAAAGATAAATCTCCATAAAACATGACAACTCTTTTCAGGCACACACATGCATGCATGCGCGCACACACACACACCCTGTGACTACAGGTTTCAGGGTTTTCACCTAGTACTGGTGAAGCAAAACATAGGGCTTGTCTTATCTTTCCCAGATCCATTGTATTGATTTAGATGGAATATATAGGCTCAAGATATTAACATAACCCAGTCACTGTTTTTACATTAAATAATGTAAAACAATGTTTGCAGTTTGGTATAAGTGTGTGTGGGGGAGGGGAGTCTCAGCTTGCTTAGTACTGTGGCAAATGCATTATTAAAATCCTTTTAACCTTTCATTAAAGACATAGAAAAGGAAAGTGGTTCAAGCATTAGAAATGTAAAGTATTAAAATCAGGGTTTCTGGTATTAGGTAAGATGGACTGGAGCTGTTGTGTTGCTGTTATTACAGGTCAATCCCATTTTGTCTCAGATTGTGGTTGAGATTCAGCTGGCACTACTAGAGGGTTCCTCCGGAATGTCACCCGGGTCCCTGGTTTTGGCCACGTCTGGTCAGGACATCTCTTGGGATTAGATTAAGAAGAAGCTCTGGGGTCCTAGGAGAAATCAAGGTAACAGCCACAAAGATAAATGTTGCTCCAGTAACCTCCGTCTGGTCTGCCATATTCCCTTGCCCCTAAAGTCCTTCCTTTAAGGACTCAAAAAGGGAGTCAGTGGAATAGCCCATTCTCTCATTAATTGTGTCCACCACTTAATCCTTATAACTAGGGCCCTACCAAATTCATGGTTCACTTTGGTCAATTCCATGGCTACAGGGGCTTAAAATTGGTGAATTTCATGATTTCAGATGTTTACAGCTGAAATTTGAGTGTTGTAACCGTGGGGGTCCTGATCCAAAAGGGGATCGTGTGGGTGGGGGTGGGGGTGTCCTAACACTGTTGTAGGGGGGTTGCAGGATTGCCATACTCACTTATCTCAGAGGTGGAGATAGGTCTGATTTCCCCAGTGCTGCTGGGAGTGCCCCAACCAGGGGCTCCTAGCTGCTAGTCAGGGCCAGTGGTGGATTAATGCATGGAGCGAGCGGGGAGGCAGAAGCCTTGAGCCTGAGTGGCCTGGTGCCCAGGCAGGAGTTAGCAGGGACAGCAGCCTGGAGCCTAAGTGCCCTCAGCCCCAGCAGGAGCCATGGGGGGTGGCAGTCTGGAGCTCAGCTCCACCCTCACGGCTGCACTGCCTATGGAGGTGGGTCTGATCTCTCCCCTTAACAGCCATACAGGAGAAGGACAAGTCCTGTCCCTCCCCAGCCCGGCTGATTTCGGAAGATCAGATATCACAGGGCAGGGCCTGGTAGGGCCCTACTTATAGCTGACACACCAATTTTGGTTCATTAATGTCTGAACCCACATTTTCTGGTTTATCAAATATGATTTTAACACAGTCCCTGAGTTATATCACTAAGCCATATTGTTTGGACTACTTTAGTCTTTCTGGTTCCCTTTTGTATTTTTTCCTATCACCGTTTGTTATCTTGGTCAGTGGTTCTCAACCAGGGGTCTGGGGCCTCCTGGGGGGGGCTGCGAGCAGGTTTCAGGGGGTTCTCCAAGCAGGGCTAGTGTTAGACTCGCTGGGGTCAGGGGCACAAAGCCAAAGCCCCACTGCATGGGGCTGAAGCCTGGGGCCCTGAGCCCTGCCACCCAGGGCTGAAGCCAAAGCCTGAGCAGCTTAGCTTCATGGGAGGCCCTGTGGCATGGGGCCCCAGGCAGCTGCCCTGCTTGCTACCCCCTAACGCCAGCCCTGGCTTTTATATGCAGAAAACCAGTAGTTTTGGCACAGGTGGGTGTGACGGGTTAGACCCCCTTTTCCACCTGATATTCTTGGGTCTCACTGAGCCCACCTGTTCGACCAGCCTGGGCATCCTCATCCTGTCCTTGCTGTGCCAGGCCCTCAAGCCTTCTCTAGCACACACAGACAAGGCCACGCGCAGCTGCAGACACAGACTGAAATCAGCTCGGTGCCGGAGGGTTCAGCTCGGGGATTTACCCAGCACTCATGTGCACACCTCGTTTGGGGTGTAAGCCCAAAATAATATTGTCTTGCTCTGTATAGAGAGATAAAAATCACCCCCCACACCCCCTGCTCAGTGCACAGCTTTTTGCCCCTCCCCCATGAATTGCACACGCTGGGTTTTGAAACAAACAAAAAAGTTTATTTACTACAAAAGGTAAATTATGAGATTATAAGGGACAGCAAACAGATCAAAGCAGATTACTGAGCAAATAAAACAAAACACCTGAACTAGGCTTGATACATTAAAAAAATTGGCTACAAATAGCAATTTTTCACCCTAAATGTTTTATGCAGGTTGCAGAGTATCTTGAAGGTAAACTGCATCATTTGCAGCTTAAATCTCCAGGTACACCCGTCACAGGCTGACCTTTCTCAGCCTGGGTCCCCATCCTTCTCCCCAGATCAGTTTTAAGTTTTTCCAGCAGTCATCCTGGGTGGGGATTCAGTGAAGAACCAGTGAGCTTGATTAACGCACTTACCAGCCTTAAATAGAATTTACATATGGAAGGAATCTTTTGTTTCCCAGTCCGACCCCTCCACCCCCTCTTACTGGAAAAACTTTGACAGCCCAAGATGGGGGCCTGACCCAGGAAGGCAGGAGATTAGTATCTTCAAAATCTTATTGTTCTTCCTAATGGGCCGTTCAGGCTGATTGCCTACTGTCTGGTGGGCATTTCCCAGATGCAAACACTTTTGCAATTGATACTGAGTTTATATTCCTAACTTCAGATACAGCAATGATACATGCATACAAATAGGATAATCCTATTTGGTTAAATCAGAACCTTTCCAAGGATATCTCACAAGACCCCTCTGGCATCAAATATAACTTAGTTATGTGATATTCATATCATAAGCATATTTCTATGAAGAACATGGGGTGTAGCATCACAGTGGGCCATGGAGTTTTTATAGCCTAGTGGAGTGAGCCTCAGAAAGAAAAAGGTTGAGAACCTCTGATCTAGGTTATTGTGACATTTTATGATTTTTTTTACTCACTTTTTATAGTTAATTTGTTAGCTCAATTAGCACAAGAGGCTCTATCTAGTTGCAGGTATCGGCCATCTGTGATACTTACAAACACAACTATTAGGAAACAGAATGTGTCCCATTCTCTTTCTGGGACATTAAGCAGGGTTTTTGAATTAGAACAGATTGGGAACTCCAAGTTGTAGCTGAGCCTTCAAGTGATGGATAACCTTTCACCCAAACTGCTGCTATGGCCTCTCATGGGAGTTAGGCCATTAGTGCAGTGTGGAGCAGTCACTCCCCAGACTAGGGAAAGCACTATCTCCACAAGGTCTGATTGATCAGGGGAGGAGCTAACCCAGATTATCAACTGGATAGAGGACTGGAAAGAAATCCTACACCTGACTTCGTGCTGCTGATTTTTCTGTCACTAGAAGGGGAGAGTCTCTTGCTTACAACATTTATTTCAAAGAGTATGTCATGCCACAACACTAAGCCACACAGAAATTTGAAGTTATGTATGTTTCTGGTGATTCCATTTCCCTCTCCCACTGTTCTCCCACAAACAGTTCCTGTCATAGCATTATCCTCCATAATGGCAACTATGACATCATCTATTTTCCCAATTTGGTGTTTGATAGGCTTTATCACCTCCACTTGACTTTCCCATTGTGTGGCACTCAGTGGTTTCAGTGTCAGAGAGGATGTTCCTAGATGTTGCTTCAAAATTTGCCATTGATGAGTTGATGCAGAGAAAAATTCATAGATGCTTTGAATTACATTAAAAAATTCAACACTAGAAGCTGATGCTCCATCACTGACCACCAAGTTCAAAGAATGAGAACTGCATGGGGCAAAAAAAGCTTGAAGATTTAACTCTTGGATCTGTGTCTGCACTCCTCTGTTCTTTCCCCTCATGTTGGCACCATTATCATAGCCCTGGCCTCTCATTTCAGCTATTGCAATTCCTGTATCTTCCTGCTTTTTAAGAAGCACATTTATCATACCAGCTCCTGTAGTATCATCAATGTCAATAAATTCTAGAAAATGCTCTCTGACAGGCACCATTGCAGGGACATTTTCACTAGGTTCTGTTGTTACAAAAAGCACCATTAAAATAATTTGTTCCGTATGTTGTTCTGATGTCAGGTGTGCAGTCAAGAATAACAGAGTAACATCTTGCTGACTTCAGATCTGCCATAATCTTCTGTTTGACTTTTGTTGCCAGTAACTGTATGATCACGTTTTGAATTGTTTTTCCAAGGTAGTGGCATGTACATTTCTTGGGTGGTGACTCTTCTTAGATGCTCCTTGAGTACAGCATCAAACCCAGCCATCAGCTTCCACTTAAGGAAGTTTCCATTGTTTGGCACATACAGCTGATCTGAAGTGCCACGCAGTGCTAAGTTTCGGGTAGCAAGCATTCTCACATTGGCAATGAGCTTTTTCAGAACATTTTGCCAGTAAAGAGACTCTGATACAATATTCTCTTGATGCTGATCAGCTATGGTGGCCTTTAACCTTAGTCTCATCTCAAGCTCTTTCCACCTATGGAATGCTCTCTAGTGATTTGCTGCCTTCTCATGGCATGCCACATTTCTAGCCAGATTTTTCCAGTCCTTTGTTCCTGTAGAACCCAATGTGGCCGGAACTTTAGACTGGAAGAGTTTGCAACAAAAACAGTATGCAGCATTCTGGTTTTTGAGTACATCAGCCATGGCCTCTTATAGGGAGCCAGAGTGGCTTCCCTCCGAACCTGAGGGTAAAGAGCCACTCTCTCAGCCTGAGTGAGTGGGGCCAGGCCAAGCTTACTCCACCTCCCCAGAAGGGAAGGGGTGGAACAGGAAGTACAAAGGGCAGGGCTCTTAGCCCAGTCAGGGCAGCACCAGGGAGGGAGGCAGATGTAGATCACTGGCTGCTCCCTTTAGACCCTGCTGCTGCACCAGGGGAGGCCCTGGACCAGGAGAAACCTGACCTGGAGGAAGGACTGGGGCTACCAGGACTGCCTGCCACCAAGTACCCGGAGGAACTAGAGGAGCCTGATGCAGAGGGGGAGTTGGAGCTGCCAGCAGCTGAGTACCCAGACAAGCTGGAGGGACCGGAAGGACTCACTCAAGCGACCGAGTAGGAAGTAGCCCAGGGACAGAACTGCACAGTGCGGTGAGTCTATTTGGTCAGCATGTTGCGGAAGGACCCCTGCTGACCCAGTGGCAGGATCCTCGCCCTGCCACTGTCAGGGCTCTGGGCTGGAATGCAGTGGAGTTGGGTGGGCCTGCATTCCCCTACCCTGGCCAACCCGCCTCGGGTAGCAGAATCCCGACAATGATAGAGACCTTGCCGGCACCTCCGCTAATTCCCTAGTGACAGGCGGTGTGACTCAGGCCGGCCAGTGAGGCAGTAACTCCCCACCGTCCCCTAGTGGCTCGGTGGGCCAACCGACACAGGTCACATCTCTCCATTTTGTCACCATTGGGGATTTCATGCCAGTAATGTATTGGATGGAAACTTCTATTTTCATTGTCTTTGGGGAACATGAAGTTTTTCACTTGCTGCGGCCCATGCAGTACAAGGAAGTCCCTCAGGCTACTTTTAGCTCAAGTGGGTCCACAGTCCTGGATCATCTAGACTTAAGGAACTACACTCAGCAGCAGCTGTTTCTTATGCCTCCACCACACTCTTCTCTGATCTACACTTCTCTTCAGGAATGTGCACGGTTACACCCATTTGAGATGGAGATATGGATGCTGCAGTAGCTGCCAGGTCACCTGCACTCTGACTAAGTGGAAGATCGGGCATCTCCACACCACTCTCATCCTCACTGGGGCTGGAAGGCTCACCATGAACATTTGTGTCTATGTATCTCAGGAGAGCTCCTTCCTGTTTAGATAGAAAAGCTTCCTTTGCTGTCTTTCTTTTTCTGAATGCTGCCCCAGAGGGGCGTTTTCTTTTTTCACTCATGACTGCTGTTCTGTGCCAGCTATAGTGGCTCTCAACACTCAATTGAAGGGGACAAATAAGCAGGCTGGAGAAGGGCATGAGTGAGGGAAGATATCAGTGTCTTAAGGGCCTAACTGGCTCCTACTACTTCAGTTGAATGCCTGTTCTCCTCAAGTGGGTTCAGGGAAGCAGCAGGAAACAGGAAACTCCCTGAGAAGCTGGTGTTAATCAGTCCAGGCTCCTGGGGGTCCTAGAGAGGTACATAAGAGGCTCCTCCTCCTCTCTTTCCCTGCAGCTCCTGCTACTTTCTGTTATTCCCTCTCACCTTTTCTTCTGCCTACCTGTTATGTCTCTTGTGCCCTCCTTCCTCCAGCACAGCACAGCACTCCACCATCTCTGTGCATCTAGAGCAGAGATAATACATATGCACCGACAGCAGACACAATTTTCTACACTCTGGGTCCTAGTGGCCCCCCCGCCACAGTCTTGCACCTGAGGTGTCCGCCTCAGTTCGCCTCATGGTAAGGCCAACCCTGGGTTTTCATTAGTAAGCCAAATGATCTTAGAACATTTCCCTACATCAAACAACAGCAATAAAGTCTGTGCCTCTATTGCAGCTCCAGCATGTGAAGAGCCACCTGCCATTGATTTTGGGGGCATTGTTAGAGACAACCAATCAGCATATTGGGAGAATGAGAAAGTGCAGTACAACTGCAATCCTGGATACACCCTGACAGGATCTGAATGGATCACATACAGTGGGAAAACCTGGTCACCTGCACCACAGTGTTTGGGTAAGAGAAACTGCTTCTCTGCTCTTCCCTACAGGTTGGTTCTTTAGTAGAGATGGACTCAAATCAAACCCATGAATTCAAAGACTCCCAAACTTTGTGGGATAGGGGATGTGATATGAGAATTCAGAGCATATTAATGTCTCTGATGGACCAGGCTTGATCCTTAAACGTTGTGCAGAGGTGTCCATCGGAAACATTGTGGACAGCAGTAACATTTGTAGGTGGTAGTTGGTTGGCCCTATACTGACTCCACTCAAAAACACCAGGGTAAGTTACCCCATGATGACCATTTTTTCTTTCCTTAGCCTTTGGCATACAAGGGGGAATTCCTTCAAAACATGATTTACCACATTCAATGCTGCTTCATGCCAGAATTCAAAGTGTCTGTTTGACCAATGAACTTCTGATCAATGTTTGATAAACACTCGCTTGCACAATGCCAGCCTCCAGTGGTGAAATGCTGTGTCTTGGGGCTTGGCTTCATTAGAGTTTTTTTGCCTCCATTTAATTGACTGATGGTTAACTCAAGGGATTTAATGCGAGTGTAAAGGGTGATGTGAGCAGTTCCCAAATGTTTGTCATTAACCAGAGGGATCAGCCTTGGGCAAACCAAGTTAGTATTCTGGGACAAATGTTTGAAGAGAGTCCAAACTAGTGTTTACAAAATAATAACTAGCTTGAATTAATTGGTAATGGATTAATTTGAGGTAAAAACTCTAGTTTAGATATCCCCTCATGGTTCTATCTACTGCATCTGCCAGCCCGGCTGCACCCTCATCCTGCTAACTTTGAGGAGGGAAAAGGGGGCCATACAAATACATCCAGAATATCCTGCCACCTTCAGAGAGAGAGGGTCCCAGTAACTTGTTAATCAAAAACTGATGTGTATGCAAGAGAAAGAGTCGGTCAGACAGCAAGAGAGAGACAGGAACTTTATTCTGGGGTCAGGAGATCCTGCAAAATTTCATAGAGAAGAAGTGAGGGTGTTTGTGACATTCAGGGTAACGATAAAAAACATAAGAACAGAAGAATGACCATACTGGGTCAGACCAAAGGCCCATCTAGCCCAGTATCCTGTTTTCTGACAGTGGCCAATACCAGGTGCCCCAGAGGGAATGAACAGACCACGTAACCATCAAGTTCCGAACAATGGCTGATTTTGGCTGTTTAGTAAAACAAAACATCTGCAGCTTTCTGAACATTGTTTGTAGGGCAGCGCCTACCTATGCTTGCAGCAGAGTTTCAGTTTACAGACAATATTTTAAAGTTCTGTAAAATCATATGGCAAGGAGTTTGCCTTGAAAAATTGCTGTGATATTTCAAGTGTAGGACTAGAGCAAGTAGTGCAAATTTTGGGTAATTTCATAAAAGGATTTCCAAGACTCCCAGAAAAAGACTCTGCTTTTAAAAATAATGGATGCTTATAACACTTCTGCATGCACTGGTTCAAAACAAATGAAAGAGGGGATCCACACACAACTCACATACCTGAACTCTCACTGTACTCAGCTTATATTTTGCACTTGGTTCTGGAAATGCATTAATAAAAATATTAGCTATTTATTTAATTTCTGTGGAGTGAGTGGTTTTTGGCCTGACAGTATAATGCACAGGCTCATTCTGGTACATGGTTGTCTTTTTGCCAAAGAGCACATGACGGCTAGTCCTGAGTGAATGCCCTCCCCCCAAAATCCCCTTGTAGCCTTGTGGAAGAGGCATTGGTCTAGTTAGCCAATGTATTTGTCTTCTCTTGTACTACACCTGTTCATGTTTCTGGGTGCTTCACTGCTCTTCTTTTTGTTTTCAGGTAAGTGGGAGTTTGTACAAGGTCAAATTTCGCAGTAGTGGGATGAGATCCAAGATTTCTAATATTGAAGACCCAGTTCTTTCATTGAGTCACATTGGTTTTTTGTTTGGAAATGCATGTGCCAGATGAAATAGTCTGACATGGTAGAATTGGAGCTGGGTTAAAAACTGATTTGTTTGGTTCGCTGGCACTTCCAAAATTCTGGAATAAAGAAAGAAAAACCATTCAAGTCAAAGTGAATCTAAAAATTTTGAAAAACGTTGGCAAATCAGAAAAGTTGACAACGCTGTAATTTCAAACAAAATGTTTACTTTGGATCAACTTCAGCAACTAAAGTCTTACAATTGGACACATTTTTTTGAAATGCATGCGCCAAATTAAATATTCAGACATGATGGAAAATCAGTTTAATGGTTGTCCATAGTGCATGGTGTACTTCTTTTTTCTGAAGAAAGAAAAAAGGTGGTTTATAAAACTGATTTATTTTCCCCAATAGGAAGTTCTGAAGATTCCAACAAATGCTTCTTGTGCACGTTGTTCTCAAACTTTCTGGAGCCAGGAACCCCTCTTTAAACATATGAATAAATCATGAACTCCCTTTCCAGCATTTCAAAACTACAAGTCCCTTCAGATCCATAGAAACTCTACGTGAACTCTTAGGTTAGCAGATTGTAGTATGAAAATTTGTGTTGAACAATTAATTGCCCATTTTGGAAAACAGAATAAAGAATGTAGTAATAGAAATGAAAATTAACATGAGGAATGCATAGTGAAAATTTCTGAAGACCAAAAATGTAGCTTAAGCAACCCTAATTTTTCTTATATTTACACATGAGAAATTTTTCTGAACTCCCAGTAGTAGATAGCTTAGTACTTAGTACAAGTATTTCCCAGATCACGCTGTGTGGAGAGAAATTTCATGTACTGAAAGAAAATATTGGGAAAAAAACAAACCCTCGAACTGTATTCCCGTTGGAGTTTACACATGTTATCTCTAGTATCTTTCTGTTGAAAGAGAGATGATACAACTACAGGGAGGGGTTAGAAAGCAAGATCAATCTTTAAAAGCAGTTGCTGAGGACAGAATCCAGAGAGGAGCAGAACTCAACATCAGCCATTACAAGCGCTGGGTTTACTTTGTCAACCACCAGGATGACTTTGCTGAGCTGTATCGTCATTCAGCTTCTCTGGGCTTTATGTGCTAATGGACAAGGTGAGATGCAAAATTAATCAAAATATGCAACACTTTAGCTTAACTCTTCCCTGGTGTGGTGTTATATTAAATATACTCAATGCTGATATAGTCAAGTGCTGTTACAGCAAACTCTCATATATACCACTTCAGCTCACATCATTTGATATTCAGTCTAATTTTTATGAAGCTCTAGAGACTATCCATGTGCGTAATCTATGCCTGATACAGCAGGGCTGAGTGCATTCCCCAAAACACTGCAGAGTTCAAAGTGCAGAAGCAGGTGAGCATTTCCAATATTTCTATAAGTGGTACTACTGTAATCAGGACAGCAGGTGAAATTCACTCATGTACTCAAATGCCTCTTATTCATGCCATGCTATGGGAGTTGTAATTATATTTATTGTATTCTGGTTTGTTTAGAAACTGTTCCATATCACTCCCAGGTTCACTATTATATGGATTGAGGAAAATGCTCTGGCATGTGGGCCTGATATATAGGTACCATGGGGATAGGAGCCTTCCATATACTTATCGATAGTGCAATGAGCCCTATAGAATGAGTGGGCACTTTAATTTCTGACACCAGATCTGACTTGTCCATTTCCATGCTGGCATATAGTAAAATATGTCTTGGAGGGATGACTTTCCAGGAGACTGGGGAGTTCCTGAGTATTTACGGGCTATTTGAATGTGGTGAAGAGAAAGTAGGGTCTATTTGAAAGCTAGCTATTAAAATTGAGTGGCTCTGGGGCGGAATCAGCGTTGTGTAGTGAAGGAGTCTTGTTTGTAGGACCCTTGTCTCATATGGACACTAAGGTTTATGTTCTGCATTTCTCACCTCAGGGTTAATCCTGCCAGGTCCACCCATAATTTACCCAGCCAATCTCATTAGGGCAAGGAGTAGAACAGGGATCGGCAACCTCTGGCATGCGGCTCGCCAGGGCAAGCACCCTGGCGGGCCGCACCAGTTTGTTTACCTGCTATGTCCACAGGTTCGGCTGGTTGCGGCTCCCGCATTGGCCTGGAGTGGCAAACCTGGGACTTGCCCTGGTTCTCTCACTTACCATGTAGGTGCGAACTGCAGCCAGTGGGAGCCGCGATCGCCAAACCTGCGGACGTGGCAGGTAAACAAACCGGCCCAGCCTGCCAGGGTGCAAGCCACGTGCCAAAGGTTGTTGATCCCTGCTCTACTCCTTGCCCTAATGAGATTGGCTGGGTAAATTATGGGTGGACCTGGCAGGTTGCCGATCCTGAAGCGGTGGAGAGTTCTTTCTCCGGAATCCATGTATTGTGGAGGGGTTCTTCTGATCATAAACACAAAGCCATTAGTAGCTCAGGACCCACCTTCATTGGAACTCACATCTCCATTTATGATGTGCCAAGACTTTCACTCCTTTGGGACAATGCAAATCAAGCCTAGGGTGTGTGTGTGTGTGTGTGTGTGAGAGAGAGAGAGAGAGAGAGGGGGGGCATTTTTGGTGAAGGAGATCCAGCTCCAGCTCTGGGATGAACTTCCAGATAACATAACAAAAATTATGTCTGTCCAGTTTTAGGTCACACTGCAAGACTTGCCTTTTTGATAAAGCTTTCCCACCTTAATCAGGATGATACTTGTAACAACAACTACCTGCTCCCTGTTCCCCACACAGCAAAATAAAATAAAATTACCTTAAGCAGATCCTCCTAGCAGCAGAGACAGGAGAAGAGCTACAGACTTCATTACGTGCTCAGGGATCTCACAGTTTGATGCAGAAAGTGCTCGTATATTGCAATGTCGAGAGGTAAAAAAAAAGTTGGATATAAAGAATCTTAACTGAAGGGGATTTATGGTCTTAAGTCCTGTTTCCATTTCAACTTGTTTGTTTATTTCTGTATAGAAATTACTTGTGATCCTCCAGCAGTGACTAATGGAACCTTCCAGCCCCAAAAGAGAGTGTTCAGAGAAGATGATGTAATCAGAGTAGACTGCAATCGTGGATTTCACTTTGACACAGACAACAGGGAAAAGACAGCAGAATGTACAAAGAATGGCTGGTTACCTATTCCAAGATGTAGCTGTAAGTTGCTTTTATGTCTTAACGTGTTTAGACACTATCAAAATCCATGATTATATAATGTGTGCAGTTGACAGTATAAAAATATTTAAATAAAAAGGATCTGGTGGCCTCATTTCTGCAATAAACAGAAATGAAAGATTCAGACCTGCAGGGCTTTTCCCTTTTGCAAAGTTTACTTTAAATGTCTTGGAAAAAGTCCCTGTGAAAACAACGTGGTATGATATCAGATAGCATAGTCGTAAATAATTGTATGAGCAACATATACACTATGATTGACTTTGCAAAAGTGTTAAGATCAACCTCCTACAGGGAAGATTTGTATCTCTGTATTTTACCTATCAAAATGGTAGCATGCCAGGCACAATACCAGTATAATATGAATGATAAGAAACTCTATGGGGCATATTTAGACTCTGAGTCACTCATATACACCACAGCCCTACTTTTGTGCCCTCAGATTTGGTACCTTCATTTATTCTGAACTGTCACAGTTTTTTCCAGGTGGTTCTTCTTGTGCTAAAGTTTTTTCTTAAACGTTTACTTAATCTTTCCTCAGGTAAAATCCCAGTGGCTGCAATGAGAGAGTTTTGTTGAGTAGAGACTAAGTAAAAATTGAGGAATTTGGCCCATGATATTTAACAATAAATGAGAGCTGTCTAAAACAGGAGGAGGGGAAGCCCACCAGTGTCATTATAAATTAACCCTCTCATAATGGGACTACAGATTTTGTGGTAAACACAGAGCTTGTTGTGTGTGGAGGGAAATCAGTCACCTCCAAGGTACCATCTTGCCCACTTGTGGCTGGCCCTGTACCACAAACAGATCCCTCACAATATGTGGGTTCTGGGGGAGGACCCCTTGCTCACCAGGTGAAAGCAGTAATGCATGTGCCAGTTGAACAATCTGAGTGAACTGTGAGTGGAACCTTGCAGAACTCTCCCCTCCTCCCACATCTTCCAATGAGTTTCCACAGAACAGGGTAATCTTTCCTGGAGTCTGTGAATAACAAACCATTATGCAATAATTTCTAAAGCTGTCCCATTCTACTTGGTAGGAAAAGCTTATGGAGATGAAAAGTAAAATAACCCAGATCATCGTATTGTATATGTCCTGAACTCATGACTACATTTAATGTAACATTCAAATGCAAAGTACTAAAACTGAGGAGAGAACTGATGAGTGAATATAACAGTGAAATTTTCTTTCATGTACTTTGTAATATATATATGTTCCAAACTTTCTTTTAAAGTGAAACTCTGTGACTACCCACATATAGAAAATGGCAGATTAACTGGCTATTACAAAAACCACAGAGAAAAAGATTTTCCAGTACGTTTAGGGGTGACAATTTTCTACAGATGTCTTGATGGTTATGTATCTAAGAGTGAGAGCACCTGGAATCTCATCAGATGTACTGCAGATGGCTGGGACCCGATGCCAAAATGTCTTAGTAAGTAAATGTAAATTTGCTTTTCCTTAAAAATACTATTGTAGCATGAAACACTAATAAATATGTAGCGCATCAGTAGCAGCGGCATTTGAAGGAACCAGGTTGGGGGGAGTGGGGAGACTGTATAACAATGCTTTGGTAGTCTGGCCTTTACATCTCCCAGTCAAGACTTGTAATCCAGGGACATGAAAAAATCTTTAATAGGATTTTCCCCTTGTTAGTCATGGCATACAAACAGAGAAGCTAGATAAACACACAAAATATCCTTTTGGGAAGGTTGCATAATAACAATACTTTATTTCTTAATGTCCAAAATTTTTACACACAAAACCAAAAACACACATCGAGAAAGCAGGCTGGTCCCCCAGGCAGGGAGGCACAATTCACCCCATCTTACTACAGGCTTCCTCTTTACTGACTGCTACTAGACCCATATTGCATGTTTCCCTACAGAGCCCCCCAGCCTGCAAACAGGATGAGGAAAATACTGATCAAGTCCACATGGATCTCACTTTAATAGCTTTATGCAGAGGGTGCTTGTATACTTTAATATAGTTTTCAAAACAGCACACTCCTGCCCTGTGAATTCCTCATTTAAAACAAACACAGTGAAAATGTTCATAAATGTAACCGTATGGGAGGTCTGTGATTTCACTGAGGCCAGTGGTACTTGCCAGGAAAAGTGAGTGACACCTGAACTTTGTCCTATTCCTTATGGATCATGCTCAGCAGGAGCATGCTCATTCTCCTTCTCTTTTGGCCATTATCTTCTAGCACAGGGATCGGCAATCTTTGGCATGCAGCTCACCAGGGTAAGCACCCTGGCAGGCTGGGATGGTTTGTTTACCTGCTGCGTCTGCAGGTTCCGCCGATCGTGGCTCACTGGCTGCAGTTCGCCACTCCAGGCCAATGGGGGCTGTGGGAAGCAGTGCGGGCCGAGGGATGTGCTGGCCACCGCTTCCCGCTGCCGCCATTGGCCTAGAGCGGTGAACCGTGTCCAGTGGGATCCACGATCGGCTGAACCTGCGGACACGGCAGGTAAACAAACTGGCACGGGTTGCCGATCCCTGTCCTATAACCATCCTGAGCTTGTATCTGGTAACAGTTGATCAGTGTGCCTCTTCATTGTCTCCCCTTTTACCTCTACCAAACATGTCACTGGTCCCAATATCTGCTTTACCACATCTTTTCCCCACTTCATCCCTCCCTGGTGATTTTGTACCAACACTGCCTGTCCTATGCAGAAAAACCTGAAAGGTTTACATTGTGGGTTTTTGACTGTTTGCTGTTTTTCACTGAGTATTCTCAGTAAGTCTGGTCTAAGTAAAGCAAATGTAGTATCTAACCTAATGTCTTAAAAAACTCAGCTGGCAGATTGTGGGGTAGACCTATATGAGAACAGGAAATTTGCAATGCAGCGTATCCCCTATGATTTTTGTCTAATGCTTGTTTCCATATTTGCTTAAAATAATCGGCCAATCCATTTGATGCTGGGTGATAGCATCACCTAATATGCTTCCACACATTTTGCCATAGAAATGTCTGAAAATCTTCAGAAATAAATTATGGACCATTATCTGAAAAGAGGCCTGTAGGTAAACTCTACATGGCAAACAGAAGAGGTTGTTGTCATGTGAACCAACTCTGACCACCAAGAATAAGCATCAACCACAACTAAATAAATTTGTTTATTTTTCTGCAAAGTCAATGTACAGCCATTGACAGGGCTTCATAGCCCCCTTCCATGGGTGACATGGTACCATTTCTGGTATGTTTCAATGGCTGTTGCAGGAGTTATACAGGTTACTTTCTATTTCTATATCTTGAACTAAAGCCAGCCACCTAACATAACTTCTGGCCACTCCTTTCATTTTACTACTCTTTGGTGCTGCTCATGTAATTCCACTGGCATCTTTTGCTGTTCATGTTTTGCTATTACTACTCGTAGCCCCCATAGCAAACAATCATTCATGGATAACTCCAGTTTCCTGAATAGTAAGGACTAATTTGCTCTTTGGTTATGAGGTGTAGCCATCCCAGAAGAGTATAGTGAATCACCTTTGAACCCAGTAGTGTTACCAGTGTCTTATAATCAGTGATGAGGGCAGTGATTAGGTCACTTAGCTGGGATGTAGGAGAATGGCAAAGCAGGGACTTGACCTGGTTCTCACTTATCATATAGGTGCCCACCACTTGGCTCTTGGATATTCTGGGGTGAGCATCTCTCTCTCTCTCTCTGTCTCTCATATTTGTTATGAAAAAATTCAACTCACGTTTTGTCTTAAAGTGAAATAGGAAAACTGTTCCCTGTCCAGCTCTATACCTCAGCATATTCTGGGAACTGGTATGTGTAGGGAACACGCTTAGTACCTAGAGAATTGACTCTGGGCTGGAAAGTAATTCAGAGGTTGGGCGCAGACCAGGGGAGTCTGAGAGACCTAAAAGCATCACAGCTGTTCCATAAAGTCTTTAGCCAATATCTAAGATTTCCCAGATTAGTGCACAAAGCTTTTTACAAAGCCAGATCCACTTTAAGTGGAAAGCTTTGAGTTCCAGTTGGAGAAATCTGTAACCTACACCCAAGTTTTCTCCATCTGCTGTGAAGATTTTTTCATGGAGTTCCCTGGCGTCTCAGAGTCTCCAGCTGTTTCCCCCATCACTCATCACAGCCAGGCTCCGCATCATCATCAGTTCTCGCTCTCCTTCTGCATCTTTGCATCTCAGCTGCAGACCCCAGCATTCCCCAGTATAAGGCCTAATTCTAGACCTGAGTCCAGTGCCCAGTCAGCACCTCTCCATGGATACTTCCCTGCCAAATCTATTCTTCCCCCTCCACCTCCTGTGAGGATGCTGTCTCTTCAGGAGGACAGGTCCTGCTTTCCTCTATGAGACCTTAGGAGGGCCACCAGCCACCAAAATGTATCTCCACACTGGAGCAGGGGGCTGCACTAAGTACACATCCTCAGATTAAAACCTCTCCCTCTTCCTAGCCTGCCAGACTCCCCTATTTCAACGTCCCACCTCACTGCTCCCCACACTCTTAGCACCTTGGAATGCTCTTCAGTGCAATAGTATTTAAAATTATAAATACTTGTAGATTAGCAATTACAACTTTATGGCTCCAGTGATTAAAAAAATTAAACAGTGGGTGCTTAATCATTCACAGAGTGTCTTGGCTGGTGGGGATACAGACAATCCTAAATTTTTAGTTTCAAAACTGAAATTCTAATCTCTTATAGTAGGCAGGGGGAATGCACACTAATTGGCCCTGTATGGATTTTTAATGTGCAGCTTATTCTATTTTTACATTAGAAGTGGCAGAAATATCATGAGATTTTACCCCTCCAGCCCCCAATGTGTAAAGGGCTCATTTTTTGAAGTCTTAATGTTTGAAAACTTCTATTCTACACTTTGAAAAACTAAAGGACAATCTCCATTAGATAGGAATAGCTACTTCCCATGAAAAGTTAGAAGAGAGAAGTGGGGGTCACCACAACCTGGCGTGGTGTTGTGAATTAAATAGATCTGTGGGCATGCATGGGTTTTCACAAAGCACAAACAAGGACAAGATCTGTTCCCCAAAGAGCCTAGAGTCAAATTCAGGCCAACACAATGCACAGGATAGCTGTTCCAGTACAAGATCAGTAGGCTTACATACATTGGTGGTCAGAATGATATAGGAAGTGAGAGCGAAAGAGGTGAGTTTTAATGAGGGATCCGAAGTGTAGAATACTGGTGCATAGAATGGGAGGCTTGACAGAAGGTGGAAAGCCAAAGTATCTCAGTTTTTTTTCCTCCCAGTTTAAACGCCTGCTGTCCAACTGCTAATTGTACTAAACCTTTTTCCTTTAGAAAAGTGTTCTCCCATTTGGTTGGCAAATGGTAGATTCCTAATTCTATGGCAGAAAGTCTACAAAGAAGGTGATGACATTTCGTATGTGTGTGATCATGAATATATCCCTGAAAATCAGCAAGCAAAAGCTACATGCACAAAGAATAACTGGATGCCTACTCCAAGATGTATCTTTAACCGTAAGCAGCATTTTTGTTCTTTTGGGCTCCTGACTAAACAACTGCAAAAACACTGCTATCATGTTCTGCTTAAGAGAAATACAAAAATAGTGTAATGATTAGTATAGATAGAACCTCCACCAATAGGTGGTGCTGTATCTTTATCTTAATGCTAAGTTTTTTTTTGTTTTTAATATATTGTTATATCTGATCAGGGCATTAGTAAGGAGTTTAGCTCTGCCTGTTTGTGCTGGAGTTACTACTTGCAGTGTCCCAATCTATTCTTTGATTTCTATAAGCTAGTGTTATAGTATCAATTCTAGCAGATAATTTATGAGAATGTGTATTCTTGACCTGAGTAACTATCAGATATGTTGTTGTGACCCTCATCCTTCCTCATCCAGACCCTCTATGCTCTTTGTCACCACCCACTTGTTGTGTCATGTCTAATATTTAGATTGTAAAGTTCTTGGGACAGGTACTAAGTATTTCTTTATCTTCTGTGAACAGCCAAATATATTTGTGGGAATAATAAACATTATTAATAATAATAATGCTCTTCCTGCATCCCATACTTGTTGTTCCTTATCCCCACCCTGAGCCTCTCCTGGTTCTTCTTATATCCCTCCTTACAGGTTGGCTCTGCTCCCTGATGGTCTTCACTCCATTGCATTTCAGTCATTCTATTTCCTTCTCCTTCTCCAGGCTGACTGGGCACCATCCCTGTGGGGAATGAGAGTGCAGGAGAGAGAGTTTCAATTATTTCAGTTTTGATGCCCAGAACCATTGTGGCCCCCTGGAAGCTAGGAAGAGCAATTTCAGGGAAGTCCAGTTCAGCCCCTGCAGCCCTAGAATATGCTCAATGTGGACAGGATCTGAAAAGAATTTAGCTGTCAAACTGTAACAGATCTGTATTGGGCATTTAAAATCTGAGGCTTACATAAACTTATAACTTGGCCAAATTTGAGTGAATATTCTGGAGGACAGTAAAAGATACATTCTTGATGCCAGGTGGACATCCCAGTCAAGTTGCAAGTCCTTTCCCCAAAGCATCCAAGTGCCTGAGTTTCTTAACAAAACAACTGTACAATTATTTTAACTTTTTTTTTAAAAAATTTTTTAAACAATTTTTTCCAGCAACCTTAATAACCGGCGATGTTACCTGAGCCAAATTATGGCATTTAGTGACTAGCCTGTGTTGGGAAAGGTGTGGAGGCAAACTGGCCCAGGGAGGTATTGTACTGTAGGAAGCCCAATCCCTCCCCCCACCTCCACCAGTCTGGAGGAGTGTGTGTGTGTGTGTGTATAGGATCCTCGAGGGGGAGGCCAAAACCAAACTAACAAAAATGTGTCTCCTTAAAAAAAACCCTCCAAACTTACCCCTTCTGGCAGAATTCCTAGTGCTTCCTTATTGTTCTAGTAAGCAGGCTGGCTTATTCTCCCTTTCCCTTAGATGTCAGCTTGGGGAGGAACTGCTTAACCTATTCTTACGGCCCTTGAGATCTCTGAGCCTGGAGTCAGAGAAACAAAACTTACAGTCAGACATACAAAGTCTCTAGGGCCCTCGTCAGACTAGTGACCTAAAGACTAATGGGCCTGCAACCTGTAGCAACCTGTGTTGTAAGCGCCAGACTGTTCCTGAAAGGGGTAGTACACCTGACCACATATCTCTCCTCTTTGACTGGACCCATTGGTGCACTCAATCATGCCTACATCTTCCTCAGTCAGAGAACAGAAATCAGTGTTATGCTGTTCCTTTCCTGGACAGTGTTCTACTGCTCAGAAGTGACATTGACATTTCATCATGTGGAGCTAGTGCAGAGCCATACGATCAGTGATCAAGATAAACACAGTACCCAACAGGGAGTGTACTAGCATCCTAGTGGCCCTGCAGATGGGCAAGTATTTCTTTTTGAGGGCAGAGTACCACATCTCTCTGTCTAGGGGCTTCCTACTCATGAAGAGGATGGGATATTAGTGGCCTTGGAACAGTTGGGAAAGGACCATACCCAGGGCTAACTGTGAGGCATTGGTCTGTAAAAAACTCCCGTGTGAAGTCGGGGCTGTGCAGAAAGCATTTATTGCCGAGAATTCTCTTCATTTCCTGAAACACCTGGTCTCACTGAGGTGACTCCAATCTGTCTTGTGGATGAGTTTTCAATAAGGTCTATGAGAAGTGCTTCCAGTGAGGCAAAAATTAGCATAAACTGTCCATAATATCTGGCTGGGCCCAGGAAAGACGCACCTGTTTTTTGATGCTTGGAACAGATACATTGGCCAATGAACATAAACATGGCCATATTGCATCAGACTAATGGTCCATATAGCCCCATATCCTGTCTTCTGACAGTGGCCAGTGCCAGATAGTTCAAAGGGAATGAACAGAACAGGGCAATTACCAAGTGATCCATTTCCTGTTGTCCTGTGGCAGCTTCTGGCAGAGGTGTAGGGACACCCAGAGCATGGGGTAGTTGGAACTAGGGATGCTGAGGGTGTGGCAGCACCCCCTAGCTTTAAGTGGTTTCCATCATGTACAAGGTTTACAGTTTTGTTCAATGGCTTTCAGCACCCAACTATAAAAAATTGTTCCAACACCAGTGGGGTTGCATCTCTGACCATCTTGGGTAATAGTCATTGATGGACTTATCCTCCATGAACTTATCTAATTCTCTTTTAAACCCTCTTATATTTTTGGCCTTCACAGCGTCCTCCATCAACGAGTTCCATGGGTTGACTGTGCATTGTGTGAAGAAGTACTTCCTTATGTTTGTTTTAAACTTACTGCCTATTAATTTAATTGGGTGACCCCTAGTTTTTGTGTTATGGAAGAAGTAAATAAAACTTATCTATTCACTTTCTCTACCCCATTCATGATTTTATAGACCTCTATTATATTTCCCCCTCAGTCACTCTTTTCCAAACTGAACAGTCCCAATCTTTTTAATCTTTTCTCATGCGAAAGCTGTTCCATACACCTAATCATTTTTGTTGCCCTTCTCTGTACCTTTTCCAATTCTAATATATATTTTTGAAATGGGGCAACCAGAACTGTATCAGTATTCAAGATGTGGGGGTATCATGGATTTATACAGTGGCATTATGATATTTTCTATCTTATTATCTATCTCTTTCCTAATGGTTCCAATAATTCAGTTAGCTTTTTTGATTGCCACTGCACATTGAGCAGATGTTTTCAGAAAACTATCTATGGTGACTCCAAGACTTCTTTCTTGAGTGTTAACAGCTAGTTTAGAACCCATCATTTTCCATTAATAGTTGGAATTATGTTTTCCAGTGTGCTTTACTATGCCCTTCTCAACTTTGAATTTCATCTGTCATTTTGTTGCTCAGTCACCCAGTTATGTGACAGCCCTTTGTAACTCTTTGCTGTCAGCTTTGGACTTAATTATGTTGAGTCATTCAATATCATCTGCAAACTTTGTCACCTCACTATTTAACCCATTTTCCAGATCATTTATGAATATATTGAACAGTGGGAGACCCTGATATTTTCCTCTTTACATAGTGAAATCTGACCATTTATTCCTACCCTATTTCCTATGTTTTAACCAGTTACTGATCCAGGAAAGGACCTTTTCTTTTATCCCATGACTGTTTACTTTGCCTAAGAGCCTTTGGTGTGGAACTTTCAGAAAGCATTTGACAAAGTCCAAGTACACTATATCTGGATCACCCTGTCCGCATGCTTGTTGATATCCTCAAAGAAATCTAATATATTGGTAAGGCATGATTTCCCTTTACAAAATCTGTGTTCAGTCTTCCCCAACATATGTTCATCTATACGTCTGATAAGTCAGTTCTTGACTATGGTTTCAATCAATGTGTCTGGTCCTGAAGTTATGCTTACCAGACTGTAATTACCAGGATTCCCTCTACAGCCTTTTTAAAAAAATCAGTGTTACATTAGCTATCTTCCAGCATCTGGCACAGAGGCACATTTAAGTGATAGGTTACATACCACAGTTACTAGTTCTGCAATTTCATATTCCTTAATTTATGCTCCTTTCTGTTTTCCTCAGTAGGATTTGATGTTCAGTTTTTAAAGTATGCTTCTTTTTTGCCTCCAATTGCCTCTTTTACTCTGTTTAGCCTTGATGGCACTTTTTTTGGATCTTGTTGCTGCTTTTTTAAAAATTTGGTATATACCTTTAGTATGAACCTTTATTGTGGCGTTTTAAAATAGTTTCCATGCAGTTTTCAGGCTTTTCACTCTTCTCACTGTTACTTTTAATTTCTGCCTAACTAGCTTCCTCATTTTTGTGTAGTTCCCCTTTTTAAATTTAAATGCTAGTATGGTGGGTGTCTTTGGTATTCCCCCTCCCCTCCACAAGAATGTTAAATTTAATTACATTATTGTCACTATTACAGAGTGTTTCAGCTAAATTCACCTCTTGTACTAGATCCTGTGCCCCACCTAGGAATCAGCCAAGAATTGCATCTCTCCTTGTGGGTTCTAAGGCGCCTTCATTAATGGTATCCATTTTGTACTTCCACTTTATTGACTAGGGGTTCTATTTAGTCCTTTGCCTTTCCTTTTTGCAGTTTCTTGGGTTCACCATCAAATTGGCATCGCACAGTGACTGCAGGACTATGGCCAAATCCCAGAGATGGGTGGACCAGTCCTAACTGTAGATTATGACATTGTCTAAATATGGTGCCACATGGTGATGGTGAAGGCATAACCCCTGGTTCATACCAAATGGCTAGTCTCTGGCAGTCAGGACATAAGAGGCAGATATCCGCTACCTGTTTGTATAGTCTGGCCAAGAAACAAACCAACATCCCAGGACAGTTGGTCTTTGTGTTAGGCCACCACAGTGTCAAAGATGTCACTTAGTACACTGTAATCTAGAGTGGAAGATTGTTCTGCTGGGCCCCTCTCCTGGTCATAAAGGGGTTTATGTTGGTAGGAGGCCCAGTCTCTAAGGTCTGCTCCCATGGTCACCTTTAGGCTCTGTGGAGTCACCTTTGACAGACCCAGACTTGCCTAACCTTCCCAGCCCTCCACTGGTGGTTCTGTGGCTTTCAGGTCTTCTGAGGAATTTCACAAAGGTCTGATTGGGCAACAGAGCTAGATCCCAGGTGTCTGCTAAGTGTATTCCTCCTTGCCACTTCAGGGTTTCAGGGAAAGATGGGACAGACTCTTCTCCCAAGAGAGCCAGAAGATGTTTTCAGTCCCATCCCAGGATCACTGACCAGGATAGATGATCCATCACTTCTACCTGGAGCTGGTCCATCTGGTACACCACACACAGGATCATTAAGTCTGTCAGGTATGTTCACACTTCATCATGACTACATGACACCTAGATGGGATGTCCCTGATTTAAGGCCTAGAATGAAACTAGTAGTGTTGGAACTGGTCTGCCCACAGTCTGAATCTACCAAATTCTCCATGGTGTTTGGCCCTATTTTTGTTTGTGTTACGTAAGGTACTAGGATGGCCTATGGATTGGTTGTTCACTTCCCTAGACTAATCAAAGTAGCATCCCAGATAGTCACAGTTCATAAGGGAGCATTCATGCCAAATGTATCCCAGGTCCCCAGAGTGATAACAAACCACCCATCCTCCCTAGACAAGAAGTGGTATGCTCCAGACAATTTGGGTTTGGTGGGGGGGAAGGGCGGAGGGTTGGTCCTTTCTGTCTGTGCTATTGTTGTGGGTGGGCCTCAGTCCAGAATTTCAGTGGCTCTGAGCCAACCCTCTGTGTGGGCATTTCTGTGCGATTTCCTGCTGCTGTTCCTGACCACACCTGCCCATTGTGGGTGTTTTGACCTTCTGGAACCTCTCAGTCATTTCCATGGCCACTGCTAAACATGTCAGACAGAAATGCTGGATCCAGGCTTGTACCACAGCTGGATCATCTTCCAGAACAATACTGTCCATTAGTTCCCATAGTCTCAGTCTCTGAAATGAGCCACTAGGCAACCATATCCTGAGTCATTGGGCCACACCACATGGGTGCACTCTGGCAGAAAATGGTTCAGCCCCAAAACTCTGATATATTTCCAAGTAGATGCCAAGTCAGTCCATTATCCTCATCTTTTGTGTGGTATATGACTATGCTGTAGCCTCACTCAGCATATGGTAGGCCACTTATGTTTTGCTGGTGAGGTAGGAGCAAGTCACACAGTTCAGTACTCCTTTCCCAGGCCTGGTCCAAAGTGATCAAATAGGCCTCTGGGTCATCATCCCCATTCAGCTTGGTCAGGGTGAGGCTCAGGAGATTTACTAGGCTGGTATCTTCCCCTGCAGTTTGCTGGATGAGCAGTCTGGCCATGTCTGTCTGAAGCTGGTGGTTCTGCTCTTGCTCTGCACATAGTACCTCCTGTTGTGGGGTGTGACTATTTGGATCTCTTCTTGAGGCTGTTGGGACACCAGCTGTGCTTTTTGTTATGGGCAATTCCTCTCATGCTCTACCAGCTGTGTGTCCTGTAGGTATGGCTGAGCTGCATGCTGTGCCTCCAGAAACCACCAGTTCCAGTCTCCCACTGTCTGTTATGTTGAAGGAATAATCAGAGTATTTCATCCTGACCCTTCTTGGGGCAGGGGGCTCAAATGGAATCCTGTTGACTACACCACCTGTACAGGATCCAAGAACCAGGAGCCAAAACCAAACTAACAAAAAAAAGTGTCCTCTTTAAGAAGGCCTCCAAACTGACCCTTGCTATCAGACTTCCTACTGCTTCTTGGTGTTCTAGGAGGCAGGCAGGCTTTTTCCTATTCCTTAGGTGTCATGTCAGGGGAGGAACCACTTCATCCAGTTCATAAGGCCCTTGAGACTGCAGAGCCTTGAATCAGCAACCAAATGTATAGTACGATAAACAGAGTCTCCAGGGCTCTGGTCAGGATAGTGACCTGCCACCTATAGTAGCCAGTGTAGTTTCTGGTCCCCTCTCCATTGTTTAGCTTCCTTTCCCTGATTATATAGCCCAGCTCCAGGGGCAGAGCAAGGTGCTTCTTGATTGAACCCAGGCTATCTTGGCTGTAAGCTCCAGACTGTCCCCAGATGTCTTGCCACAGTGTAGTATACCATGTTAGGATGGTGCAGCATGTTCCTCTGACTATGCCTAACTAACACTTCTGGGTGTTTTAAAGTGAGTTAAAGCCATGGCCCTACCTTCTCTTTCTGCCTCCCCTTCTTCTGTGGGGCAATTTGCACAATTTGTCCAGTACCACTGGGGCCTGGAAATCAATTAAGATATCACATATACAATTTAAAATACAGGTTGTAATTCTAGTCAGCAATACCATAAGAAAATGTAGCCATACAAACTCATTGTCCATTCCTATTGCCTGGGAAAACAGATGAGCTGTGCAGTTTATCCTGAAGGTCAGAAAATTCAGGCAGAGAGTTAATTCTAAAGCTGAGTGAGTGCCCTTAAAGGGTAAAACCCTGCTAGCAGCACTGTTCCTTTGAATTGAATTGAATTGAATTGAATTAAATGTACAAGACCCTTCTGATTTGTCAAGTACCTTAACAATATGAAGTTTCTTCACAGAATTACTTGTCCACAAACAAATCAAAGAATTGCCATAAAATAAGAACCATTAGTATCAAAACCAAAATGATCATTTCCTTCCATCCAACTTTTAGTTTGACTTTGGTGAGACACTATCAGAAATGATGAGAGCTGGGCAGCAATATGGCGTGATGACCTTTATCCTTCCTTACTGACATCCCACCTGCTCTCCATAAAGTCAGAACAATATGAAGGAATGAAGTGAATTGTTCAAGGAGTTTTTAAATGGCATTACTCCATTTAATTTCATGTTCATCTCTCCTCATGGTCACCTTATATTTATAGAACACGTTAATTAACAGTATTTTTTCTTGAAGTAATGTCATTTTCTCCCTGCTTTAGAAATATGTGGAAGGACAGAGGTACCTCATGGTTATTTCTTTGAAACAAAGAACAGGTTTGGTTTAAATGAAAAAGCAACATATAGGTGTCAGATTGGTTACATGACTCCAGAAGGAAATGAGACAGGGGAGATACAATGTCTTGAAGAAGGATGGAGTCCTTTTCCAGAATGCATAAGTGAGTAGTTTAATGACTGAATATCTCTGTTTTTGTCACATGGCTCCTTACTGGATTTTCCCTTAATTGTAACTCTTTTTTTCTTATTTTAACTAATCTATTATTTGGGAAGGTGTTGCCATCATAAACAAAAGAACTTACTGCCATTGTCTGATCTGTATTTAAATCATAAGGAGATGTATTTTATGTAAAACACCAGAGTACAAAGGTTTCAAAACTTTGTTCTTATTGTTATCACCTTAGGTATCTTAAAACGTCCCATTTTTCCAGGCCAGGGGAAGTATGGTTTTAATGGTGGAGATCTAAATCTCCCACTTTCATGAAATAATGACTTACAGTATTAGCCCAGCCCAAATGAGGTTTAGGGCATTCCTTTGATTCCAGGATACATTATCTCCTGGTTATTCCATCTATTAGTATCACCTTTGTGACTGAAAGAACTCACTTATAATTAGTTTTTAAGATGAGGTCCATTCTGTTTCACAGAGCAAGGGTACAATTATATCATAATCAGCATAGCTGCCATGACTATGAGAATCCCCTCTATGTTGACTGCCTCTGGAAATACATGAACTTGAAGCTGCGGACAGTCCTGGCTCTACAAAGTGGTGTCCCTTGTGATAGCACCTACCAGAGCTGTGTCAAACTGGGAAGCTTCAAAACAAAACAGGATACAAAATTTGTACAATGAAGAAATAGACAGTTTTTTGGATGAGTGCCTCTTTTCAAGCATTTTCCCATATTTCCAGTCAAGAATAATCTCCCATTTCTATAGGAGCTTTCTGCACCTTATGACTCATATGGAATTCAGTGGGGAAATGTTTCTGGCATGCATGTCATGATGATGGAAATACAGACAGTGAGCATGACAGTGCCACAGCATGGATTAATTTGGTTAGTAAACAAGGACTAGACCTTCAAATGGGATAAAATGGGTCAATATAAGGTCCAATATTGTTAAATGCAGTTAAAACATTATATATACGGCTGTACATGGTGTTCCATCCCTAACCCTTTTATACATACAAAGCCAAATTTGCCTCTTGCTCCATCCACTTGGCATTGCTCTGACTGCACAAAACAGCCAAAAATTGATTTGTTTAGCTAGTGTGAGTTCCCCCCAGGCATGGACGAGTTGGCTAGGGAAAAGGGACATTACTGGGGTGTCCTTGCACTGCAGGGATCCCTGGCTGCTGGAGTGAGCCCTTGGGGCCATAGGTAGCCAGCACAAGGTAGCTTGAAGAGGGTGGATCAGTCTGAGGATCTGGAAGGCAGAAGATTGGCTTAAAATCACCTTTGCTCCATCCCCTATTCTGGTTCCATGTTGTGCCTAGCTGGTAAGATCAGAAAATCTGTGCCCTGGCTTCCCCACCCTGGAGAGTTTAGCTCTTAGTGTAACTCTTGCAGCCTGAAGCCTAGGGGGTGGGTAGGCTTGAGAGCCTGAGCTCCAGCCCAAGACCCATCGTCCACACTCGTATTTTTAGCACTCTAGCTCAAGCCCTGCTAGTGCGAGTCTATCTACCTGGGCTGGGAGGCTCACTCTGAGATGCAATGAAGATATCCCCATAGATGGCTGAGGGAAGCATGACTACAACTGGAACAGCCACAGTAACAACATCCAGTACAGTGCCTGAAGAAAGGGAATTATTCACAGTGTCAGAGGGTAAGAAAAAAAGCAGTGGCTTGAATCTAAGTAAGGAAAAGTTAGGCTAGATGTTAGGAGATATTCTTGATTGTAAGAGCATTAGTGTTGACTCTCGAGGGGAACACCTGAGTCACTATCACAGTAGATTGTCAAGAACAAACAGGTCTGAGAAGACATTTGTGGGACTAGCATGGAGGGAAGCCTACAAAATCAGGACTCAAATTAAATGCTCAAAATGATCTCTTCTGTACCTGTCTTTTGAGTCTAAGAATCCTCTTCTTTTACCTCCACATATTTCTAAAGACAAATGCAATAGATGTAATGTGCGACACTTTTGTAGAATACTCTGTTTTGGTGTGACATTGAAGAGTTTTACATTTTTAATTTTTTTAAAATATGCAGTTAATAAGGTTGACATGCACAAAGTACATATAAGGAGGATACTTTAGGCTGTCAGAGTATTTAGTTAATAAAAATAACTAATCTTTCTCTAATTCTGTAGAGACATGTAGGATGCCTGCTTTTCAGCATATTCATTTCTACACCAGTAAAATGGTGTTTTTGCCTGAAGACATACTGGAATATGAATGTGCAGATGGATACAAAACTGTAAATAAAATCTCAAGGGGGCACACAATATGTAGCATAAATGGATGGACTCCAGAGCCCCAATGTTTTGGTAAGCTTTTTTTTTTGTACTAATGAAACTTCTACACTACAGAATGCATTTCTTTGAAAAGGGTTTGTAGTTGTTTCATTTAATAATTTAAATAAATATGATTTAGGTGCAGGTTACATTGTGGATAATGATTGGGTGGGAAAAATTGATGGCTCCCGGGGTAGTCAAGAATCATTAATCACATTTAGTCAGCAATAAACTCAACATTAACAAGTCACCGGGACCAGATGGCATTCACCCAAGAGTTCTGAAAGAACTCAAATGTGAAGTTGCGGAACTATTAACCAAGGTTTGTAACCTGTCCTTTAAATCGGCTTCGGTACCCAATGACTGGAAGTTAGCTAATGTAACGCCAATATTTAAAAAGGGCTCTAGGGGTGATCCTGGCAATTACAGACCGGTAAGTCTAACGTCGGTACCGGGCAAATTAGTTGAAACAATAGTAAAGAATAAAATTGTCAGACACATAGAAAAACATAAACTCTTGAGCAATAGTCAACATGGTTTCTGTAAAGGGAAATCGTGTCTTACTAATCTATTAGAGTTCTTTGAAGAGGTCAACAAACATGTGGACAAGGGGGATCCGGTAGACATAGTGTACTTAGATTTCCAGAAAGCCTTTGACAAGGTCCCTCACCAAAGGCTCTTACGTAAATTAAGCTGTCATGGGATAAAAGGGAAGGTCCTTTCATGGATTGAGAACTGGTTAAAGGACAGGGAACAAAGGGTAGGAATTAATGGTAAATTCTCAGAATGGAGAGGGGTAACTAGTGGTGTTCCCCAAGGGTCAGTCCTAGGACCAATCCTATTCAATTTATTCATAAATGATCTGGAGAAAGGGGTAAACAGTGAGGTGGCAAAGTTTGCAGATGACACTAAACTACTCAAGATAGTTAAGACTAAAGCAGATTGTGAAGAACTTCAAAAAGATCTCACAAAACTAAGTGATTGGGCAACAAAATGGCAAATGAAATTTAATGTGGATAAATGTAAAGTAATGCACATTGGAAAAAATAACCCCAACTATACATACAACATGATGGGGGCTAATTTAGCTACAACGAGTCAGGAAAATATCTTGGAGTTATCGTGGATAGTTCTCTGAAGATGTCCACGCAGTGTGCAGAGGCGGTCAAAACGCAAACAGGATGTTAGGAATAATTAAAAAGGGGATAGAGAATAAGACTGAGAATATATTATTGCCCTTATATAAATCCATGGTACGCCCACATCTCGAATACTGTGTACAGATGTGGTCTCCTCACCTCAAAAAAGATATTCTAGCACTAGAAAAGGTTCAGAGAAGAGCAACTAAAATGATTGGGGGTTTGGAGAGGGTCCCATATGAGGAAAGATTAAAGAGGCTAGGACTCTTCAGTTTGGAAAAGAGGAGACTAAGGGGGGACATGATAGAGGTATATAAAATCATGAGTGATGTTGAGAAAGTGGATAAGGAAAAGTTATTTACTTATTCCCATAATACAAGAACTAGGGGTCACCAAATGAAATTAATAGGCAGCAGGTTTAAAACAAATAAAAGGAAGTTCTTCACGCAGCGCACAGTCAACTTGTGGAACTCCTTACCTGAGGAGGTTGTGAAGGCTAGGACTATAACAATGTTTAAAAGGGGACTGGATAAATTCATGGTGGCTAAGTCCATAAATGGCTATTAGCCAGGATGGGTAAGAATGGTGTCCCTAGCCTCTGTTCGTCAGAGGATGGAGATGGATGGCAGGAGAGAGATCACTTGATCATTGCCTGTTAGGTTCACTCCCTCAGGGGCACCTGGCATTGGCCACTGTCGGTAGACAGATACTGGGCTAGATGGACCTTTGGTCTGACCCGGTACGGCCTTTCTTATGTTCTTATGTTCTTATGTTCTTAATCCCAAGGAAACAGTGTTCTTCATAGACTAAGGTTAAAATATCAACCTAATTTCCCATTTCCTGGTTTGCTTTGAAAATTTAGAATAAACTATGTGGGTGACATCATTGATGGGGCACAGTGTGACATCTGTTTGTTGTATCCCTCCAACTTCATTTCATATACTGTTTATACAGATTATATAGCCAGTGTGGGAAGTGGTGATAGAGATGTACTAAGACCACAGCAAGAGAAAATTCTTATTGGGCTACTGGAAGCATTAAGTACTGTGTCTCTTGAACTCCAATGGTTGTGGTCAATTTCATAGGTGTAATTGTGGTCAATCCCCACCTGGAATCATCTGAGCAGGCTGCAGGAAGCCCATTCGTTTCTACGGAGCTGAAGTGTCTGTACAGAGATACCATGGCCTGGAGTGGGGGCTGAGGGTGTACGGCTGATTTAGACTGGGGGATGTGTCATGGTTTTACTTACCATAGTCAGTGGATTTTTAGAGAATTAGTAACTTGTATGTTAGGTAGTTAGAGTGCTTGAATCAACTCATGCAAACAGAATTTTTACTAAAATAAGAAATACAATAAAATCTTAATACAGATATTAAAATAAGTAACAGGGATATCTAAAGGCCTGAAGGAAAATAGTGCAGATTGAAAGGTCAGCTTCACCAACTCATTATTTACAGTTCACAAAATGTAATTTTGTTGAGTGAACCACAGGTCAGTGAAGATGACCTGTTTTTAAAGTTACTTGCAAAATTATTTATAATTAGAAGATAGAATGTGGGAAAGATGATGAAAATTCAAACCCTCATTTGTTAAGGTTCATCATTTGCCTTCCAGCAAATATATTATACTCTGCAGCTTGTTTTTATTCACTTTGTTTTGCCTCCTCATCTTCTTTTCTTCCCCACCTGTGATGGGAATCTTACAGTTCTAGAGATTCCCAGTCTATCCTCAATCAGGACTTTTCTTCTTGCTGATAATCAAAGCCCTGATCCACACAATGGGAGCCTTTCCATTGATTTCAACAGATTTAATCAGACCCTAAATTATTTTGTTCGTATTAGCAAAATTATTGAATCCTTTTTCATAGGTGTAGTTGTTACAATGTAGTATTTTCTTTCCTTCCCTCACTGCCATCTTTAGCAATAGAATGTGAGATGCTGATGCTGCCCCATGGAGAGGTTTTCCCCAAGAAGGACAAATATCTTAATGGAGATGTCGTGACATTTTCCTGTGCAAAACGTTATACCAGAGTAGGACCTGACTCTGCTCAGTGCTATTACTTTGGATGGTCCCCAGAACCTCCGACATGTAAAGGTAAATGTTTACTCTAGGATTATTGAAAAGGAAGAATAGTAATTCATCTGACTCTTGAATACTCAATCTTGTGTTGAGCTTCTTCTGGATTGTAACCTCTTCCCCAAATCAAATCATTTGTTTGTCCCCCTGCCAATGCAGGGACTGTTGCCTTCAGCACATTTTCATTGTCTAGATCTAAATGCCATGACTAACTGAGTTTTCAACTTTTACAGTGGGGAAGCTATTCCTGAACCTCATATATCTCAATTAGGATGTTTCTTCCCTTTCTTAATTGTATCCTATTATTCTTGGCTATGCATAGTGGAGAGGGCTGTTGCCTGAAAATGGACAGGTAAAATTTACACATATAAAAGTCCACTAAGACTTTTCACAGCAATGGGTAAAAATTACAATATATCTGATCCAGAAAAGGATAGGCCATGCCTACCTAGTCCCTCTGTGCTGTAGGTGAGGGGCATAAGATAACCTTAATTAAATACCACTATTTCCTTTCTAAATTATCCAGATAATGCCTCATTCTTTAAAGTAGGGTACTGTCAGGGTATAACCCCCCTCCCAAATCTGAACTCTAGGGTACAGATGTGGGGACCTGCAGGAAAGACCCCTTAAGCTTATCTTCTACCAGCTTAGGTTAAAACTCTTCCAAAGCACAGTCTTCTGCCTTGGACAGATATTGTTGCCACCACCAAGTGATTTTCACAAATATTCAGGGAAGAGTCACTTGGAATCCCTATCCACCCAAAATATCCCCCAAGCCTCTTCACCTCCTTTCCTGGGGAGGCTTGAGAATAAAATACCAACCAGTTGCCTTAGCAATGTGAGCACAGACCAACCCCTTGTCTAAGGACTTTGTAATCAAAGGATTCTTTAAAAAAGGTAAATTTTATTTAAAAAATATCTGAAAACTCAGGCTTTAGGGATTCAACACCAAAATAACTTTCTTGGGGTTCAGCTTAAAGGTTACAAGCAAAACAAAAGCACCTGGGGTTAGCACAGAGGAACCCACAAACCAAAACAACCACAAAGGTTCCTAATTGCATCTGTCTTAACTTTTCCTGTGCTATTCACATATCTGGGATTCCAAATGAGAAGTTTCTAAGTATGATGCTGATGATTTCCCATACCTGACTTAAAGCTTACAGCTTGTTTCTGCCTTCCCCTCTCTCCAGCCTGAGAGATAATTTAAAAAAACAACAACAAAAAAACAACCACACACACACAGCAGTTTTTCCACTTTAAAAGGGTACAGCCCCCTTATTGCTTCCCCTGGTCAGGTGCCAACTCAGGTTAAGCTTCTCTTAACCCTTTACAGTTAAGGCAATTAGGATACAGCTGCTAAGAAGGATTCTCTAGCTACTGACTGTCTGGGTGTCCATAAAAGGGAACTGTCCCCCCTCATTTATCACAGGTACTAATAATGCAAGGTAATTATTCATAGTACAGGGAAGTGTTATATAAATTTCTATCACACATCTATACTGATGTTCTTCTACCCAGTCCAAAAACCATCTCACTCCTTGCTGTTCCATCCTTAAGTAGAACCTTCCAATTGTGTGGCATGAGACTAGGATGAGCCCTGCAAAATCATTTCCACTTGTGACCTAAATGAGCATTTGAATCCAAACTCCAGAGGTGTGAAGTCACTCACTAAGACATTTGTGTCACATTTCCCCACTTTCAGGAGTGAATTTGTTTTCATCCATGTTGATTATAGCTGTGGCTAATATTATACAAAATATTCAGATAGTCTTTTTGTTCTAGTGGAAATCAAAGCTTGTGGGCCACCACCCAGCATTACAGAATGGGAATATTATCAGTGACCTTCACGAGAAATATCAGCATGGTGAC